>NW_021604753.1:4335152-4363206 GCF_004785775.1 Grammomys surdaster | reverse complement strand
GAGAGGGAGAGGGAGAGGGAGAGGGAGAGGGAGAGGGAGAGGGAGAGAGAGAGAGAGAGAGAGAGAGAGAGAGTGTGTGTCTGGAGAGTCTGTTCCCTGGGGCTCACTGGCCAGTCGGCCTAACCTCACTGCTGAGTTCCAGGTTAGCTAGAGACCCTGTCTCATAGAACACAGACACATGTGTACACACAAAAATATCATAAGAAGGTACAATCTCCTCACACTTTGCAGTCACTGAAGTGCAGATGTTGACTTACTAGCCCTTTCAAGACATGGGGTCCTGAGAACATAATGGAAACCAAGATTGGGAAGGACAGAAAAATCCAGATAGATATTTGTCCACAGTTCTCCATCTAAGGAGTAGGAGAATCTAAGAGACGTAAAGGCTGTTTCAATCCTTAGAAGTACTTTTGGCCAGAGAGAAAGCTGGTTTCAGAAGGAATGACAGTGAAGGAAGACATCAAAAACTTCGGTTCTGAGTCTAAGTGACCCATTTTAAGTTGTAGAAAAGGGACATTTCTGGACAAGATGGGTAGGGAGATCAGGGAGGCAGTCACAGTAGGTTTCCTGAGACACCATCCAATCCACAGCTGCAGGGGCTCTGTGAGAAAAGTTGCAGGTTTCCATGCTATGGAACTCAGACAGGTGAAAACCGAGGGAAGGTTGAAGACAGCTTAAGATAAAGCAAGCAGCAACACTCCATCCGAGAGCCCAGCAACTAACAAACTCCAGTTGTATGAAGTCACATGGTGTTTCCAGATCTCTCTGAATGTCATGCTAACCCAGAAATCACTTTCTTTTCCTACAGAAGCTCCCTGTTCTAAAGTTGTCAACACATTCACATTGCAAGTCACATGTAAGTCAAAGTAATAAAAATCACCCAATTAACATAACATGGTAAACTTCATGAGAAGAATAATTTACCTACACAAGATCATGAACCTATTTGTTTCATTTCAAAATTCATCAATATCTTTAAATGGAATTAACTCGTTTGCTTGTGTGCATGAGGAGGGTGTGTGCAGTTAGTTGTGCAAATTTATGCGCCTGTAAGCAGAGAAGCCAGAGGAGGAATTAGAATGCCCTTTATCCCTCTCTTATTGTCATGAGGCAGGTTCTATCACTAGGCTTGAAGTTCATGGGCTTCAATAGTCTGCCTTGCCAGTGAGCTCTTGGAGTTCACCTCTCTCCGCCCCTTAAGGCCAAGCTTTCAACCATGTGCAGCCACAGCCAGCTTTTAAAAGGTGAATGCTGGGGGTTTTACCTCAGGTCTTCCTGCTTGTGCGACGAGCACTCTACCCACTGAGCCATCTCTCTTACCTCATCCAAAGGAATAAAAGTTTAAACATTAACCACTGTAAAAGTGTAATGCACCATCATCGTGTGTGCCACGGCTGATAATTAAGGACATTGGAGGTCACATTAGAGTCTGAGGCATGTTTCAGGGGAAAGAGATTATAAAGAACCCGTTGTAAAATTAGAACTATGCCTTGTTGAGACCTCCATATGTCTTTCTATATGGAGAACATGATCCTTCATCCATTTTTTTTTTGAGAGAATCAGCCAGATGGAGGGCAGAAACAGAAATCTGAGATTGTGGTTCCGATGGGGGAGGCATGGAGACAAGAAGGAAGTGAAAGGAAGAGACAGTATTGAAGATGGTAATTACCACAGAGGCGTCAGAGAAGAAATTCACACAGGAAAATGCAGAAGTCTCGAGGAACTATTAAAGGGCCATGTTGGTAAACTCAGGACAAAAAAAATCTATATACCAGCTAAAATATTAATCAAAGAGAAACCATGGACAGAGATGATTATGGAATGGTTTGCATTATTCTAGTATGGAAGACCAGAAAAATCAAGAATGCAGTGGGAGTATACCAAGTTGATCTGAGTTCTTGGACAAGGCTGAAATTGTACACGCTCCCACTTCTGGTTGCCTTGGCAATGAGACTCCCACTGTATCCCAGTGACAGGAGAATGAGTAACCCCATGTAAATGAATCACAGTGTAATTACAGGCAGAGCCTCAGGAAGCCTAGCTGGGGCCTTGTTGAGCAGAGTTGAGGATCACTTAGGTCAGCTTACACAGCAAAGAATGAAGTCATAGGAGTCCAGACAGTTAGGCATAAAATGGATAAGTGGAGGGAAAGACCTCTGCAGCCTGTGCCTTCCACGGACTTAGGTCACAATGTGGGTGACAAAGCCTGTAGTCATGTGTCAACATTGTCTCATCTGCTCTATCTTTCTCTGTCCCTCCTGGAAAGGAATTCTGGGATAAGGATAAAGGTGACCTAATGTCTCAGACATGCAATGCCTCTCTTTATACATAAAGAGGAATCAGAGAGAGGATGAATAAGATGCATGGAGAGACCTAGGAGAAGGCAATTTATGAGATGTATTAGTTGCCTGTGGTTACTGTAACAAATTGCCAGAAACTTGGCTTAAAACAACATGTATTTATTCTCCTGTTCTTCTAGCGGATGGAAACTCTACATTTGTGGCACTGGCTGCATACATAGTGCCACAATCTGTCCAGAGGCTCTAAGGGAAACTCATTTCCATCTCCTGAAGCTGTGATCCTCACAGCCCTTGGTTCACTGTCCCTTCTTCTTTCAAACAAGAGCATGATCCTTCTCAGCTGTTTCCTAGAATAACTTGTCTTTTTTTCCTATATTAGATGTTTCCTCTGTCTTCTCCTTATTTGGACACCTGTGACTATGTCACCCGGGCCAGCTGGATAATCCAAGATAATCTCAACCCAAAATCTTTACCTTAATCATGTCTGAGAAGGTTTTTGTCATATGTCTTTGTTTATTCTGATTTCCGTGATAAAACACACTGACCTAAGAAACCTAAGGGAGAATTTTAGGTTTTGCTTACAATTCAAGAGTATAGTCCACCAGGGTAGAGAAGCAAATGGAGCAGCAGCAGCTTGAAGTAGCAGGTCACATCACTCCAGAACCAGTAAATAGAGTCTGGAATTCCTGCCAGGGAATGGTACCACCCACAGTGGGCAGGTTTCCCACTTCAGCAATCAATCTCCCACAGGCATGCTGTTCTATAGTAACTTGTTCCAAGATTAAAACCTACCTTCTTAAAACAGGGTGGTTACAGGCAGTGAAACAATAGCATATTTTAAGGGGAAACAGAGCACTACAGGAAAGCCTTAAAAACAGGAATTAAAAAAAAAACATTCAAAAAGGCTTCAGGAAGTCCCTGAAACTGACCAAAATCACTAGGTCCCTTTCTCTCCAAGGGTATATTAACAATAAAGCCGCTGAGAATCACTCCCAGACAAACTCAGACTCCCGAGAAGCAAAGAATAACCAAACTGACTAGAAGACTTAACAGATGAGCTGCCTTACAGGGACCCACACCAACTGTGCCAACTAAAAGGACATTCTTCAACCTGTTGAGCTACCTGATGATTGCAGACTGTGGTTTGTTCTAGGTTTCCAGCTTTGCGAGCTGTCACCCATACAGTGGTAAGCTTTGGTAACACAGCTGTCTGAATTACTTCTGCTCCCGTGAGTGACCCTTCACCAATCCTCCTGAGAGTTCCCACAATAAAACTCACTAGTTTGCCAAGATAGACAAGGGAGATAGCCATGCTTTAGAACTGTTGTCAGTCATCTATCTTAGGTGAGTAGATAATGTTCCTATATCCTGAGGAACAGTGCCACACAACACAAACCCAGAGACTTGTCTCCAAGGTGATCTACTAGGTTGACAATCAACACTGACCATTATTACGTTGTAAGGAGTAATACCTCAGAGTCTAGAAATTAGGAGATGGACATCTTTGGTGTCTGTTACATAACCTCTTGTCTGTTTGTTTGGTCCATTGGTTTGTGTTTTTTGTTTGTTTTTTGTTTTTTTGCTTTGTTTTGTTTTGTTCAAGGGAGTGTTTCTCTGAAGCCTTGACTGTCCTGAAACTCACTATGCAGGCCAGGATGGCCTTAAACTCAGATTGTCCTGCCTCTGCCTCCAGAGTGTTAAGATTAAAGATGTGTACCACCACTGCCAGCTGCCTGTTTCATAACCTCTTACACTGGGTAAAAGGAAAGAAATACAAAGGAAAGACAATATGGAGAACTTTGCCCTGCAGTGCTCACTCATGCTGCTGGCAAGACACAAACAGACACGGGAGAGGAAAGAGGTCTCAGTAATACTCACTGTGTTTCTCTGAATTTGACCCAAGTCTGACACTGGACTACAGTGGGCCCTGTTGTAAATGCAGGTTCCCAACACAGATGAATTAAAATAATCACTGCGAACAGTCCAAGCCAGCAGCATGGCATCACTCCGTGTGATCGTTTCAAGATGTTCCCTTTTTGTCTGAATTTATTTTAAATAAGTATTGGTGAGCAGATTTAGATGTGAAAAGCTACCCACATACAGAGCTAACGTGGCCTTAAATCTTCCTTTGCCTGCTCCCTCAGCCCTCTGTTTTTTGTATTGGCAAGCCCGGGCAATCACACAAGTTAACAAACTGAACACATCATTTTTATTGTTATTATTATTCATTACTTGGTATTTCCTAGGCTGAAGGAAAACAGACAAGGAACCTCAGAGTGAAGGGCATCATGGGGCTACATGTGGTAAAGCTCTCACTTCAATTGCAGGGTCTTGGCTCCAATCACCAGCACTGCCATATATGGAAAAAAGAATGGATGTTAAATCAGATACGGAGCAGGAAGTGCATGGGAGGCTCTCTATGAACCTGAGCACAGTGTCGGGGAGAGGCAGCTCTAGAGGGGGAGGCGGGAGATGGAGATTTTTTTTTAAAAGGTGACCCACTGTCTAGCACTTTGATAGCTCTCCCAGAAAGACTATGATGTCACAGGAATGCCCCCTCCTTGTTTAAATGTCTCATACCTGTGTGCCACTGTGCCCAAACTAGCAGACTATAATGGCTTCCAACAGCAAAACTAATTTGGTTGCGTCATGCTGAGACATCCATCTTCTCATACAGATGTAACAGGTTAACACACAAAGGATGGATTGCCGCTGACCACCGGGAGCAGCAAGGAAAGCTTCACGAAGTCAGAACAGTGTGTGGCCACTCCCCACTGCCTCTGTTCTGCAGAGCCCTGGAAAGTGAGTTGCCTCCCAGGGTAACAGTCAAAAGACCAATGCCACAAGCATTGTACAACAATCTCTCTCCCTGGGTATACAAGAAAATAATTAGACAATAGCAACTCAAGATTAGCAAAACAGCCTCAGGCCCAGCAGGTTCTCATCAAAGAACTTTCTCACAGTTTCTCGCACATGTGAGCACAAATACCTGGGCAAGGATACTCAAGGCAACTGTGTTCATAATGGCAAGAGGCTGGGAATAATCCAGGTGGCCATCGGAAGGAGATCGGCTGGATCCATTAGAATTCCTCCTCACTATGAACACACATTCCATGCAGCCATAGAAATCAGGGCTTACTTACATATACTGAGAAATCACCATTTGCTGAATGGGGCAAGTTAAGACTAAGAACAGTGTGTAGGGTTTGCTAGTATTTGTTTAAAAGACAGTGCTGTGTCTATTAAACGCTGTTTTGATGCCCTGCAATGGCAATTCGGTAGTGAAGAATACCGATCAACGAAGCTTATGGGAATAAGACAGAGTCTGTCAAATAACAGCAATAAAGACATGAGCCCCTTAGGTATGCTTGAATTTGGCTGAGCCATGGGAGCCAATAGGTGGCTATTCTGACCTATGAACCAAGAACCTTCATGGAAACCTAATACACACTCAAGAACATGATATAGATGAAATCTGCAGTATTTGATCCTGGAAGGAAGATTAAGAGGAAGCATGTTTGCTGGATGCATGCTGGAATGACTGATGTTTTCTTTGTGTTCTTGCTTTACCTACTCAAATCAACTTAATTTTTCATAATATATATATATATGTGTGTGTGTGTGTGTGTGTGTGTGTGTGTGACAGCACGAGGAGCCTGCCTACAGTGAACAGCAAGGATAGAGTCAGGATTTAAAGCTAAGAGGAGGTGGACTTGTTAAGAACACAGAAGTAGACAGGTGATGTGGCATGCCCAGCTCAAAGCCACACGCATGCATCTCCATCTCCAAGGACCACGTAAGCCCCAGAACAGTATGGTGAGAGTGGAGGCGACACGAAGGAGAGTGAAGGCAGCACTTGCTGCAGTGGAAGGGCCCTGCCTCACTCAGTTCTGTGCTCTTCAGGTCACTCACACTCCTGAACACACCTGCGCATCCGGGCTCACCTGCACTCCTGAACACACCTCACAGGTGTCCTAGTAGCCAAGTCCACACGGCCAGAGGCAACTCCAGCAGGGAAAGGTCATGTGGGGCAGAGATGAGCAAGAGGCAAAAACAGGGAGGCAGACAGCCAAATGCACGGACTGGACCAGAGACTCCTACAGATATTGGCCTAGTGTCAAGCAGCCCCTGCCCCTGGGCTAAACTAGAGCATTGTCTCCTGTGCTCTGTGGGTGGACAGTGAGATCCAGGAAATAAGTATAGCTTTAAATTTTTTAAATGACACATATTGTACATGATGCAGGGTTTCATTCATGGATATCAGGTCCCAGTGGTGAAGGACTTGTTGCCTGGTGTCCAGAATGCCCTACATTCTACCTCAAACAGAGAAAAGAAGGAAGCACTTTTACCTTCTATTAGAAATACTGGGGAAAGTACAGAATTCTAAGACATATGAATAGAAGCGGATGTGTCTGGGAGGTAGCTACAAACTGCAGCACCTGTCCAAAAGCCCCCCCCCCGTGCTGTGCAGTTCCTCCACATACATTTTACGGTACACTGAGAAGCTAAATAAAAGTGAAGAGCAGTGAGCACATTTTATATATTGAATACATCATGGATGTTTGTGCCAAAGGTAACAACCAAGCATGTTGTGCCCATAATAAACACTGATAATAAAACTATGGTGACAGATCCACTCTCAGGAGTAGCATCTGCCTCTAAAAATTACTGTACAATGAACTAAGACAACGCATGGAAAGTGCTTGACGGCATTCCCAACAGTTCACAGGTTCTCGAGTGTTCCATTATCAATAATCCGTGAATATTATGCATCTGTCATTACTGAGTGACACTTAGAGAGGAGAGGCTACGCACAGAGGGTACTCACGTCTCTCGTTTTGCCTCTCCAAGGATGTTGTGTCCATACTGTACACCTGCAAAGGTAATATCCCTCCCCCGCCCCATATGCCAAGTTCCCCGTTCCACCAGGAGCTAGGGGTTTGTGACACCCTGTGACTTAAGATTGGGCCTGCAGGGTTACTGCTGTAGCATCTGTTTCCCTCGTGTCTCCTCCCCTCCCTGATAGCCATCTCTAATGTCTCTAACCCTTACAGCCAGTCAGCCACAGCAGCTCTTGAGACAGTCTCCCTCTTTTTCAGGTCTATGAATCAATGTAAATTACAGGTGAGAAGGGGAAGGGGAAGAGGCCCAAAGCAGGTGATGTGATGCTCTCACACGTGAAGAGAAAAGGGAGAGGGAATATTGAGGGCCCAGTTTTAAGTAGGCTCAGGGAACGAAGGGCTGGGAATAGATTAACTGAAGCTAACAAATGATAAGGAAGTTGATAGAAACCCACCACTTCCTAAGCTAATTTCACCTTTATTGCCAGCAATTGGAAGACAGAGGCAAGTGGATAGGATCTCTCTCTCTCTCTCTCTCTCTCTCTCTCTCTCTCTCTCTCTCTCTCTTCCCCCCCCCACCCCCGTGTGTGTGTTTACAGTTTTCTAAAAGATGAAGCTTCATTAGAGGTATCCTGAATGCTTCTCCAAGAAACGATGGGTTATTAAATGAAAACTCTCAGTTTCAGGCATTGGGGAAAGCCCAGGGACCCCCCCTAAAGACAACACAAGCCATTACCATTACTCTTGGCTCCCCACCATAACTAAAAGGTAAGTTCTTATTGCTGAGGAAAGTACATTTTGTTGCAGGATGCAGGTAAATCAAGCTGTAACTGCCCTCCAAACTTCCTCCCTTGTGGCTACCTTTAATAATGCCATTAAGTATATGCAGACATCTGTGGGGAAAATGACCAAGGATCGTATGCAGTGGTAGACCCTGCATGCCACAGGTTCAGCCTGCCAGGCCAGAAGTATCTACTGCAATAGTGGCATAAATAATATGGAGATAACCAACCAACCAACCAGCACCTGGGTGGATCCAAGACCCTCTCCACAAGAAAGAATTCATGACTAGTACTATAAATCTTGTCAAAAGATTGTGGTTGCAGAAGTCATGGGTCCTGGAGCAGGGGAGCATACTACTATTGTTTTGCTAAGTGGACATGGTGGCAAATTGCCTTCTAAATATTGACATTCATATCTACAGATAAGTGTTGCTCTCAGCCTTGGCCAGAGAAGCTTTTTCATAGTGGCCAACGGTTAACGAATAGACTCATAAATAGTCAGACTACTGATAACAACTGACTTGGGAGTACTTGGTCCTAAATGAAACATCTATATCAACTCTGCCAAGGTTTGGGGATGTAATGGAAGAAGGAACAGAAAGAATGAAGATCCGGAGGACGGGGAGGAGTGCCTTGAAACACTGTCCTCTGGAATGACAGGGCTACTACTGTTACACTCAGGAATCACTGCAGCCCAAGGTCACATTGGTCAACATTCCAGCAGGCAGCACTTATGGGATCTAGTGAATTCCTTATAAAGAAAAAGGATGGGGACATGAAGGGGGGGCCTGTCAGGATGTGTCTGGGAGTAGTGGGAGGGGAGAGTTGGGATGGACTTGATCGATACACATTGTATATACATGCAAAATTGTCAAAGAATAATATGAAAATAATCTTTTAAAAACACAGCTAATAAATAAAGTTGTGTATTAAAAAAGAATTTATGGAATGATATGTGTGTTTGCACTCTGATGGCAGCTCTCATCGTAAACTGTGATTTCGCCACACTAGCTTTTTATTGCTAAGGCCGTCTTTCTAAGGTATTGCTCCTAGAAAGACTTCTGCATTTGGAATAGAGTAGGAACTTAGAGACCCATTAGGAGACCCTCTTCTTAGAGGAGAAACTAGAGTCCTAAAAGGAAAATGGTCTCAGGGACTTAGCCACTGTCCTCGCTGTGTTAAAGCAGGAGATCTCCCATGAGGAGGCTTTAGAACTCCTTGAATCTCAGCTATAAGAATCATTTCAAATAAAATGTCATAGCTAGCATCAGTATCCAACCCTTCTCACTTAGCAACATCTCCTACCTTCTATATTGGTGGGAACCATCAGTCAAGGTGTCTGCTCTCCTTGGGCCATGGGAACTCAGCTCAACCAATTCGGCACCCTCTAGGAAGTCCGTAGAAGAAACGGCAGGATCTCTGGTTGAATCTGACTTACTAAGTGCTGACCATCAGGCCCTGTCTCCTACAGCACCAGTGAGACTTTTCTGCCTGCCCTTGAAGCAACATTCTTCCAAAACACTCCGGGAACCTTCTAATGCACATGAATTTCCAGTAGTCTAAGTTACTCGAGGCTGTTTCTTCTCCCTCTCTACACTACTACAAGAACCAGAAATCACCTCCTTCGTGCTGATGCCCTCTGAAGCCACATATGAGCATCTGGCCAGTCACACAATATGCACTGCTGCTCTTAGTTGGCGACATAACTTTTCTTTCTGCAAACAACGTCTGTCTGAAGGCCAGAGACAATCTCATAAATAAGAGGTCCTCAGTCCCAGTGACTCAGTTCTGAGGTTGGACACATTTATTAGATTCCCAGCTGAAACAGTGACATTTGAAAACTATTTCGTTTTTTTGGTGAGTTACTGCCCAACCAAGGTCATTTCTCCACTCAAACGTTCTTGCTAATTCTGTGTGGAAATGTTGGCTAGAGAGAGGAGGAAATGGAAGCAGCATTTACTGTTTCATGCATTGTCTTAACATATTTCTAATTCTGTTCAGAATGGAACACATGCTGAGTCATAAGTCAACCTGGTCATGTGACAGCAGGTGAACAATAAAATCATGGCCCCCAAGTGACCTTTAAAATCTTCTCCCTTTATTCATGGCCTCTAGGTTCTCAAGAACAGTTTTGGAGATGCTTTAATTCCCTCTGTGCTAAACTCTATTCTATTTAAAAGCTATCAGAGGAAAAACAGACAGTTGTTGTGGGCAGGAAGCCATTCAGCTCAAGAATCACAATGCAGAGATCTCTGGTCTAGAGAATAGACCGGAAATACACAGCCTAGAGGTAAAGGAAGAACAGTGGCCTCCTGGATGTCCACATCCTTAGCCAGGAACCTGTGACTGTGTTATTTTCCATGATAAAAGGGAGTTTGCAGGTGTCCTTTATACTAGTTTACCTCCTGTAACTGTAAGAAAACATTGACCAAAACCAAAATTAGGAAACAAAAAGATTCATCATACAATTCCCAGATCACAGTCTACCTCCAAGGGAAGTCAGGGCAGGAACTCGCAGCAGGAAACTAAAGCAGGGACTGAAGTAGAGACCACAGAGGAGAAACAGTGCTTACTGGTTTGCTAAACTTGATTTTTTAAAATACAACCCAGGGCTGTCTGCCCAGGGGTGAAAGCACACACAATGGCCTGGACCTCCCCACATCAATCAGTCTGTTCTCAGGAAAATCCCCCCCAGATATACCTTAAGACAGGGTCTCACCAAATAGCACAAGCTAACCTCAAACTTACTCTATAGCAAAAGCAAGGCTTTCAGGCCTGTGCCCGAGCCTCCTAGGCAGCTGGAATTACAGGCTTGTACCAACAGGCACAAAGGTAAGAGTCCTGGAGTGAAGAAATGATTCTGGGTTATCAGGGTGGGTTCCTTGTAATCACAGAGTTCCTTCAGGGAGTCAGAGAAGGAGGTTTGCTGAGGGAGGCAGAGTCAGAGAGAGACTGGACCATGCTATGATGCTGGCTTTCAGACAGAAGAAGGGTCCATGAGCAAAGGCCTCAAGGAGAGCTCTTAGGAGCTAGGAAAGCAGGAAGAGACTGTTGCCCAGGGCCTGCGGAAAGGGCATGGCTCTGCTGCTCCCTTGAATTGAGCTCAGTGAGACTCAGATAGGATGCTGGCCTATAGAGGTGTAAGAAACACTTCCTGTTCCAAACTACTAAGATTGTGGTGATTTACTCTCAGAATGGAAACTATGTCTCATATCTACTGCAAACAATCACTACAGATTCAGACTGTGGATGGAATTGCCCTTTTTCCTGGATTTTAAAAAATGTAGATATTTTAATGAAAAGTAACTTGATTCTTATAATACTCAAAGACCCACAGCGTCTCCATGGGCTAGATTCAGCCCACAGATGGCCTTCAGACTTTGGTTGTACCCCACTGTAGTGGTTTGAATAGGTATGACCCCTATAGACACGTGTGTTTGAATGGTTGGCCCATAGGGAATGGCACTATGAGGAGGTGTGGCCTTGTTGGAGTGGGTGTGGCCTTGTTGGAGTGGGTGTGGCCTTGTTGGAGTGGGTGTGGCCTTGTTGGAGGAAGTATGTCATGTGGGGTGAGATTTGAGACCCTATGCTCAAGCTAAGGCCAATGTGACATAGAGTCTCCTGCTGCCTTCAGATCTGGATGTAGAACCCTTATCTTCTCCTCCAGCAACACGGACTAAACCTCTGAAACTGTAAGCCAGCCCCAATTAAATGTTTTCCATTGTAAGAGTTGCGACAGTCATGGTGTCTCTTCATAGCAATAAAACCCTATCTAAGACACTCATGAAGGCATTTCTTTAGTTTTAACCCCCAGAGCAGCAGCCTGGATTGTGTTCAGCATGCTCTATGATGACAGCTGACAGATTTCATAAACATCGTTCCCATAACTGAAGCCTTTAACATTTCACAAGATCTTCTCTGAAGCAGAGCTAACTTCTCTCCCTCGCCCCTTCACCTAGGACAGCAAGGGGGGATCTTGTTTATCTCATGTGGGACAGCCCTTCAGACTCTTGAAGACTGCTCACATAGACCTGTTTTTTTTTCCCCTTGAAGCCCTTCCCAGAATCATTACCTGTCTGGTGTCTGGCCCTTCCAAATTGTAGTGAGTGCTATGCGCAGTATCTTTGCACTCTAGGTCAGTTACAAAGACAGAGAAAGCAAATGAAGTGTGCTCTGTGTCATGACCACAGAGCCCAGAAAGGCTGCTCAAAGCCACAGCGTCTTTCACCTGCTGAAGAGAGCAAAAAGTTGGACTGGGGCTGTGGCTCCTTTGGAAGTGGCCTTGCCTAGCAGTCATGAAGCCCTAGGCTCCATCCAGGCATGGTGGCACCCATCCATAACCCTGGCTTTCAGAAAGCAGAGGAAGGTAAGTCAGAAATTCAAGGTCATCTTCAGCTATATAATGAGTTAGAAGCCAGCTTGAGATGTATGATATCATGTCTCAAAAAAAAGTTTTTTTAAGTGCTTCAAGCAACTAACTTGTCCTCCTGTTCGCCCCACTTCCACATCCTTCATTCTCTTAGCCACAGTGAAGCAGTTCCTATTCACAGCCTGAGTATGGCTCTGACATGGCCTCTGGGGAGCCCTCTAACCAGGGACAGATCTGGACCATTTCTGACTGTAATTCTGCAGTTACCTTGGCTGCTGTTTAGTGTCCTCCGTGTGCAGCCCCTCCTCCGGCTTTGTGGAAATAACTCTGAAATCTGCATTCACTGCCCAATACCCAGCTAATAAACAGTGAGAGAATATGGGGGTCTGGTTACAGATATCCCACTTACAATCAACACAAGTGAGAGTCACTGTCTATGAACATCTTTGCTCATTTTTCAGGGGACAGAAGCCTCTACCTTGTCACTGGATACTCATTCCATTTCATCCAAATGTCACAACCTAAATTCATAACTCTAGTATTTTTATCTCTTTATAACTTTACATAACTTTACATATCTCTTTATAACTTTGTAGGTCAATGACCCACATATGATTCTTGATTTCATTGGCTCCTCTGTGTCCCCTCCTCATGACTTCACAGATTTACTAACATACTAGGAGCCCTTGAGTTTTCATTCATTCAAGGAACACATGGTCACTAGGAACTAGAAAAGAAGTAAAGCACTTGTATTAGTTGCAAAACATAAGGACATACCTAAAATATTTCATCCCATAAAATAAGCAATCTCTTAACACTCCATTTATATAAATTAGAAGCAAGCAAAAAAATCTATGTTAAAAAAAATAAAAACTTGAAGTATGGATGCAGATTAGCCCCTACTTGCCTAGTTTAAGGCTTACACTGCTCTCTATTTTAAAACCTCATATTTGGAGGCCAGTGAGACGGCTTGGAGGGTAAATGGGACATCCCCACAGTGAGATGGCTCAGCGGGTAAAAGGTGCATGCCTGGGGACCTGATTTTAATCCCTGGCACCAACACAACAGTGAGAGGAGAGAACCAACTCCACACAGTTGGCCTCTGACCTACACTATGGCACATGTATCTGCTCAAATAGCAATAATAAATCATTTCAATTACTTCTGGTCCCACAATTTTTTTTTTTTTGAGACAGGGTTTCTCTGTGTAGCCCTGGCTGTCCTGGAACTCACTCTGTAGACCAGGCTGGCCTCGAACTCAGAAATCCGCCTGTCTCTGCCTCCCAAGTGCTGGGATTAAAGGCGTGAGCCACCACTGCCCGGCGGTCCCACAATTTATTAATCACAGAATTCTTTGCTTTGATTTTTACTCTTTAAAATACTTCATGAAAATAAAACACTTCATTAAAATGTTGTCCTAGAATATTTGTCTTGATAGCTGAGTTCTGGGCACCCATTGAACTCCTGCAATGATAACCCAAAGACATGTATACATAATAGTATTCCAAAATACCTGTGAAGATATTTCCTGAGGATTCTGAGTGTTGCTACCATGAAGGGGAAAAAAATGTTAAAAGGTGACAGATACTCTAATTACATGTACTTGGTCATTCATTATACAACGAATAATGTATCAAAACATTGTATTGTTCCCTATAAATATGTATAATAATTATATGCTAATTAAAAAATAAAACTTAGGAAAAATTGTACTCAAAGCAAGTTCCTCACCCACTGCTGTCCCAGCCTTGATAAAATCTTACATTTTGCCTCAAGTGTATGACTTTCCTAAAATAGCAGGAAAACAAGAAAAGTTACTGTCCTCTGAAGAGATGAGTTAGTAAGACGAGGCTGATGACTAGAGAGCTCAGTCTGGCTTGAGAGGCAAGGAGCAGAGATAAAACACAGAGTCGGGCTGAGAACACTGCTCCAGTGATAGACGGCCTCTCAGGCAAGCAGGAAGGCCTGGGCTCAGTCCTCAGCACTCCGTAGAAATGCACATGGTGATACAAGCCTGTAATCCTAGCATTTGGGAGATAGAGGCAGGAGGATCAGAAGCTCAAAGCTGGAGGCCAGCCTGCACCCACATGAAACTGTCTCAAAAAAATTTCGATGTAAAACTGTGTTGCAAACTTATGAGGAGATATGTTGCAACATATCTTATGAGTGAATGTTGCAAGGTCTGCGCCCTGTGACAGAAGGCACACAGCTCTAGGTGAGACAGCCATCCTATGGTGTTCCATAAGAGCCACACCCTGGAAGATGGTTCTCCCAAGTGTGGGAAGAACCACAGTCAGGCAGTCTGCCCACCCCTATGACCAGACTTGCATGCAGTCAGGTAAGAGGAACAGGTGAGAAGACTCTAGAGTCTCTTCCTGGCTATCCACAAAGGGACACTTTGCCAAGGAAGTGAGTGAGTGATGTTCTAGCCAGTGCCATGGCTGCAAGAGAGGAGCTCCTGTCAGGGTGGGATCGAACTGTCCTGGGGCCCCACATCCAGCTTACCTTCCTGCAGGGCCGCTCATCCACAGACACCCTGGGGTTGGAGGGGGGGTGGGAACACAGGAAGCAAACTTGCCTCTTGACTCCAGGATGCTCTAATTCCCCAAGTGCCAGCCTCTGGGCATAAGTCTCCCTTGTGGTCCTAAAGGACCACACTTGGTTTTAGAAACGTAGCCACGCTCCTCTGCCCCAAGGCTGTCACCTGCACACAATGACTTCAAACTGTACCTGCAGCTAATTCTTCCAATTCCTCCAAACCCCAAGGAACAATTATCTCTTTTTGAAAACGTACTTTTGGAAGGTCTGGGGGAGACATTTATTGGAGTTTAAAAGAAAAACAACCTCAGAAAGCTGTAAATCTTAGCAACTGCCCAGAGGACAGAGATGGCAGAGAGGAAGAGTGAAGAACATGCCTTTCTGAGATAGGCGTGGAAGTTCTGCAAGCAGCCACACAGCAGAAGCAGAGGGAATGGTGTGGGTAGCCGCAGAGGAAGAATGGGAAAGTCTAGATTATCAGGGAAAGCACACCCTGGCTAGACAAAGACTTGGTTTTTTAATCAGGGATGAATGAGTTGAGGCCCCCATTAAATTCAAGGAAGGAGAAACTGCTGAGAAAGCCCTGCCCCCATCCCTGTGTAACCTTGTGACCACCAGCAAGTGTCTGGATCTCTCTGTCCTCTGATGAACCCCATGAACCCCGTAAGTTAAAAAAGGAATTATGCTCATTAGGCAAGGTGGTTAGGGCCTATAACCCCAGTAGAGGCAGGAGAGTTGCTGCAGGCTTTAGGGTAGCTATCAAATTCCAGGTCACTGTGGGCTACAGTGTGAGAACCTTACCCCTACACACACACACACACACACACACACAGAGAGAGAGAAACATGAGAGGGTGTGGGGAAAATTTAAAAGGCTGCCTCAGCGGTGGGGCCCCAGAGGGGCTTCCACCGCTGTGGTGGGTCCCACATTCGGGAGGAATCTTATGGTTCCAGCGGCCTGGAGGCCTTGGCGACGGCAGGCCCCCAATAACACGAGGAAGTCCTTGGTTCCAAAAAGGTTTATTGTCATGGCAGATGATAGATGGCTCTAGGTGTACCCCCCAGAACTCAGGGCAGTCCCGAGTTATATAGGGAGGGAGAAAAGGGGAGGATTGGGGGAGGATCTGGGGGAGGCATGTTTAATTTGCTCTGCCCTCTGGCCTTCATTAGTATGTAAATCCCTAGGGCCTGAGGCCTGTAGCCTGGCCTATGTGACTGAACAATGTAATTCTATGGAGACCATGACTGCTTTTCAGGATCCTGGGTTCTGGGGGGCGCCAAACTCCTGCTGGTTCTCATGCAGAATCCCACCCAGAATCTGCAGTCTCGGGGTTCTAGGCACCTGCTCTACCATGACCCAGGATACCCTTATGCAGTCCCACAAGAGGGCACACACACACACAGAGACACGAGAGGGCACTTCACTGTTGACAAAAATATACGCATGCTACTTCTCTCTGTGGCAAGGGAGGAAAAGGCGAGCTGGCCCAGGTAAATGTGTGTTCAATAGCAAACTGTGGTCACTCCACCAGCACATGATAGGCGGAGACAGGAGGAATGCTATGAGTTCTAGGCCAGTCTGAGAAGTGATGTGAGATTCAGTCTCACCTCCCATCCACCTAAATAAATACCGCTTACCTGGCACAGGGCCATTTTTTGACCTATGCAAGCTCTTGTTATAACCACTTTGCCGTTATTGCTTCCATGATTGTCATTAGGTCATAAGGATTGAATGCAAAACACCTACCGCTGCTTGCAACACATAGCCATCAGTTACAGGCACTGAGACAAAGGCTGTGCACAGGACATGAGCAGTCCTTGGGCATTTCCAACACAGGTGAAATCAGCTCCGGTATATACATCAGGCCTGTAATCAGCAGCATCATTTGCACATAAATAATCACCACCCAAGGCAAGAAAATAGTTTGTTCTCAAAATGATCAAACCAACCCAGCCTTCTGCCCCAGTGCCACTGACAAGTTATTCCTTCTGAGAACGTAGCTGGGGCTTTTTGAACCCAGCCTGGATGGGATTTGGAGCTATCAGAGCCAGAAATTTCTAGTCCTGAATTTACCTCATCTTTCTCCTCGAGTGGTTTAGATAGGAGAGAAAAGAAGACGTAGTCTATGGTTACGAACTCTCTACTATGAAAATGTAGTCAGGAAATCTAGATCCTCAGCAGATTGCTGGCTATAGCCAACAATACCATAGCATCTAATAGAAAGTTATAGTCAAGCAGGCAGGAAGACAGACAGGCACAGGCACACATGCACACATGTATACACACATGCATGATTGTACACATAAGGGTACCTATACATTGTGATAAATGCACTCATTAACTAAGTAACAGTAATAATTTCACAACCTCAGCCAGACATTGTGGTTTATATCTATAATTTCAGAACTTTGAAAGCAGAGCCAGGAGCATTGCCGCAAATATGAGGCCAATATAGGCTCCATAGGGAGAGAAACCTCTTCTCAGGTGATTGAGGAGGAGAAGAATGGTAGCAATTCACAACGTTAACAAGTCTTGATGGTACAGGCCTAAAACCCTAGCTAGTCTAGAGGTTAAGGAATAGGAAAGCCAATCTGGGCTAAAGAATTCTTCAGGCCATCCAGGGCTACAGAGTAGGACTCTTACTCTAAGAGAGAGGAAGGAAGAGGCAGAAAGGGAGAGGGGGAGGACAAAGAGGGAGAATAGGAAAGGAAGGAAGAGAAGGGTGGGAGGACGATGGTTGTGAAAGAGGGAGAAAGAATAGAGGAGGGAAGGGAAGGAGGAGGAGGGGGAGCCATGGCTTGAGTTGTTTCAAGTTACCCAGCACTGGATCTGGCTCCATCACCAACCCAGCCTCCAAGATGCTCATCTTTCTGGCTGGAAGAAACATCAAGAACTGGAACCAATCCCCCTGTCTCCAAGACAGTTCTGTTCCAGCTGAAATGATGTATGGAAATAGTCACAGTCCACCTCCACAAGTCTTCACCGTCACACCACACAGATGTCTTTTAAAAGCACAGGCTGCAGGGCCCCAGTCTGGAGCGACTGAGTCAGCAAGCTCTTTGGGGTGCTGGGGTGCATGCAAGGTTAGAGGCCACAGATGTTAAGACAAACCAGCCAGCAGAGAGGTGTTGTGTGTCCATGATATGTGTGTGACAGTTCACAGCAGAGGAACACAGATTTGGAGAGTAACTACTTAGAAACAAATGGTAACCTAGTACCAACTGCAACATCCAAACACAGAAGGTTCTCTCAGAGTTGATTTTCTTATTATCTGACAATGAAGGGTTTCAACACAGACATATGTTCAAGAACTTAGGTCACCAGGCTCCAGCTCTGCTTCTCAGGAGCTTCATAATCTTCCCCATCCACTGATATTTCATGGGCTCGATGTCTTCCATCCAGAGACTGGGAATCCACGTCTCTACTCTGCTTTTGATTCTTAAGAAAGTCAAACACCAGTGGCACCAAACAATGATCTTACAAATATTGAAGAAACATAAAATTGAATCTTTGCATATTGTAATTTTGATATAAGGTATGGGAGTCTTTGTGCACGCAATAAATGTAAAACTAGAGTTTTCCAAATTGAGTTTCTGAACCACCAAAGAGGAGCAGGGGCTCTGAAGTCAGGAAATCAAATGTGTGCTTGGATGCTCAGTAGCCATGTAATGCAAAGTGAATTAATTAAATCGTGAATTCCTCTGCTGCAAAAT
This sequence comes from Grammomys surdaster, assembly GCF_004785775.1. NCBI lineage: Eukaryota > Metazoa > Chordata > Mammalia > Rodentia > Muridae > Grammomys > Grammomys surdaster. The sequence goes on along the minus strand of NW_021604753.1, from coordinate 4,344,663 downwards.
GAGGGGAAATAGTCATGATGCTGTGAAGAGGAGATGCAATTAAGTCCATAGAAAGCATGGAGCCCGGGCTTGGCCCCTTGAGGGCTCTATGGACATTATTTTACTGTAATCACTGTCATCATTAATACCATGGCTGCCCCCTGGCAGATGAAACTGAGGTCCTCCCTCCAGCAGTCACAGCTGCCTGCAGTCCCCTGCCCAATGATGGGACATGAGACAGAGTTGTTCTCATTCCTACCCCAGGGCCCTACACTTTTGGTACCATATCCTCTGGGTTTCTCACTGTCAACCTCTGAGTTAAGCCATTAAAATCTCATCATCTGTAGTGGACTGATATCCATCAGGCTGGACTCCTGGATAAGTCCTGTCAAGGAGAGGATGATGCAGAATCACACACACACACACACACACACACACACACACACACACACGTGTCTCTTTCTCACCATATTCAATCAGTGCAGCTGGATGACAGAACACTCATGTTTAGACAAGCAAGTATGCCCCTCTCACTTCCTGACAAGTGCATCTTCAAACCAGAATGGCCAACAGCATTCTCATGCCTGGAAGAAAAGGGCCCCCTCTGTCTATGAGCAATGAACAACTACCACAGCTTGAGGCCGTGGATTCCAACTGAACTCTGTAGGCTAAACATGGTGCGCATCATCGACAAACAAAGGGTGACCTCAAGCTGCTCCTGGTACTCCAGTTGCATTCCAAAGCTAGAGAACGACGAGCCTTTTCCAAATCAGAGATAATTCAGCCAGCTATGGCAGTGGCTCCACAAACATCTCTTGAAGCCAAGAAAGATATATTGGACAAAGACTGCATAGTGTGTTTACTGATTGTGATAGTGCTTGCATCTGTGTAGGTCTGCAAACGGCAAGCATGCTTTTGACAACAACTCTTCCAAGGTCGCTTGTTTGGTTGGTTGGTTCTTGTTATGCCTTGGTTTTTGAGATAGCGTGTTGCTATACAGCGAAGACTAGCCTTGAACTTGCAGCAATCCTCCTGCCTTTGCTCCTGAGCACTGAAATTAAAAGCATGTACCACCACTCCCAGCTTCCATAATATCTTCTGATTTCAAGTTTAGAGATGAGAACAAGGTCAGGTTGTCAGAAGTTTAGCATAACTAGTAAATGCAGTGACACATCAAGATTGAGACACTAAATGACCGTGTTTTCTGCAGTCAGCGCTGATATGAGCACTAGCAGCTCATCAGTTTGAGAAATGGGCATTGGTTGGGTATGTGGCTCAGCTGTGAAAGTGTTTGTCTAACATACACACACAAATCCCTGGGTTCAATCCACAGCATCACGTGAACCAGGAATAGTGGCTCACGCCTACCATCCCCACATTCGGGAAGCAGGTACATATCAAGGTTCAAGGTCAGCAGCAGGTACATATCAAGTTAGAGGCTACTCTGGAATACAAGAAGCCTGTGTGAAAGAAAGGGATGAAAGAGGGAAAGGGAGAACAAGGGAAGGAGAAAGGGAAGAAGTGGGAGGGGAGGGAGGAGGAAGGATGGGGAAGGGATGGGGAAGAGGGAGAGAGGGAGGGAGGGAGAAATGGAGGAAGAAAGGGAGGGAGGAAGGGAGGGATGGAGGAAAGGAGGGGAGGGAAGAAGGGATGAATGGAAGGATGGAGGGAGAGAGAAATAGGTAGATGAAGGGAGAGGGAGGGATGAGAAGAGGGAGAGAAATGGAAGGAGGGGAGAAGCAAGGGAAGGGGAAGGAGGGAGGACTAAAAAGGGGAAGGGAGAGAGGAGAGAGGGAGGGAAGGAGGGAGAGAAAGGGGAGATAGGGAGGGAGAGGGATGGAGAGGGGGGAATTAAAACACCAGAAATAACTCTAGGGCTTCTTCTTGCCCTGGTTCCAAGGCCATCCAAAGATGAAACTTCTCAGAATGTGTTGAAACAAATGAACACTGATGTCTTGGGGGTGAGCCCGCACACAGAAGTAATGTAAGCCCATTCATCCCACAGACATTCCAACATTGTTTTTTCCCATAGCCTTTCTGGGAGGTGGGCATGGGTATCATTTCCCACACAAGGTGCAACAGCTTCAGGGGAGTGACAGCGCAGTGAGCACAGTGCCCACCTGCCATCCCCAAGCTCAGATGACACAGAAGGACTTCAAGTTTGAGACCAGGCTGGGCTATGTCATAAAATGCTTCCTGAAAGAGAAAACAAACAGCAACCACAAGCACAATGGCATCGTCCCTGACAGACATTTCCTCATGCTCATTCCACAGGTGTCAGGATTGTGAGCAGCCACAGCGTCCACTGATCTCAAGACAGAGACTTGGAGAGGCAAAATGCCAGGAAGCTGGTTTGGTTGACTGTGTGAGAACTCGTGTTGGAACATGAGCCTAAGATGTGTTCTGAACAACAGACACCTCACACCACTCTGAATGGTGCAAACCAAGCCATCAAATCCCTGTCAGAATCTTTCATTTGTTTTCGCTCTGCTGCCCTGAAGATCTGTTGATTTTATCAGTGTGTGTGTGTGTGTGTGTGCATGTGTGTGCACATATGCATGTGTTCATGGGTATACATGTGTATACAGATATACATACATGTGTACATCTGCCTGCGGAAGCCAGAGGCCAACCTCAGGTGTCAATCCTCAGGACACAGTCTACCTTTTTATACTTTCTGGAGGCTGAGTCTTGTACTAGTCTGGAACTTGCTGGTTGGGTCAGGTTGGTTGTCCAGGGTTTCCCCAGGGATCCACCAGTCTCCAACCCCCAAAGTCTCATTACAAGAGTGTACCACCATGCCCAGTTTGTCAGTGTGGATTCTGGGGATTGAATTCAAGTCCTCCTGATTGTGTGACTAGAACTGTACTTTGCCAACTGAGCTGTCTCCTCGGACCCCTGACCTTATTTTAGTCATACACAACATATACATATATACATATATTATACATATGTATATATGTGTGTGCACGCATATATATGTGTATACACACACATATACACACACATATACATATATATAAAACTTCTAGTCATGGGCTTACTATGTCTTTGTAAACTCTGTCTCCCATCTTGTGTTTGAAATCATCATCACATCACAGTGGCTGTGGCTCTTGCACACTTTTTTTTTTGCACTCCCACCAGAGCCCTGCAGTTGGAGGAGCCTCCAGAGGAGACAAGAGAACACTAAGAGGAGGCCTACATGCAAGCCGGAAACTCAGTGGCTTTCCCACTCAGCAATTAGCTCACATCCAGTAAGAGCTGTAGAGAGGCAGGAGAGGCCACTTGTAGACACAGAATGGCTCGACGCTTCGTTAGCTGTTTATCTTTTTGAGCATACGAAATGAGCATTTAATTCAGACACAGCCTCCCACAAAATACTCTGAGGGGGACGAAGGGGTGAATGAAGAAGAGCTACATGGATATGAGAAAAAAATATAGTGGGAGACGAGACAGGAGAAGTGATTCCAGCACTCGGAGAGACTGAGGCGAGAGAATCATCAGGACTTTAAGATGACTCTGGGCCACATGGTTGCTGAAAAATAAAATAATGCAAAATAAAAATAATTAAAAATAAAATCAAACAAAGGAGAAAAGCTGGGGAGGACATAGCCAAAGAGATGGGCAGGAAGAGAGAAGGGACCGACCCAGAGAAGAAGAAAACAGAAAGGGGGCAGAAAGGTGGCATGAGCCTTTAAAATTTATTATTATTATTATTATTATTATCATTATCATTATCATTATCATTATTACAACAGAACAGCAGAAGCATCAAGCTTTCCTATTGATGGAAACTTGATTGGCCTCAGGGTTTAAAGGAAGTGTAGGTTTCAAACATGCCAGACGGTGAGCAGCCAGGTCTTTGGAAAGCATTTAAGAAGCCTGCTGAAGCAGCTCCTCGTTTGACTCCAGAGAGGAGACAATTTACCCAGAGCTGAAAATAAGGACACAGAGCAGCCGATGGGACAGGGTCCACCTGAGGACGCTGTATACACCCACCCCAAAGTGGGTCATCCGGGAACAGGAAGAAGAGGAAACACCAAACCTCAGAGATGAAACCTGGAGGCAAACCTGAGACTTGCAGGCTCCAAAGGAGACTGGAGGTACATGAAGGAAGGCAGAGCTTACTGAGTGGCTAGAACCTTAGAGTCAGCTCCTAGGCAACCTTCCCTGGCTCTCCCTCACCCAGTCCTCAGTCTTCTTCACGGTTATAAAAGCTAAGGTGCTTTCTACAGAGAAAACATCGAGGACTGAAGAACTGAAGATCCCCAGAGACAAACGACAGAGCAGGGACTAATGTTTGCTCAAGAGCTCCCTGCACTCCCAAAAGTAACAGAGAGTGACTTGGGTGGCTCTTAGGATCATTACTATGTAAGATAAAGTGTGTGGTGCACCATGTGTATGTGCATAGAAGCTGCTGCTGCAGCTTGTCGTTATTCTTAACGTTAAGTGACTTTCCTTCTAACATGTTCTTATCTCTGTATATTGAATGTAGTCCATACACGGAACCACATTCATGGTAGTGTGTATTGTCTGCACCACAAAGCCAGCAGAGCCTGAAGGATTTGCCCAGCCATTGATATAAAATCAAAACCATTTCCTAGATTCAAATTTGAGATCACTTTGCCCTTAGATTTAATTAAAGCATTAAAAACAAATCTCTAAGTGCCATATGTGTGTGTGTTTTGTGTGTGTGTGTGTGTGTGCGTGTGTATGCAGGTATCCCAAGAAGCCAGTAGAGAGCACAGGAAGTTGTGTGCCACCCGTCGTAACTGCTTAAAACTGAACTCTGGTCTTCTGTAGGAGCAGCAAGAGCTCTGAACTGCTGATCCATCTCTCCAGCCCTCTAAGCCTTTTTTCCTGTCAGCTGAGAGCAGGAAGGGGTGCCCTAGAAACTAAACAAGCAGACCAGGAAAGACTGTGAGAGATGAGGTCCAGCTGCAAGGACGGCCATGACAACTCAACACTGATCCCTGGAAGACCTACTAATGCCACCCAAGAGAGACATCTCAAACGAACTTCCCTAAAAGGAAAGAGCTGGAGATCTCAAAAGTGGGTGTTCTTAGAGTCTCCCTATCAACTATAAGGATCTCAGGACTTTTGTATATGACCCGCCTACCGTCTATGGGAAGAAGCCTATCCTCTTCTGCTCCAGGACCCCTGCGCATTGTCACCCACACCCTGCTTCTCCAATTGGCCCAAGGGGATGTTGACAGGTCTACTTCAGAACTAGAGATGACACTGCACCTCCCTCCTACAAGGTGTTCCAGGGAAGCACTCTTGTCCCTTTCTGCCCTGTTCGTCCATCCACATGGCTTCCTATGGAGAAGTACACATCACCATGTACCCTAAAGGATGTTCTGGGTGCCTCTGGTTTTTATGAACCCAATGGAAACGTTATTTTCATGGATAACAGGCCTTTGTTCTATTTGCCACACATAAGGCCTCGCTGAGCACATGATAAATATTATGTCATTTACTGCTCACAACAACTTCAGAGCCAGCCACCAAGACCATGCACTTCAAAGGCTGTGGAAGGAGTGAGGCTTGAAGTATCTCACTAAATGCTCTAAGGTCCTAGCTGTTAGTGCCACTGCAGTGCTACAGACACACTTGACCATGATGAGTGGGAACTAAGCTCTGTTATAAAGTCAGAGCTCAACAAGTCTTGTGTTAGTTTATTTGTTGGTTTGGTTGGTTGGTTGGTTTTGTTTCTGTGGTGAAGACTGAACTCATGGCCTTGCCAATGCTGGAGAAGAGTGTCTACCACTGGACCACAGCCCAATTTTAACTTTTGAAAACAAAGTCTCACTAGGTTGGGTTGCTTTGAATCCACTCTATGGCTCGGGTAGATCTTCAATTTGTGAACCCCTCCCTCGGCCTCTGAAGTATCAGAGAGACCCAGTTCAGCATTATTTCCCAAGTAGATGATTTTTAATCTAAATGTTGCCTAAATTTTTAAAGCTCTATTTATTTTTTTTAATTTTTAAACTTATTCTCCATTGCAATACATCCTGACTGAAGCCTCCCTTCCCTTCCCTCCTCCCAGGTCCCCTTTCCACATCCCTCCTAGATCTACTGCTCCACTGTTTCTCTTCAGAAAAGACCAAGCCTCCTGGGGATATCCACCAAACATGGAATAACAAGGTACAACAAGACCAGGCACAAACCCTCATATCAAGGTTGGACACAGCAACCTAGTAGGAGAGAAAATGTCCCAAGAGCAGGCAAAATACCTGCTGCTCCTCAGTGCCACTGTTAGGGTTCCCACAAGAACATCAAGCTATATAACCATAATACATATGCAGAGGACCTAGTGCAGACCACGCAGGCTCCAAGATTGGTGCTTCAGTCTCTGTGAGCCTCTATAGGCCCTGCTTAGCTGATTCTGTGGACCAAGTTCTCCTGGTGTTCTCCATCCTCTGGCTCCTACAATACTTTCTCCTCCTCTTCCATGGAGTTCCAACCCCTGGCCCATCAAGGTCCATGCTTTCCAGGAAACCAGGTAGGCCATTTCAGCGTTTTTATCAATGAGCTTGGCTTTGCAAAACAAGCAATGTGCATAGCATCTCAACTCTGCCACTGCAGCGTGAAAATGAGGTCATCTTTATGTGTTCCGTAAGCGAATGGGTATGACTATTGTGGTTTGAGTATGACTGGTCCAGGGAGTGGCACTCTTAGGAGGTGTGGTGTTGTTAGAGTGGGAGTGGCCTTGTTGGAGTAGGTGTGTCACTGTGAGGGTGGGCTTGGAGATCCTCCTTCTAACTTCCTGCAAGCCAGTATTCTGCTACCAACCTTAAAATGAAGATGTAGAACTCTCAACTCCTCCTGCACCGTGCCTGCCTGGATGCTGCCATGCTCCCACCTTGATGATAATGGACTGAACCTCTGAACTTGTAAGTCAGCCTCAGTTAAATGTTGTCCTTATAAGAGTTGCCTTGGTCATGGTGTCTGTTCATAGCAGTAAAACCCTAAGACAATTATATTCCAATAAATCTTTATTTATAAAAGCAAACAATGGGTCAATTTCACCCGAGGGTCACCTTGGGCCATTCTTGTGTCACTGTTGCTTGTGTTATTAGAGTGAGCATAGACAAATGGAAAATGGATACCACCTCTCCCTGATGGTCCCCAAACGTGCGCTAGTGGAATCTCACTATTGCAACCCAACTTTCTTCTCTCCAAAGCTGGAGCAGGCCATAAGCTTCACCCACAGACTGAAAAATCTGTGAGAAACCAAAGGAAGCTCTTATAAAGGAACACTGTGCCTCCCTGGCCCAGTCACATGTTCCCCCATGGCTGCACTCATGTAAATGCAAATGAAAACCAGCACCTTTGAAAGAGAACAGAAACGGTGAATAAAACATTGCACGGAGGAGCCTGACACAGCGCTTAGAAGTTAATGCCCCAACAGTTATTTTGGGGGATCAGGCATATGTTTCTCCTCATCTGCAATTAAAAAGTCCCCTGCCTTATTCATGCAGGAGCTGCAGAACACAGCCAATTAAAGCAGGGATTCAACCGAGGCCACAGCATCCTGGAAGCTTGCAGCAGGTGATGGGACAGGAACCTGAACTAAGGACAGGCTGCACTGCCACGGACAGGAAGCGATCGTTTTCCAGAAACTCTCCAAGTCATCTTCATGTTCTTGGGGAGATCTTTTTTTTTTTTTATAAATCATTAAACTTTATACAATGACATTTCTTTCATCACTCAATATTGCAGTCAGTTCTGGCAGAAACTGTAATAGACACATGCTCAGTCCCCTGCTCCTCTGTGACAGACGCGATGCAACGCTTTGGCAGCACACATACAACCTAGGCACCATCTCCTCCTGAGTCAGCCATGTGCTTAGGCCTTTGCCACTGCTGTGGTGAGGAGGAACCCTCAACACACAGAGGAGTAGATGCACTATTCTGGCGATGTTTTGGCACCTAGAAATCCACACATCCCAGGAAGGTCTATACAAGGACCAGATATTTGTCAGACAGGAAGGTTTTTCTTGTTGGTGTATTCTATTTGTATTGGGTCTTGTTGTTTTATGTTTTTGTACTGAAGAATTTCTAATTCGAGTCTCTTGAACTGAGAATCCAGCCTAGCATCAGAGCACCTGATTAGCCTGAGGCCCAAAGAACAATTCCCAGAACTGAAAGTAAGTAAATAAATAACAAATAATTAAACAAATATATGCAACTCCCCTTCCTTTCTTTTCTTTCTTTATTTTTGTTCTTGTATTTGTTTGAGACAGGGTTTTATACAGTCTAAGATACTTTCAAATTATCTGAATATTTCATCCTCCTGCCTCCACCTCCTGTATGCTTGGATTACAGGTATTTACCACCACGCTGTTGTAGGCAATGCTGGGAAGTGGATGCCCAGCTATCCAGGAATGCTAAGGAAGAATGCTGTCCCGACTACGCCCCATCCTCAGCTCCTCTCTCTCTTCTCTTTAGTCCACCCTATACCCTGCTTCCTTGCTCAGTCTCTGCTTTCTGGCTGTGAGGCTTTAACATAGAAATAGAAGTACAGGGTGTTCATCCATCCATTGAGCAAACAGTTACTGACATCTGTGCTTTCAGGTGTTGTTTAAGTCTTTGATACACAGTGACATGGAGTTATTTTTTTTTCCAAGTGCCTACATGAAAGTGGGGAAAAGTAAGGAAAACATCCCTACTTTGTCTCTCTCTCTCTCACACACACACACAAACACACACACACACACAATTTGGGTCTCATATGCTATGCTGTCTCTGATGTAAAGTAGCAATAAGCTGGGGAGGCGGCTCAGTGAGTAGGACACTTGCTGTGTAAGCAAGAGGACCTGAGTTCAGACATCCAGCATCCATATAAAAAGCTTGATGCGGGTATGCCTGTAATCGCAGTGCTTGGAGAATGGGAGTCAGGGAGACAGGATCATTGCTGGAGCTCTCTAGTCTAGAGAAAAGTGAAAGTTCCAGATTCAGTAACAATAGTTTGTCTTCAGTTAACAAGACGGAGCAATAAAACAATACTCAATGTCCTTTCCTGGCTTCCATATAAATGAGCACAGGCAGGCACACCCATGTGCCTACATAGAAACATACCTACACATAACCTCACAAACACACACCCTCACACATGTACACATGCATGCATGTATATGCACACATGTACACACACATGTGCACACACAAATGCACACACCAACACATACATGCACACACCTCACACACATGCACACACCCACGCATACACCCACACACATGCACACATACACATATGCACACACCTACCCATGCACCTGCCCACACACACCCACATACATGCACACACCCACGCATACACCCACACATACCCACACACATACCCACATCCATACACGCGTACACCCACACACACATGCACACAACACGGTCTGGTTTGCACTCACCACATGCTTAAATGTAAAACAAGAATTGATAATAAAATAGTAATGTTAACAAGGGAAGCCAACAAGCAACCAGAATGTTGAGTGTTGAAGGAATGAGAGTGTTGTGGGAGGAGCCTAAGGTTG
>NW_021604753.1:4326525-4335142 GCF_004785775.1 Grammomys surdaster | reverse complement strand
CCTAAGGTTGAGTGTTGAAGGAATGAGAGTGTTGTGGGAGGAGCCTAGACTTAAGAAAAAGAAACATTGGAGCTGGAGATCTGGCTCAGTGGCTAAGAGTGCTTGCTGCACTTCCAGAGGACCCAAGTTCAGGTTCTAGCACCCATGACAGCTCACAACCACCTGAAATTCCAGCTCCGGAAATCCAGCCCCCCATTCTAGACTACTTTGGCATATACACACCTAAAAATTAAAACAAATCTTAAAAAAGAAAGAAAGGATAAACTTAGAATTCTCCAGACCTGTTCATATCCTCTTCTACTACTTCATGGTCTTCTGATCTACCATCAACTTTTGAATATAGACACAATCTTCAATGACCATTCGGGTCTGCCTGCTACTCTCCTCCCCATCCTCAGACACACTGTGTCCCTCCCAGATAGTATCTAAAGGCTTGTCATTGGCCACTGTATCCCCTATGCCCAGCCTTTTCCCTGTACAGACAGTTGATAAATAGAGGTGAGATTTGGATCCAAGTTTTGCTGAGGTGTGTCAGAGCCATGTGATGAGACAGTTGTATGAATGTATGGAGTAGAACGTTCAGTTGGTCACCATTTGTATAGTGTGTCAATAGTCCCAGACTATTGTCATCATTTGTCATGAGGGCTCCTGCTTCTTTAGGGTCCAGCTGTCATTAACCCAGTAAAGCCCCAGTCCCTTATTTGAAGGTCATGGTCCTTGAGTTCTTTATCTGAGCATTTTTTCTTGTCTTTTCCGGTGTGACATGTACACATGTACATGTTTGTATGTATAGGTATAAGCATGTATGTATGTATAGGCTAGAGGCTCACAACTGGTGTTTTCCTCCATCCTTATGCATCTTGCTGTCTTGCAACAGGGTCTCTCACTGAACCAGGAGTTGTTGACTCAGCTAGAATGGCTGGCCAGTTCACCCCAGGGATCCTCTTGTCCTCTCCTTCCTAGAGCTGGGGTTACAGGCACATGCCACTGCACCTGGTTTTATGTAGGTAGGGTTGGGGATTCGAACTTGGGTTCTTATACTTCCAAGGCAAGCATATTACCATCAGAGCTATCTCCACAGCCAGGTTTTCTTGTTCCATTATTAATTTTTGTGATTAGTAAGCAAAACAATGGGGTGTACTGCATTTTATACGTGTGTGTCATTGTGCTTCGCTTATATTCACCCCAGCTACCCTCTTCATCCCATCTCCTTGTCCCTTTCCTCTTAAATATGCCTTCTTTACTTTTATTTCATTATATATATATATATATGTATATATATATATATATGTCTTGATTCCATATAAGAGAAAACATGAGAGACTTCATTCTTAGTCAGATGATCCTCTCATTTTCTCCTTTCCATGTCCTTTAAACTTCTACCATACAGTCTTGAAGTTCTGTGTGTGTGTGTGCATAAGTGTACACACAAGTATGAGCACACAAACACACATACACACACACGAACATTTGTCGTGGAGCTCACCCATCAGTGTGGCCCCCAGTTGGTCTGTCTCCCCAGCACTGGGTTACAAGTGTGTGGTAATGCCTGTGGGTGCTGGTGGTAGAACTCAGGCCCTCACACTTACAAGGCAAGTATGTACTGACTGAGTCATATGTTCAGGCCTATAATTTATCTAAAGAGCACCTGGACACGTGAAGATCAAATAAGGGGCTGTGGCTTTACTGGGTTAATGACAGCTGGACCCTAAAGAAGCAGGAGCCCTCATGACAAATGATGACAATAGTCTGGGACTACTGACACACTATACAAATGGTGACCAACTGAACGTTCTACTCCATGCATTCATACAACTGTCTCATCACATGGCTCTGACACACCTCAGCAAAACTTGGATCCAAATCTCACCTCTACTGAGTTTTGTTTTGGTTTTTTTTAGCAGACTTTTCTACTATGAAAAGTCAAGATGTAGTTGAATCTCCTAACAAAACCACCACCCTGAGAACTTCCTGAGTGCCCTGCAAAGTTTCATCTAAATTAACATGTTTTTTCCTCATAATTATCCCCATCATCCCCATTTCATAGATAAGAAGACTGAGGTCTGACTGAGAAAGAGTATACTCCATCATAAACAAGGGACTGGAAAGATTATAAGAGCTGGAGGTTGGGAAATGGTGTCTTCTGGACACTACACCACCGTTTCACTCCTGAACTCATAACAAATGTCAAGGATAGCACAAGACCTGCACAAGATCAAGCTAGTCAACTGTCTGGCATGGAGAGGGAAGGGCTTCATGAAGGAGGGAAGGGAGGGGAAGGAAAGGGAAAGGAAAGGGCTTCATGAGACCCATGCCTACCTGAGGAACATAGGTAGGTGGCTGGTTGCCATTGAAAACAAGTGTCATTTTTCTTCCACAGTGTGGCCTGTGATAGGTTGCCCTTCTTCCAAAGAATGTCCCTATACCCACATCCATACGGACAGCACTCACTGGCCTCAGGGGTTGTCTGTGAAGTGGGCAGAAGGATGTGAGGAGGATTGGGGAGGGGGTGAAGGGAAGAGGGGGTTGGACATGATCTAGGGCACTCTATTTGTGTCTAAAGTTGCCAGGATTGATTTTAAGAAGGCATTCCAATAGATGCACAACTAGAAAGGGGGCTTCAGTGTGTGACCCAAGGATACCCGAGGCAGGCCACGCTCTGACCCATCAAGCACCAGTGAGGAACTCGGCAAATGGCGAAGGCAGAAAAGGAAGCCCAGGCAAGTTTCATCACCTGTCCTCCCCGCTGCTGAGGAGGCTCTGCACAAGGCTCCGTGGGAAGAGCAGTTTCTAGTGGCCTGGACCCTTAGGAAGTCCCTAGTCCATCACCATGCAAGGCCTCCCAACACCCCAGACTCCCACTAATTTGCAACTGGGGGAGAGTTTGCCCAGCACTCCTGAATCAGATTTCACCTTTATCAAAGTACAGTTCTCTGGTTTTCTCGTGCGTGCAGACCACCACCTGCCACTCCAACCAAGAGCCAAAACTCAATTTTGTCTTCACGTGTCAAAAGAAGCCTTATCTCACAGATGTCTGCTGAGATCAATTTAAGGTTGTTTTTTTTTTCAGACAGGTCCAAGTTCATTCATTCATTCATTCATTCATTCATTCATTCATTCATTCTGCCACTATTATTCTATTAAGTATTATAGAGCCCTAACTATCCTACAGCCCTGTGCTGTGCATTCAGAGCACTACGAGGAACCAAGGAGACAGAAGAACTTAGATCCTGGTGGGAAAAAACAGACACCAAGATACTTAAGTCCATCCAGAAGGAAGAGATGACCGAATATATGCATGCAGTGGTGGGATAAGCTGGAGAAAAGAGTGAACGTGAGAAGGGAGAGGTGGGCAGTTCCCCAGAGAGCTATGCCTTTGAACAAGTTTTATAACCCTCCAAGCCTCAGTTGTCAAATCTGCAAAAGGGACGGAAATCTATTGTGTACATGAAATACTCAGAAATTGAGCACACTGCTGCTGAGCCCAGGTACCAGACAAGGGAGTGTGAACACACACCTTCATGGTTCAAAGTGGGGACAGTGGTGTGACTGACCACATGTGCTCCATCAAAGCAGAGCCACTGCTGGCCTGCTCTGTCCCCACTCCCTCTAGACATAGCCTCCTGGGCATGGGGTAAGTGCTTGTCTGTGGCTCAGCAATCCTCTATGGGCAATGCAGGTAAGAACACGCCTCATCTCCTGCCTTGTGGTCACTGACAAAGGCACTCAAGGCATATAGACCCACTTTCTCATCAGCCCCTCCTTATGTCCAGGCAAAACTAGCAAAAACCAGCTACTGTGTGGCCCTGTAGGAAGAACGCAGACCATGGCAAAGATGGATATCTTCTCCAGGCCAGGCCACCAGAAGAGCTGAGGTTAGTAGTGTAAGCAGACAGAAAGGTCTGCATTCCATCTGACAGAGTCATATGACCTCAGAGACAGAGACCGACTATGCCTTGAGGCTGGGTCAGCCACTATGGGGAATTCAGCAAAATGGGTCAAGACTAGCTCAGATCTGATATAGCCAGGCACCAGGGAGAACAGACTGGCTGACCAGGAGCATAGGAGTGACTTGTGTTGGCAGACACAGGTGTATCTACACAGGGCCTTCTTGGCTTTTGGAAGCCTTAAGAATTCCCCAAGTCTAGGTTTCTCTGGGGATTAAGGTGAGCCTTCCCCTTCCCTGTTTTACCTGAAAACCTCAGAGAGCTTGAAGCCTACACTGTGATAAAATGATGGAGAGCTTCATGTACAGGCATGTGCCTGTGATCCTGCGCATAGAGGCGTGTGCCTGTGATCCTGCATGTACAGGCATGTGCCTGAAATCCTGCATGTAGAGGCGTGTGCCTGTGATCCTGCATGTAGGGGTGTGTGCCTGTGATCCTGCATGTAGGGGTGTGTGCCTGTGATCCTGCATGTAGAGGCATGTGTCTGTGATTCTGCATGTAGAGGTGTGTGCCTGTGATCCCAGCCCTTGGGAGGTGATGCAATTTGAACAACAGAAGTGCCTTGTCTTAACAGTTCTGGAGGCCACAGTCAAGGTCTTAGGAGGTCAGTTCCTAATGGAGAGACTGGAGGATGGTCTATCCCATGCCTCTCTCTACTCTCTGGCTTGTAGTCAGTTTCGTCATTTATACTGTGATAGAAACAATTGGCTCATACCTGCAATGCCAGAATTTAGCAATCAAGAGAGTTTCCAGGAATTTGAGGCCAGCCTGGGCTACAGAATAAGAACCTGCCTCAAAACACAATAGAGTTGTGGGGTTGGCCATATGCCTCGGGTGTAAAGCACTTGCCCAGTATGCCTAAGGCTCTAGATTCAACCCCTAGGATGATGGATAGTTGATAGATAGGTAAATAGATAGATAGATAGATAGATAGATAGATAGATAGATAGATAGATAGATAGATGGATGGATGGATGGATGGATAGATAGATAGATAGATAGATAGATAGATGGATAGATAGATAGATGGATAGATGTAGGGCTGTAGCTCGAGAGCTCGAGTGTGGGCTGAGTTGTGGATCCCGCGTGTCTGCTATGGCCCAGGGAGGCAGAAGTGTGGGAATTTGACTGAGCTTACTCCACATGGTGCAGGGCGGATGCTGAGCTATGAGAAGCCACCAAGCTCCACTCTGGGTGTGGGGAGATCTCAATCTGAGGTCCCATGAAGGCAAAGCTCTTGTGTTGGGGATCTCAAGGCCGAAGCAGTTGGCAGGAGACCAGTGGTCTCAGCCCTTGGGCACCCAGGCACCACTGGAAAACTGTAGAAGGACTGAGATAAGGGGGGGGGGGGGCATACAGGTTGAACCAGTCCACAGCTGAAAGGGATGAGGGAGAGAAGCTCCGGCAGCGCCCTGTGGGGTAGCGACTCTTGGTTGAGGCAACTTGCTTGGCTGGGTCATAGCTAGCTTGGCTAGCTTCCTTGAGCTGACAGGCCTCCATGGTTGGAACATAGAGAAATCCTCCAGCAGGAGATTAGGCAGTGGCTCGGTAGTTGAAGACCATCTCTATGGTCCCCCACGGCAAGCCCCAAGTACGAGAGGAAGTCAAGTCCTTGGTTTTAAAAGTTTTATTGTCATGATGGAAAATGGATGAAGCTGTACCCTGTGTCCTCAGGGTGGGCCTGAGGTTAGATATCTTTTGCAAGGAGGAGGGACTGGGAAGGAATGCTTAATTGGCTACACCTCTGCCCTGTAGGTACCTCATTAAAATGGAGATCTCTTGAGGCTCTGTGGCCTGTAGTCATGCCCTCTACCTGTGCTACCTGTGCTCCATGACCTAAGGCCACAAACCTTTCTTTGGGAGGGGCTGTAGATAAGTGAAAGGAACCAGGGCCCAGGAGCAAGGCCAAACACCTGCCGTTCCATTAGGGTAGCATCTGGGGTTTGAGGCCTGTGCTCTACCAGGTACCCAGCTGCCTCTCATAGCCCATCGCCTGACAGACAGACAGACAGACAGACAGACAGACAGACAGATAGGGAGAAAGAGAGATTACTGGCATCTCTGTCCATCATCTTTACTCTGTGCATGTCTATCCAATTTTTCCCTTTTAAAATGCATAACAATCACTTTGGTAGGCTGTTTCTAAATACCTGTCTCTAAACAAGGTCACATTTGAGGTGACAGGGGTTGGGACTTCAGCACATATTTTTGAGGGTGACATAAGTCAATGCATGACACCCCTCTATTCCAGGAAGGAGACATGACATGGGGATAACAACATCTATCTCCATGACCTGTCATGGAAGCCGATGTCACATCGCCAGCTCAAGCATCACAATTCGAGCTCCTGGACAATTCTGCTTAGGTTAGTAAAGTGATCTGCTCAGCTCCTCATGCAGCCTGCTGATCTGGCTGGTGATTTAAATAACAAGAGGGTGTCGCCTTGGTGGCCATGCTAAAAAGTGGACACTCCACTGCCCTTCCCTGCCTTTCTTATGGAAGGATAGCCAAGATGACCTTTAGACAAAGTGTGTTATTCCCCTACTTATCTCTCATCAAGTCTAAGAGCAATTCAAGGGGTCTCCAAGTCTCTGAGGCCAGCAACTTCTCAGCCCCTTCCTAAGCCTTCCACAACCCTGCTGTCCTCCTAGACAGACAGACCCAGATGCTTGCAGCTACCCTCAGCCCATGTCCCCTGGAAGACCTTCCTCTGCCATTCATGCTAAAATGCAAGTCACCATACACTGGGCTTTTTAAAAATAAATAAATAAATAAAATAGAATTACATTTTATCAAAGTTCTAAAGGTAAAAAGCCCAAAGTCAAGGTGCCAGTAGGTTTGTTCTTTGGTGCAGACCCACTTCCTGGTTCATAACCGGAACCTGCTTGCAGTGTTCTTGAGAAGCAGACGAATGGCGCGCTCCTTAGTCTCACTTGGCCCTCTGATCTAATTGCCTCCCATGGTCCCGGCTCCTGACATCAAAAACACAGGACTTTAGTTGAATGTGGAAGATATGGAAAGGATGGATGGATGGATGGATGGATGGATGGACGGACGGACGGACGGACAGATGGATGGATGGATGGACGGATGGATGGATGGCTTCACCGTTCACAGCTCTCCAGCTCTAGCGGGGACCAGTATTTTCCAAGCACAGACAGACAGACACTTGAGAGCAGAGAGGAAAGTCTCCGACACAGAACTCATCCTGCAGGAGACACAGAAGCACCCCTGGCCTCCCCAGGGGCAAATCCCACCCAAACCTGCTAAACTTCAGTAAATGTCCCTCACCTAGATAATTCCAACCAGTCCTTTAAACACCAAGGGGAGAGTCTCCTCCTCCAGGAAACTCTCCTGCTCCTCCTCTGGGCCTGACCTCTCTCCAAGTCCATTCACTGTTATTTTCCCCAGGTTTCCCCCACTCTGGCTGGTCTATTGGCCTCAAGTTAACACAGCATCTATCACAGAAGGAGATGTTTGCTAATACAGGTGTTTGTTGACTGACTATAACACTAAAGTGTATAGAAGTGAAAAGCATATGGTCCTACCCACCAGGCCTGAGTCTACTTGGTATGGCTCCTCAACTTGCTACAGGTGGATGTTCCTCCAGAGCAGGAGTTAGTAGGACTCAAGGCTGTTCCAAACCCTGAGTGCTCCCTTGCCTGCATGTCCCCCTCCTCCTCAGGCAATGTGACTTTGTAAAACCTCATTCGGGTAGGTCGTCTTGGTTTTTGAAAACCCATTCTAAAAGATGGCTTTAGGTGTGTGATGTGGATTGCTTTCTATGTGTAAACCATACACATGGATAAACATACATTTTGAAGCTCCTCCCCCCCCAGAGGCAAGAACAGAGCATGGCTGCCCAAGGCTGCACCTACAGTACAGAGAGGCAGCAGCCTGGGATATAAGAACCCATGGAGATGTAGGGGAGGGTTCACGGAGGACATCCTTCACAGTTACTCTGAGGACAGCTGCTGGCATCAGAAACCACCCTCTCATCTACAGAGGTGAAGGAAGCCTACACCACCCCACACCAAGCCAGTGGTATTCCTGAAGCCACAGACATTTATCTCATGCTCGCATAAATGCTCACAAATACACACTCACACACACACACTCACACAGCAATCCACATCACACACACACAAACACACACAAACACTCACACACACTCACACAGCATTGCACATCACACATATTCACAAATATAGATTCCCAAACACACACAAGTACATCAGTACTGTGCACAAATGTCACACTCAAACCCTCCCACTCATGGCACACACACACCACTTCCAACCACAAAACTACATAAAAATTGGTTCACACACCACACACACCACAGGTAAACCATACACACATGGAAATAAGCACACATTTGTCTCCCATCTGTCTCTTGTTCCTTTTATATCTGCCTCTCTAAGCCATGGCAGAGGCTAAGGAGCAGCTGTGGGGGGAACACGCAATGTGGGGTGCAAATGTGTGGGAGACGTAGCTGCCAGAACACACGTGTGGGGAGACAGAGCTGCAAGAACACGTGTAGGGGGCCAAAACTGTGGGGGCCAGAGCTGGGGTGACAGAGCTGTGGGGGGATAGAGCTGTGGGGGCCAGAGCTGTGGGGACCAGAGCTGAAGGGCCAGAGCTGTGAGGGGACAGAGCTGAGGGGGAAC
>NW_021604753.1:4316669-4326125 GCF_004785775.1 Grammomys surdaster | reverse complement strand
TGTGGGGAACAGAGCTGTGGGGGGACAGAGCTGTGGGGGCCGGAGTTGTGGGGGCAGCCTTGTGGAGAATTCTGTACAGAGGATTCTGATCTGAGAGAGGTGCAAGTATGGGGGAACCTGCTGGCCCTGCGCTGCTCTGGTTGGGACATCCAGTGTTCTGCAGGGGCTGCCATAGCCTGGAAGTTGCCCTTTAACCCCAGCTGTCCAGAGACTTTCCTCTGAACTTCCCATGAGCCCTCCTCATCTGCCTCTACCTGAGTCAAAACAGCTTTCTCTCAGTAAGCAGGAGCCTCGGGCTGCCCAGGTGAGCAGTGCTAATCAGTGGCAAGGAATGACTCTGACCGCCCTCATCATAACGAAAAGGAATTCAGGCCTCCCTTCTCCGAAGCAGTGCCAGTATCACAAGCCAAGCGAGCTTTTAACTAGCTAATTCATCCAACAACCCAGAACAATTTCATTATACAAAAGACACAATGCAGAGTAGGAATTCCAGGGGGAAGGGACACAAAGTAAATCTTAATAAAATTTGAATCATATTTCCCATGTCTTGGGTGGGGTGTAGGCTTGATAATTAAGGAGAATCTTCTGTAAAGGCTCAATAAAATGACAAATTCTTTTGTGAAGAGATTATTCATTCTCTGTGCCTGTTCCCTGAAGCTAAATTGTTATATAAAAGCCTCTCTTTGAACAAGCCAGGAGAGCTTCTTTAGGCAAGATGCTGGTCCCAAGTTCTTTGAAATGCAAGAAGCTCTTCAGTGAGAGCCCTGGGTGGGGACCCTCAGCAGCCCTTGGTCTCAGAAGGCCACTTCCTTTAGTGGCTCCCAGTTTGTTTTTCAACTGTCCAATGGGGATCATAGAGCCCATCTCCAGGAACAATATAGAAGTTAAAACTAATATAGGTATAGTACCTGGCACACATTATAGGTATAGTACCTGGCACAGATTATAGATATAGTACCTGGCACACATAGTAGGTATAATACCTGGCACACGTAGTAGGTATAGTACCTGGCACAGATTATAGGTATAGTACCTGGCACACATTATAGGTATAATACCTGGCACACATAGTAGGTATAGTACCTGGCACAGATTATAGGTATAATACCTAGTACACATAGTAGGTATAGTACCTAGCACACATAGTAGGTATAGCACCTGGCACAGATTATAGGTATAGTACCTGGCACAGATTATAGGTATAGTACCTGGCACAGATTATAGGTATAGTACCTGGCATACATAGTAGGTATAGTACCTAGCACAGACTACAGGCATAGTACCTGGCACACATTAGGTGTTCAATGCTTACCAACACCTTTGTGGTGAGTGTGAACCACCAACATTCTTATTGCAGGGATAAAATACCCTGACAAAAAACACCTTTGGGGAGAATGTGTTTATCAGGCTTACAGTTCTGGGTTACAGTATGTCCTGTGGGGAACTCACACAGCAGGAGCTTGAGGTGGCTGATTACAACCACTGTCAAAGGCAGAGAGACATGAATACACCCATGCTGCCTACTTGCTCACTTCCATCTAGTTTTCTCCTGCCTTGTGCAATTCAGAATCCCCTGTCTAGGGAATGGTGCCACCCACAATGGGCTGGGTCATCCTACATCAGTTATCAAGACAGCTCTGCTTGCTATTTTCATGTCAGCTTTCAATTTGATACAAGCTATTACAAACTATACTCATCTGACCAAAAAAAAAAAAATCCTTCTAACAACTGGTTGTAGGGCATTTTCTTAATTAGTGATATGAAGGGGCTCACAACCTATTGTGGGCGGGGCCACCACTGAGATTGTGATCTTTGGTGCTTTAAGAAAGCGGACTGAGCAAGCCATGAGGAGCAAGCCATCAGCTCCTGCCTCTGGGTTCCTGCCTTGTGTGAATTCCTATCCTGAGTGCTTTTGAGGGTGAAGTTTTATATGGAGTTGTGAGTGAAATTAACCCTTTCCTTTCCTTTCCTGAGATGCTTTCGGCCTTGATGTTTTATCACAGTAATAGAAATCTGAATTATGCATGCCCTTGGGTCAACTTCATCTACATAATTCCTCCTTAAGATTTTCTATTGAGTTGACAGTTAAAACTGACCAGCACACCAACTGTATTGCAGAGGCCAGTTAAAGTCTCACTTACCTGGGGAAGCATCTACAGAAACATGCTAGCTGGAAGGTCATTTCCTCCTATAATCTACAGTTGGCTCCCAGCACTTGGCCTATGTCTCTCGTCAGCACGGTCTCTCTCTGTCTGGTGACAGTCCCAGTGTATATCCACTCTTCTGTGTCATACCTCCCTGTGGCCCTGCCTGACTCCTCACTGGAACAAGAGAGAAAGGGGAGAGCACCACGAAGAGAGCTGAGGGGAGGAGAGCTTTGAAACACTGCACATGACGTGGTGATTGCACTCAAGAACCCGTAGCATCTGTGGTTTCCTGCACAAGATAGGACCTGTCAATCTGTGGCTGGGGTGGGGGAAGAGAAGGTGGAGATAGGCTTGGGAGGCCACACCCCACTCTGAATGGCCATAGGCAGTTAATGACCCCTGGGGAAGGGGTGGGTGGTTGCCTGTACTCTAGAGAATAATCCCCTCCTGCGAACAACACTGACTAAACTCAATGGGTCACTAGAAAGGCATGGAAGTAGGAAGCGAATTGCTGGGGAGAGGGCTTAGCTGGAGGGGGAGTGGATGGGAGAGCTGGGGGGTGGTAAGTATGATTGAAACATTAAATTCACGGATGAAACCGTCACAGAATACTCTGAAAGGCTCCTGAGCTTTGCTCAGAAAGGCCGCCAACAACAGCAAACCCAAACTTTCCCTCCCTATCAGTTCCTTCAGTGTTGGGGAGCTGAGCATTCCAGCCTTGCAAAGCCCCACGGTCCTCTGTGACTTCTCCACTTCTCACTACCGAAGGTAGAATTCTCACTGTCCTGCAAAGACATTACCAAACTTCAGTTATCTCCTGGGAAAGCTTCTGCAGCCATGGCTCCCCTCAGTGTCAGATCCCTGATTGGAATCCTCAAAGTATTGACAGCTGAAACCCCACAGCAGCAGCGGCTGTTAAAGGGTTTTCAAACCAGCTCCAGCGTTCTGATCTGGCCCATCATGGAGCTGCCAGCCAGCTTGTTGAGACCAAATCCCTGTGCTTTGTGCTTCTTTCTTTTTTTTTTTTTTACATTTTTTTTCCTTTTTTTTTTTTATTGGATGATTTATTTACATTTCCTATGCTGTCCCCTTACCCCATCCCCCACCACCCCCTCGGAACCCCCAATCCCAATCCCCTCGCCCCTCCTCCTTCTTCTCTGTGGATGTAACCTCTATCTACACCCCCCCACTCCCACCTCCTCACCCTCAAAATTCCCACCCCCTGGGGCATCCAGCCTTCATGCGGTCATGGTTCTCTTCTTCCACCTATGCCCAGCAGGGCCCTCCACTTTTACATATTCAGCTGAAGCCCTGGATCCCCCCCCTAAGTGCTCCCAGGCTGGTGGTTTAGACCCTGGGAGCTGTGGTTGGTTGGTATTGTTGCTCTCCTCATGGTGCCACAAACCCTTTCAGCTCCTTCAGTCTTCACTCTAACTCCTCTATTGAGAACCCCATGATCAGTTCAATGGCTAGTTGTGAGCTTCTTTCATTCAGCCTCCAGAGTCAGAGTCTAGCAAAATGGAGGTACTCCACACACCTCTGCTGACAGCCCACCAACGGGGAGGCCTATGTGTTAAGTGGCGACAAGTGGCTCTGTGGTGCCTGCCCTCCTATTCATATGAGCTATCCTCCAATTTTGCTCAGAGCTATGAACTTTTTCCCAACATTACTCTTACATTCCCAAATTAAATCTCTTCACTTAGGCTACCACGAAATTCTCCAGCTGTCTTTAATACAAGGGGAATCTTTCTGCTGTACACTAGACTACTTGGAAAATACACAGGAAATCAAGAGCATAACAAAAACACACTAACTTCCCTAACCTTCAGTGGCTGCTGCAGAGAAAATGCTTAATAAATGTTGGCCCAGGCAAGTGCGATAGCTTTGTAGATAAAGGTGCTTACTGTACACCTGTATTCGATCCACAAGCCCGCATGGGGAAAGGAGAGAACCGAGAACTGGGGAGGAATAAACAGACTGAGGACAGGGCTCTGCAATTGTGAGTATTTGCTTCCGCCCTGGGAACTCTGGCGCCCTCTTCTGGCTCCCATGGGTACCTGCATGTACTTAGTGCACATACAGATAAGCAGGTAGACAACCATACATGTACATTTTAAAAAGTAATACATTAAGATATACAACATAAGTGTATAAAAATGTTCCAATACAACTATTTCTTTGTATATTAACCAAAAAATTAAATAAATGAAATACTACTTTGAGCAACCATTGCTTGTCACAAGCTTCGTCAAACTGGGGATGGCTCCTTACACATCAGCCAAAGTGCTCCTCAGTGCCTTGGATCCTCTATCTCAGACCTGGCTCAGAGTTTTTATTATTATTATTATTATTATTATTATTATTATTATTATCATTATTAAAGTTTGGCCTAGGAAAATGTACTCTAGGAGTTCAAGCAGTACTCACAGAAGATTATCTCCTTCCCCCACCCCTAAAAGAGGTAACATGGGAAAAGTCTTCCTTCCCTGATGTTTGCGAAGAGCCCACAGCTAATTCATAGACTTATGCCCAGCACCCTCCATGCCAGGCCCCTCCAACAGGTCTTCAAAGCTCTCAACTGCAGAAAGACTGAGGTTAAAGAGGGACACAGCTTCACCATCAATTAATCCTGACTGGTCTTCTGCCAGAGTGACGTCTTATCCCCAGTGTCTGGCGGCAAGCCCCACGGAGATAAGAAATGCCAGACTGGGTCAGACCGATGGCCCGTTCAGGCTGCAGCTCTGTCTGACAGCAAGGAGCTGCATGTGTCTCCTGCGACCTCAAGCTCCAAATAGCATGCAAAGTCCTTTTGTGGCAGAGTCTCTTGGAGCTCCATACAGTTTCTGTGTCCCTTCCAGGCTGATGGTGACTCTGGTTTCTTTGTGTGTTTGTGCCTCTCTGGTAGAGTCTGGGACTAAGTTCCTGCCTAGTGTTGATTTCTGCACTTCGAGCCTCAGATATTTTGGACTGGATGATTCTTTGCTGCAAAGACTGTCCTAGACACTGGAGAATATCTTGCAGCACCCAAGGTCACCACATGGTAGATCCTAGTGGCACTCACCATCACCCCAGTTGTGAGGGCCAAGAATATCTTTAGACATCACCCTGAGGATAAGGGAGGCAGTGCTGCCCCTTACTGAAAACCCCTTCTCCAAACCCAGATGGCAGCCTTAGCTAATGACTGGGGGTAAACATGTGATCCATTAGGACCAATGAGACATGAACATGCACCCTCTTGCTGGAATGCCAAGCTCTTGAACCTGTGGCTATGGAATGTAGCATGCAAACTGCTTTGAGAGTTAACCAAGGGAAAAGATATAAGAAATGAAGAAATTTGATCTATTTAAGCCATGGCTCCCTACACTGGATAATTTTTGTTGTCTATTTGACACAGAGTAGGGTCAACTGAAAAGAAAAAACTTGGTTGAGGCAACACATCTATTGGATTGGCCTGTGGACATGTCCATGGGAATTTTCTTGATTGCTAATTGGTGTGGGAGGGCCCAGCCCTGCCCTGCCCCACGCTGTCCTCAGTAGGCTGTGCCTCATGTAAAACCATCCTTACTGAAAACACTGCTGGAGATGCTAAGGGTGATCAGACAAAACGTTTGTTCTCTACTCTTTCTATGCCATAGGCTTACCACAAGCCTTATTTGATCTAATGGTAATAGATTTAAATCTACATTTGGATCTAAACCTAACTTTAGATGCTGGCTTCACTCCCCACTAGCCTGTGGCCCTTACAGGCACAATCTCAGTCTCTTTATGCAGAAGATTGGGTAAGAATAAATAAAGGGTGAGCCAATCTTTCTGGATTGTTCTTCAGCTGAAGTAAGGTAATGTCCAGAAAACACCTAACAAAATGTCTGCCCGGAGTGCCTGTAATTCTCCACAAATGCCTTATTCTCTCTCTCTCTCTCTCTCTCTCTCTCTCTCTCTCTCTCTCTCTCTCTCTCTCTCTCTCTCTGTGTGTGTGTGTGTGTGTGTGTGTGTGAGAGAGAGAGAGAGAGAGAGATGTTTCTATTTATTTATTAGTTTATTTATTTATTGCTTTATTTCTTCCACCCACCTAGCTTGTCAGCAAGCTCCTTTGCCCGATGAGTCGTCTCAAAGGTCCCCTTTATTGTATTCTAGGCTCAAAGCTTGTTTCCTGGTTTTCTGCAGTAGGCTCCATTGACCTGCTTTTCTATGCTTTGACGTTTCACAGACTGGAGGCTCACACCAGATTTGGACATTGTCGCTGTTTAACCTGACTCATCTTATGTTCTCTTGCCACTTCAGCAAAGTCAACTTGACTTCTGCACACATCTGGTCACAGAGCATCCCTCTGGGCCCCATGTGTGGGAGACAGAACTGCTTAGGGATTAGCATACTTCTCCCCACCCGGGAGTGATCTGCAGAAAGTGCGGACCCGTTTTCACTCATCCGGCCCCAGCAGGTATAGCGTGTGACTGCCTTGGCTCTTTTTCATGTTTCACACTGACGGGGTAATTCTCATGTTTATATTTTACTCCAATGCTGAGAGAACCCCTGTGGGACATTTCAACAGCCCACCTGTTATCTGGCCTGGTAACAAGCCCCTCAGTGGCAGCCTTCCTCCCTCGGTATCCCCACTCCCCTCACTGGCCAGTGTCCCAGGTAAATCTGTACTCAGTCTGCCATGGAGGTCAGTTTGCAGAGAAACCCAACTATATCCCTCTCTCTTCATGTGAGTCGGTCTGGATTCTAGCACATTGCTGCCTGGGAAAAGCCATTTTTTTCAACACATTAATTTTGTGATCTTGGACAAATTCTTAACCTCTCTGTAGCTCAGTCTGATTTATGTAAAAATCAGCTAATAATGAGTCCCTAAAAAGCAAGGCAGCAATAATAATAATAATAATAATTCCTCGATAGGTTATCTAATCCCAAATGGCCAACCCTAAAAACATATAATTGCAAGCAATATTAAGTGGGCTGAGTAGATTTTGTGGTGTGTGTGTGGGGGGGAGTCTATATGGTATTTGTGTAGGTGGGTTGTGTGGTGTGGTGTGTGTATATGTGTGGTGTAGGGGTGTATGTGTTTGTAGTGTGGTGTATGTACATATGTATGTTTGTGAGTGTGTGTGTTTAACAATAGTTATACAAGAAGAAGAGATCATGAATTTAACATGAGGAATAGGAGAAGTTGAAAAGAGAGGAGTAGAAATGATGTAAATATATTACACCTATATGACATTATCAAGGAATAAAGACTTTCAATTAAAAAGGAGCTAGTAACTTCACAAAAAATGTGGGGTTAATATTTGCTGATTAATATCTGCTTTGCAAGGACAAAACTCAGTTAATGTTTATCTAAAATTTAAATACTTAATATAAACTATGTACATTGTGGTTGACGTCTTGGCCATGTCACAGAAGTATTTGTATTTTAAACTGCCTGTCTCCCTGGAAGGCAAGTCAAGTTTCCAGCCCTCATCTGATTTCCTAAAGTGGCCAACAGCAAGATGGAAGTTCCTCCCACTTTCCCAGAGCACAATTTTCCTATTCTATTGAGGAGACATACGTGGAAACACTTTCCCTCAAACTTCCTGGATTCCTGACCCTGCAGAAATACTCAGATGTGCCTGCAGAGATCTGCATCTGCTGAATAGTCCTTTCATTCCTGGGAATAGTAGAGGTATCAGCATCACCAGTTACCGACATGAGCCAGTCCCAACTCTGTAGAAATGGACATTCCCCAGGCTGCATGCTTGGCAGCCACACAGGGTCTTCAAGACCATTCCTTCACAGTTCAGAAGCTTCTAATTCCTAACAGATTTCTCTCTGTCCCTTCCATCTGCCTCCACCCTGTAGCGTTCCTGTGTCCTCACAACCCTTCTACACTGCAGCTGGGATCTCAGTGCAAGACCAGGGCCATTTTCTAGAAGCCCCTTTCCTTCTGACTTGGAGGAAAAAGAAGGGACAAAACCATCTACATTATTGCAACAGAGACTCTTCTACCTGCTATGAGCCATTTGCTCCCTAGCTGTCAGTACCTCGAAAGAAACCCAGAGGGAAGGGAAACCCTCCAACAATGCTTTCTTTACCTGTTATGTCACAGTCAGCCGTGAAAAATGCTTCCAGGCTTCAGAGAGCTTCTGGGTAAGGGTCCTTTGAGTTCCATTCATGAAAATATTGAAAGAGGGTAAGGAGACTCAGTGGGTAAAGGTATGTATGCCCAGCAAACATGACAACCTGGGTTCAGAGTCTGGGACCTACACTGTAGAAGGAAACAGCCAATTTCTTTAAGTTTTTCTCTGCCCACTTTCCCCATATATATACTGTGGCAAGTGACACACACACACATGCACACATACACACATGCACACATACACATACACACATGCACACGTGCACGCACTAATTTAAGCTAAGATTTTGTCTTATGAGCACAGACTGACTATGAACACATAAGTATCTGTTTATTTTAACTTGTCTGCAGCTTATACCCTTTGAGAGCTATGTTCTGTTCATAGCCTATGCAAAACCAGTTCATTCCTTGCCTTAGAATCTCCCTCTCTGAGGCAGTCTGTGCAACTCCTTGTTCTAATGGGCTACACCTGTCCAGCTTCCAGCCCCCTCTCTTCCTGGGATCTCCTCCGTAACTCCATCACTTCAGATACTGGATATGACTTGTGTGTTTGCCAATCTACATTGAAAATAATGAAGTCGTATGTGGCTAGAGCATCACCTGATTCATCTTTGCCAAGTGCACATATAAATAAATGAAGCCCCTTGGATCATCCCATAGCACAGTGGAGAAGCCACTCTGTCCCTCACATCCATATGTCTACTCATGCCGTTGTACCTGACAGGTCCTCAAAGATGCCTAATACCAAGACCCCTCGTGTGTGTTGCCTTATAGCACAAAGGAAATGTTATCTATACAGTTTAAGAAAAAAATTAAAAAGAAAGCATTACCGCATTACCAGACAGCACCATTGCTTACATAAAAATATCTATCCAGGATAACTCGGGATAAATACTGAGAAAAAATAAAAATTGATAATGCTTTCAAACATCAATAAGTAGAAAACAATAATTCCCTCAGAGAGGCTCCTTACCAAATGTTAATTTGCTCCAGGTCACTAAATCTACATCAGTCTTTAATTAATCAATGGAAACTTCCCTCCATTGTGAGATGGAGTGTGGGAAATGTCAATCTAAAGCTAAAACAATAGAAGTAAACAGAAAGCTAGGGCAAAGAGACGCGCTTCTCCTGAAAGGCGCAAAATCTCAGTAGAGAGAAAGCTAGGGCAAAGAGACGGGCTTCTCCTGAAAGGCGCAA
>NW_021604753.1:4306582-4316659 GCF_004785775.1 Grammomys surdaster | reverse complement strand
GAGAGAAAGCTAGGGCAAAGAGACGGGCTTCTCCTGAAAGGCGCAAAGTCTCAGTAGAGAGGACATTAGTGCAAGGACACCTGGCCAGAGAGAGGCGAGCAGAAAGGAAGTAACAGCTCACTGGGACAAAGTGCAGGCCAGCACAACACCTCACAAGAGACCCACTGGTAACTCTGAGGCAGTGGTGGGACCTCCAGTCAGTAATGCCGAAGAAACGGCCCCTGCACGAAGATTAGGCACAATTCACTCCCTACTTCACAGTGCATGCAAAATGTGTTCCAAATGGGTCAATATCTAAAGGTCAAAGGTTAAAGGTGACATCTTCTGTCGTTAGGTTAGAAAATGGTTTCTTTCAAGAAGCAAAGAACAAAGTCCATTCAGAAAATTTTTTAATGAATAACTATGTTAAAAAGGTTCCTTAAGATGCATTCTTATTTTCAATTATACATATGTGTGACATATCCTTCATGTGTTCAGGTATGTCCACAGAATCCAAAATCCAGGATCCACAGATCTCCAGCAGCTGAAATTATAGGAAGTTATGAGCTGCCCGTTGTGATTTCTGAGAACTCCAGCTCCAAGGAATCTCACACACACACACACACACACACACATACACACACACACGGGGGGGGGGAGAGAGAAAGAGAGAGAGAGAGAGGTACACATCCACACATGTATTGATACACACATCCACACACAAACATACACACAGACAGACAGACACACATGCACACACATGCACTTTCACTTACACACAAAGACATACACAAATACATACAGAGACAGACACACGTACAGACAGAGACATGTACATGAAGACACACAGAGAGAAATGAAAATTAAAATGTTTTTAATTTAAAACTAAAAGTAATTGTTTTACTTTAAAAGTAAAAATCCCAAGACATTAACACAAGGTCTTTCTGGGTCTTTAGGAAAAGCACATGGCTCAGCTCCTGGTTGGCCGTTTCCTGTGATGAGGGAGGGAGCTGACAGGCTTCAGCAACATCTTTATTTATATTCTAAAAATCTGAAATAAATGTGACAAAAATGTTAACATTTGTTAAATCTGGAGAGTTGGTACATGGGTGTTTGTTATTTTATTCTCAGCATGTCTGAAATATCCCAGCATTTATGAATTTTTTCTTTTTAAAAAGGAAAAGGAAAGTTTCTGAGCACAGTAATAAGATGACTTCTCTGACACCACAGAGTTCACCCAGGATCTCTGGAGCTACGTGAAAGGGTGTCCCAAGCAGACAGAGTGTCTGAGAAGACCTCTGACACTGAAGAATTGAGTCCAGCTGGCAGCAACCTACAAACCTCCAACCATGAGAGCCCCAGCAAACCTACAAACCTCCAACCATGAGAGCCCCAGCAAACCTACAAACCTCCAACCATGAGAGCCCCAGCAAATCCAACCGCTTCAGTAGCTGACATCAATATGGCACTTCTCAATTTCTACATTCCTGTAGGATCATGAAAGGCAGCCTGATTTCTGGTTGAGCTAGGTTTGAAACTCCGGTGAGCTAGCAGATGATCCCACAGACTTCCCTGCAAGGGATGGTAGCTGTTCACCACACTCCCAGACTCCAGGTTCCTGACAGGAGACCACAGCCCTCCATTGAGTTGGGGCCTTCAGTCACCTAGAGCAATGCCCACTAGCCCCTCCACAGGTATAGGGCATGACTACAGGCCACGGAGCTTCAGGACAGATCTCCATATTAATGAGGTACCTAAAGGCCAAAGGGGCGTAGCCAATTAAACATTCCATCCTCCTGGCAAAAGGTATTTAACCTCAGGCCTGCCCTGGGGAAACTGGGGTATGGTTTATCATCCACTTTCTGCCATGACAATAAACATCTTCAGACCATGGACTGTTTCTCTTCTTCCAATCCACCGTTGGGAACAGTGGAGCAGGTCTTCAGCTACACAAGCCACTGTCTAATCTCCCATAGAAGAACTGTGCATTTCCAGACATGGTGATCAACCCAAGCAGGCAAGCCAAGCCAGCTGTAACCAAGCCAAGCGAGACTGTCCTCCCTGTGAGACCCAGCCAGAGCTTCTCCCCCTCTCCCCTTTGGCTGCAGGCCAATCCAGCCTGTACGCCCCCACTATGTTCTTGGCCCTTCTGTGGCTTCCGGTGGTGCCTAGAGGCCCAAGAGCCTGAGAACCAGCCAGTCTCCGGCCACCTGTTGGCCTGGGGACCCCCAAGCTAAGAACTCTGGCAGTCCCCAGGGATCTCAGACTGTACTCCCCGACTCCAGAGCAGATTCCTGAGGCTTCACATAGCCCAGTGCCCACCTGGTGCTGGCGTAGGAAGAGCACAATCAACTTCCTACATCTCATCACTCTGAGCAGCAGCCCTAGCTCCTTGGGTGTCAGATGCAGGACCCACAGTTTAACCCAACAATTCAACCCAACACATGCCCTTCCTTGGGCAAGTAAAACAGAACCTCTAATGGAAACCAATGTGCCGGACCTTGGAGTTACCAACACTGCTTCAGCCTCTGTTGAGTCTGAAATAACGAAAGCAACTGCGCATGTCACAGAAGCACATTCATCTGGCGAGGTTAAGATTTTAAATCTATGAGTGAAAGGGGAGACAGTGGAGTCTCTCTATGGATAGACAGTGGAAGCTGTACCAAGTCACTAAATAGTGCATTTCTCTGAGCTACTGTAGGCAATGGAGGTATGGGGGACTGAAGTAGTTGGAGCATAGTGATGTAGCTATTTTTAGGATGGCCCTTCATAAACAAAAGTGCACAGACACCCATTCATTCATTGACTTCTAACCCCATCCATTCATTCACTGACTTCCAGCCCCATTCATTCATTCACTCACTTCCCACCACTGGACCATGGAGGAGGCTTCAGACTCCCACCCAGGGCACAATTACCTGAAAACTGAATGCATCACAAGGAAGGGAGAGTAGATCAAATTGGGCTATAAACATTTTTGAAACTAAACTTGGATACCATGTAGGCTGGTGCCGATGTGCTAAATCACAAGATCTCTGTGGCGTCTACTAATTGTCATGGTTTCAAAATAAAATTTAGGAACCAATGATTCTGGAGTGTCTGCACCCATGGCAATGTGACATAGAATGTATGAGATTTCTCTTGGTGGAGAAACTGGAGTTGTACAGCTTGTTGCTGCTATTACAAATGAGAAGACATGAAATTTTCAATTAAGAGGCAAAGTGGTTTTCCCCATCTCTCTAAACTCTGTCCTCGGATCCCACAGGGTCCCTTTCTGTGAAGTATGTGTTCAGGTACTCATGGCTCTGTCCGGTCATTTATGCCCACATTACCCCTTAAGTCCTGTTGTTTAAGGCTTTCCAGAAAGGTAAGTGCCAGGAAGGCACAGAAGCAAAAAGACAGATGGGGTGTCTCCCTAATGGGCCTGTATTCAAAGTGGGCAGACGGTCAACAAACAGGCAGATTCTGATAGCTGCTGAGAAGAGAGTCAACGGATGACACTGTGGAGATCAACAGTGGTACAGAGACAGGACATTCGCTTACTGAGACCCAATTAGGGGCAAGCTCTTGGACTTCTGGAGACACAGTGCAAGGGAAGGGAGACTTAGACAATGACCTGTAAGGTGAGGGGAGCCTAGGTGTGAGAGGCCTAGAAAGAAGGTCTATGCACCGTACTGAGGACAGGACGGAGAGAGAAGGGGCAGCTGCCAGATCGTCCCAGGCCTTGTGGTGATCAGAACAGTGTGGGCTGCACGTTAAGAACAACGGGTACCACTGAAGTGCCCCCTTTTTATTTGCAAATAGAAATTGAAGGCTCGGATCTGGAGAGATGGCTCAGCAGTCAGGAGCATGTACCTGATGGGCCCCCACCTTCCACACTAGGCTGCTCACAACTCTCTGTGTGACTCTAGCTCCCAGGAAAGTGACTGCCCACTTCCGGCCTCCACAGGCCTCTGCACATGCCCACACAGACAGTCACACATATACACATAATTTAAAAATAAACCTTTTCTTTAAAGAAAATCAAGGCTCAGCAAAATTGAGAAGCATACGTAAAGCTCCTCCATTAGTAAGCTGCCAAGCAGGCATCTAAGTCTGTGTCTCGATTGTTCTAGAATTTATATTCTTCCCTCTAAACACCACCACTCTTTACAGAGCAGTGTCTGCTGTGCACTAAGTGCTAATGACATGCTAAACACTGTTCTTACTGCTCAGGCTTCAACCAAGTATTCATTACAGAAGAAAACCCTGATGATTTGTCCCATCTGGGCCACCGTCATGACTAAAATGTTATCATCATTCTCAATTTACAGATGAGGAACACTGAACCTCCGAAAGGTTGAATAACCTATTCCAGATTGTACAGCTAGGGCTGGGGAGGTGGCACAGTGAGGACCTGAGTTCAGATCCCCAGAACTCATGTGCCTTAGTTTCTTTTACTGATGTTATAACATACTCTGACTAAAGCAACTTACAACAGAAAGGGTTCTTCTGGCTCATGGTTCAAGGGTACAGCCTTGTAGGTACAGTGAAAGGAGACTTAGACAAAAGCCCAGTAAGATGAGGGGAACCTTGGTGTGACTGGCCTAGAAGAAGGCTTACGCACTGGACTGGTGACAGTCCAGGAAATGACAGGACCAAGAGAGATGGGGCAGTCAAGTTAACAAGCTGGAAGCAGCTAGGCATATCAATGTTTGGGGCCAAGCTGAGCTAGTTGGTGAGACTGTCATAATCAGGAAGCAGAGAGCAATGAGCAGATGCATTTTATAATAAGAGACGCCCGTGGGCTTATGGAAGCTGAGCTGAATGTTATGGTTTCAGTGTGGAGTGCCCCCAGTGGGCTCCCATGTTTGAACACTGGTCCCCTGTTGGTGAAGGTTGAGGAACCTTAAAGAAGTAGAGGCTTGTTAGAGGAAGTAGATCACTAGGGGTGGGCCTTGAGATTTCATAGCCAGGTCCCACTTCCTGTTCATTCTCAGCTTCCTGGGTCTGAACACAATATAGCAAACAGCTTCCTGCACCTGCTACCACTCCTTCCCTGCCGGCTGCCACATCTAAGGTGCAATCGGCTCTATCCATCTGGAACTGTGAACCAAAATAAGCCCTTTCTCCTTTAAGTTGCTTTGATCAGAATATTTTATCACAGCAATGAGAGGGTAGCTAAGACCCCACCTAGCATCAAGCTTGCCTGTAATCTCAGAACTCATGAGGAGATATAGGAATCCTCAGGGCAAGTTAATTAGCTAGATGTCCCAACTCCCCATGCTCCAGGTTCAGCAAAAGACACTGTCTCAGTAAATAATGTGGGTAGTGATAGACAGAGATATTAAACATGAATATATGAAGAGATATGTGCCTCCCCACACACACACAATGAAATATGTACAAAGTTGTTTGCATACCTAGTAAATGGTGGACATGGAGCCAGCATGACTGAGCAAACTTTGTGGGTTCTTCTGAGCCATAAGCTATGCTGTTTCCCATTCAGAGTAAGCCCACAGCATCTGGTGTCCAACCATCCTGCACTCAAATTCCCTGACACCCAGAGCAAGGCACCTCAGACAGGCATGGAAGCAGGAAGAGCGGCCTCCAGTCCCAGAAACCTACTCTGGCTCATTTGATACTGAGGTGGAACACAGAGTCAGACAAGGCTAAAGACTGATGATCCCAGGCCTTATGATCTTACTATCTGTGCTTTAATAAGCACTGGTTTCTTTCTCTGTGACTCTTACTATTCTGTGCATTAACAAGGTCTGACTTAGTATTGTATGACTAAATGCTGCTGGTTTCTGGTAATAAATCCTTCTGTTAGTAACAGGAGATTGGAAAAAAATAGCTTAGTTACCAGGCTCTTTTCTCTGTAGCTCAAGTGGCCCTCTCTGGCTGGGCTAGAAGCTTGGAACTCCTTAATTCTTTGTGAACCAAGGAGAAAAACAAAGAAGATCAAGAGAATTTTTTACACAGGAAGCTTGTACACACACACTCATACCCATGCACGCTCATCAACTCCACAAATGTTCAAGCATACTTACATACATATGCCTATAAGCACATACGTATGTATATACATACACTTAGACAGACATATACATACATACATTTTGGTAGATGAAGCAAAAACAACAAGCAAGCTCCAACGCAAACAAAAAAACAAAAACAAAAACAAAACTCAGTCTTTCTGAGTTTTTTAAACGAAGCTCTAACATCTGAGGGAATGAAAAGGCCTTCCTTTATTGTCGTTCTTAGTTCTTACACTTTCTCAGGATAATTGATCATGTGGTTTTCCAGTAATCTTTTTTCCATAAGTTTAAGATACTAATTGAAGTCATAAATCAGTAAAGAGTTGCAGCAGAAATGTTTACATGTGTTTCAATTAAGGCTAGAACCTGACTAGTCATTCATTTTCTGTTACTAGGTCCATAATTCATTAAAAGTTAAAACAATAATTCTTATTTCATAAGTTAGCATAGTTTTGTCAAGAGACAAATCATCTGCCTTGAGTCTCATGAGTTTTGAAGTTTCGTATAGATGAACTAGTCAATATTTTTTTCTGCCCTTGCACCTACAATATATTGTCCATTCAGAGTTTATGACCCTTAGTTACCAGATAGTGGTCAGCTATCCTAGAAGGAATGTTTTCCCTGATTACACATTTGTTCCAAGCCTACTTTCTTACCCTACTGCAATTAGCCAGTGATAAATGAAGGTTTACAGATCCCTCTCTGTGACTTTTCAGAGGGCTGGAAACTACTTGTATAAATCTAGGAGTTCTATAAATCATTATCAGGGATTATGAAATCATTGATTTGTCTACATAGCATTACTACATGATAGTACATCTTCATGTGAGCTACTGCCCAGGAATCATTAGACTATGTACTGGTGACAAGAAAGGTATATCAGCAGCAAGGAGCAATCCTGGGATAAAAATCTCTGAAGGCTCTGTAATTCAGAGCTTACCCATTGCAGCCATGCGAAGCAGTGGGGCACCTCCAGAAGCTTATTTGCATGCCTTTTGCCTTTCTTAGATGGCTCCTGACACTCTAGCCCTCACTCTTTCCTCGCCTCCCTTAGTAACATAACTCTATTTTAATTCTAAAGGCCATGTTGCTGGGTAAAATTCCTCTTCCCCAGCCTCCCTTCCTGTTAGAGATGGTCAATAATATGTCAACTGACATTTTCTGAGTTCGTTAAGAATGCATCTATAGCAAAATGAGCTCTCCTGGCTCTTTTCCTCCTTCTTGCTTCCCACCTAGAGCATGAATGTGTTGGCTTGAGCCCCAGCAGCTCTCTTGGATTATGATGCAACTTTGACAATACGAAGTTTGGGTGTTTAGGATTACAAATGAAATACAGAAAAATCTGTGATGACATCATAAAACCACCTTGCCGGGGGCTGGCCACCTACCTCCAGAATGCTTTCCCAGAAGTAAACCTATATTATTTTAACAACCTGTCTCTAGAACCATTTACTGGTAAGCCAATTCCTTTCCACCATACTTACCACACTGAAAACAACTAAGCATAGATTCTTCACATAGGTCATTCCACACACTCACTGTGATTCCGTCAACTGTGGGTCTCACTTGGTTGACTGGGTGTCATTGAAAGCAGGAATTTCTCCCTTAGCACCTCTGGAAAGGGGCTTTCCAGTTCACAATGAACTGATTCTGGGACAGAAGCAGGTGGTGTAGTATTCTACTATGAGTCATTATTAACTCCAAGTGCCTTTTTTCTGAACTCTTAGAAGGTCAGAAGCAGCAAAGAAATAAAATAGAAGCTACGTTGATGAATAAGATAAGTTGGAAAGCAGTTGAGGAAAATAGAGATTCGTTGGTACAAGTTCTTGCAAATGTCAAGTGTCAATCAAAGTCAGGGAAAGGAGAGCAGTCCCTGCAGACAGGGAAGTGGTACCTCCATACGCAGAGCACAAGGACAAATGCACCTCCAAAGCAAAACAAGTGTTCAGTGGAACCTGTCACTTTATAAGACAGCAGCAGATCACTCCATCAGCTCTTCTGCTGAATCCAGGGAATCACAGGAAGGGACCGTTGATGTCATTAACTTGATGCCCAATATGTACATCACCCAGCGGAGGTTCCACCGTATACTAGCCAGAGCAGGCAGGCAGCACAGTGGTAGCTGGGCCAGGCTGGGAACTCAGATCTTCTTACTGCCCCCTCCTTTGATGCACATACACAATGGGTTGTGAGGCCCTGCTTTAACCTAATGCCAAGGGAACTTTTGCAGAAGGTCAGGTACTAACAGTTTAGGTCACAAACTCAACTCTGCAGCTTTGTGGGCAGTAACAAACAAGCATGTGGATCTGTACCAGGAAAATTCATTTACAGCAACTGGGATATAGCTCAGCAGGTAAAGACAAAGACAAAGAACTTGAGCCCCATCCTTAGCACAGTAAAACAAAACCAAAGTGTAGGTGGGATGGTTCATGCTTGCAATTGCATACTAGAGAGGCAGACATGGGTAGATTCCTGGGGTTCACTCCCCAGCCAGCCAAGCCTAGTCAGTGACCCCCAAGTAGGTGAGGGACCCTGGCTAAAAAAACAAGGGGGAGAGTGAATGAGGAACACTATCCACGGGAGTTTTCTGCTCTACAGGCACATGGGCACACAAATATACATGCCCAGTAACTGCTAATAAAACCAGGTAGATGGCTCAACTTACAGGCTACAGGTTGCTCTGTCTTGACCTGAGTCTCTGAATCCAAGTGGACCCTGAACCACAACTGGAAGCAGCATCAATAGATGTTTCCAGAAATGGCTACAAGTGCAGGTTCTCAGCCCCTATCAACCAGACCTAACAGATTGGAAGGTTCAAGCATGGCTTCCAGACATCTACCTCACAATCCCAATGGATAACTTGCACACACATGAAAGTGGACTCTAGCAATTCCCTCTCCTCCATAGCCGTTCCTGTCCATTTTACTTCAAGCATTTCACAGGCATTTGGCTCCCAGGAGGCATCTATGACAGCAAGTTCCAGCTTCCATTCCCTCTTCTTCCTGCCTTGGAGAATTCCAAACCTACCCAGCTCTATGCCAGGAATAAAGATGGCTCCCAACAGCTCACCCCAACAGGTACTGCCATGTAATTAAACTCTGGTCAGTGAGACATGAGTGGCAAAGGCAAATTAAAGATAGACTATCCACTCTCATCATAATATGTTTTAAGAATAAAACCTTCCCAAGAAGAAACAGTGGGGTGGAGGAACCCAGTATGTGTCTTTGTGTCACCTTACAGGCATACTGTGGTGTCCAACTGTTCTGCTAAACTCATGTTACTAAGAATGGTATAAAATTCTACTTTACCTAAGCAAGTTATTGTTAATTCGGGTTTTCTTTCCTAAATCACCCGATCTAGTTAAACAAACCTGTAGAAGGAATGTATCAGTCTTGAGTACACTGAATAATGTTCACATAGAGCCCCAACTGGCCAACTCTTGTCTCCAAAGAAGCTTCCAGTTGGGTTACATCCTACTGAGTTGTTAGACAAAATGTTCCTGTGGAAATCCCAAATAACCCAGGCCATTGGCAAGATAATGGATTGCTCTCCTCAGAGCGACAGCAGGATCCCATTGAAGAAGACAATACCAGCACAACTCATTGAACATGGAAAGGCAGAGCTGGTACCTACACAGAACCTTCACCCTCATGTTCCAGAGTCTTTGGTACAGACTGTACCAACCCAGCCACAAACTCTTTGACCTACAACATGTCCTGCTTAAAAATCATGCTAGGGCAATGGTAGCACAAAGCTTGTGGGACCAGTCTGATTTGACTCAAGGCCCACTCAACAAGATGGAACCTATTTCCAATACTACTTGGGTACCAAGAACAAGAAACTAGACTAGATAGCCCAGAGACCTAGAATAAAACCAAATACTACCAGCCAAAAAATAAAAAATTAAAAGGACCAATAAAATGACCCCCAAATATTATTCTGCTATGTTCATATATGTGTGCTTTATTCAGCCATCGTTGGAGAGGCTTCTATCTGCAGCATATGGGACCAAAGACAGAGAGATCCACAGCGAGAGAGAGAGAGAGAGAGAGAGAGAGAGAGAGAGAGAGAGAGAGAG
>NW_021604753.1:4276771-4306572 GCF_004785775.1 Grammomys surdaster | reverse complement strand
AGAGAGAGAGAGAGAGAGAGAGAGAGAGAGAGAGAGAGAGAGAGAGAACTTGGAACACACAGATGTAAATGAGATGTCTCCATCAAATCTCTCCCCACAGAGTTCAGGGAACCCCACAGAAGAGGCAGGAGTGTGGAGGCAGAAGGGGACAGAGGACACGAGAAGAACAAGGCCCTCTACATCAACTGAGCAAATCTCATATGAATTCATAGAGACTGAAGCAGCATCACAGGGCCTACACAAGTCTGCACCAGGCCTACTACATGTATCTTACTGGATTCAGATTCGTACTTTTATCGGACTCCTGAGCACATGAACACTCAAATAGGTCTCTGATTCCTGTGCCTTCTCTTGAGGATCGTTTCCTTCTGCTAGTTTATCCTATTCAACTTTGATGTGAATTTATTTTATTATATTGTATTTTATTTTGTTATGTTTTGTTGTTTTAAGAAAAATAGAAAAAAAAATCCTGAACAAAAAGAGAAGGAATTGGAGGAGGAGAAGTTGGGTGTTGAGGTGAGAAAATCTGGGAGGAGTTGAGGGAAGGGAAGAAGCCATGATCAGAATATTTTGTACAAAAATGTATTTTCAACAAAACACACAAACACAAATACACACACAAAGAAAACTTAAAAAAATGAAAACTTTCTTTGAATGACATCTCCTATCATTACTCTCAGAGGGGAAAGTATGCTTTATTTTAAAAGCTGGGATCCTTTTTTTTAATGCTACTTTTTAACAATATTTTACATATTTATTTAAATTTAATAATATTTTTATTTATCATTTAAAACTTAAGCATTGTCTTTGATGATCTCTAAAGAGAACTCTGCTTTCTTAAACTTATTTATTTATTTATTTATTTATTTTGGTTTTTTTTTTCGAGACCGGGTTTCTCTGTGTATCCCTGGCTGTCCTGGAACTCACTCTGTAGACCAGGCTGGCCTTGAACTCAGAAATCCGCCTGCCTCTGCCTCCCAAGTGCTGGGATTAAAGGCGTGCGCCACCACCGCCCGGCGAACTCTGCTTTCAATATAACTATTTTGGTTGTTCTGTGAAGTCTCAGTATCTAGTTCAGGCCGGCCCTAAACATAATGCAATATTCTAGTCTAAGCCTTCTGAATGCTAAGATTTCAGGTTAATAGTGCTACAGGTAGTCACACTTTGTCAGCAGATAGCATTCTTTACAAACAACCCAGTGTTCTCAAGGGCTGAAGTAATAAAAGGAACCTTAACAGGAGGGGTGGGCCTCTGACCACATGGCTGCTAGTATCTCTTGTGCTACACATAGCCAGGCTGATGGTAGAGCAGCTGCTTCTTCTTGGGCTCCCTAGGAAGGCAGCTAAAGTCTTCAACTTCGTACAGCCACCTCTTCCCTGGAGCCTTTCCTGACCAGAATGCGCAAAGCATTCTGGGATTTCTACTTCTGCGAGACTTGAAGGTTGTTCTGCCCTGCTTCCTCAAGTCACACTGATCTGTCATTTTGCAATGATCCTCAAGCTGCTGCAGAAGCAGAGAATTCTTCTTCCCCACACAGGCTCTCAATCAATAGCTGTGGAATTGAACCAATTTCATTAGCCAGTGTTCCAGTTCTCCCGATAGAACAGAATCCCTGTGGGCAGCTGAGACTGGTTCTTCGATTTCTAAACAAGCCTTAGGCAGTCACAGTGATGTGTAGGTGTGCCTAAGGAACCCGCTTAATACCTCCCAGCATGCCTCAGGTCTGCCCCTTTGACGGCACCACCCGTGGTCCTGTCGTCCTCACGCAGTGGAAGTCTGTCATGATTCCCAAGCCCTGCTACATCGACCCTCAAACATTTTGAATGAGGAGCTTATCTACCCATTTAAACAAGATGAGAACTAGGGAAATGGCTTAGCTGGCGACATGCTTTCCTTGCAAGCCTGAGAACCCAAGTTTACCTCCAAACCCCTGTAAAATAAAAGCCAAGAGTGGCTCCCACCTGTCGTGCCATCACTGGGGAGGTACAGGAGGATCTGGGGTCTTGTTATTCAGTCAGCCTAGCCTAATTGGCAAGCTCGCTCTCTCCCTCCCTCCCTCCTTCCCTCCCTCCCTCCCTCCCTCCCTCCATTCCTCCCTCTCTCCCCCCTCCCTCTCCACCTCTCACACACTCACATGCTTGCACACAAGAAAGGATGATCAGTTTCTAGATTAGTCCATGTATTTATGTCATCAAATGCTTTATATAATCAATTTTTAAAGGGAAAGATTTATTTGGTTTGTGGTTTCGAAAGATCAGTCCAGAGCTATCTGACCTGCATGAGGCTAGGAAGGTCATCAGGGCAGTAGAGAGCAGGTAGAAGATGGCACTCTCCCTATCATGTTGGACTGGAGCAACACAGGAAGATATCAGGACGAGCTATAGCCCCAAGAACAGGCCCCACAGTGATCTGTCTCTTCTACTGGGGTCCCACCTCCCAATAATGTTCTCCTCTTGTGATCCCATAGGAAATGTACCCACTGGTTAAACCAAAGCCCACGCAGACTAACACTCTCTGGAAAGACCCTCCCTACATATACCCGAAGGTATGTGCCACTAATGTCCTGGGCATTTCCTGATCCAGCCAAGGGAGCTATGAAAATCCACCATCATACTCGAGTCTTACAGCAAACTTAATCTTAGTTTATCAGATGTGTGTGTGTGTGTACATGCGTGTGTGTGTACATGTGTGTGTGTGTACATGTGTGTGTGTACATGCGTGTGTGTGTGTGTGTGTGTTTGTGTGTGTGGTCTCTCTCACTAGATGAATTAACCAAATGGCAGCCATGAATAACTGACTGGATATCAGTCCTGCCCAGAAACAGCGGGGATTCTTGCTCAGTTAGTTTATGGAATCGAAGAGTTTGTGTCTTATTGAAGCGTTCAGAGGAGTGAGCTCAGAGCCAGAATAAGCATGGCATGCTTTCTTGCTGTTGCTGGGTATCGACTCCAGAGCACTGTACCACTGAGCATGTCCCTAGCCTTTAGAGAAGAATACTGCAGGCAAAGACTGCTAGTGAAGACATGTGTGAATTACTCGGGGGGGGGGTGGTGACAGCTAGTGTGATTGAACAGTAAAACCATTTGATATATTTCAGCCATATACCAATTTATCTAGAGACTTTGGATAATGTTAGAGGAAACTGTGAAACAAAGAATATTTGTCAAAGGGACAATTGGTTACAAATGCCTGAGGGATAGCAATAGAGAGGACAGATGGAAGAAAACATGGTAAGTTTAGGGCTGACAAGATGGCTCATCAGGTGAAGGTGCTTGCCACCAAGCCTGATAACATGAATTTGATCTCTGGGACCACACATGGTAAATCAAAGAACAAACTCTGGAAGGTTGTTGTCTGACATCCACATGCATGGTACTTGTGTGTCTGTGTGTGTGTGTGTGTGTGTGTGTGTGTGTGTGTGTGTGTGTGTGTCTGTGTGTCTGTGTGTGTGTATGTGTGTGGAGGCCAGAGACTGATGTCAGGTGACTCCCTTGGTTGTTTTCTACCTTATTTTTGAGACAAGGTCTCTCACTGAACCCGGAGTATGTTGATTTGACTACCCAGGCTGGCTAGTGAGCCCCAGGGATCCTCCTGCCTTCCTTGTGCTGGGATCACAGGCACACGTAGACCTACCCAGCTTTTTCTGCATGGGTTCTGGGGGTGGGGGGAGCATCCTTAAACTGAGGTCCTTAAACACAACAAGCACTCAATCCCTCTCTCAAGCTCCACAGGGCTCATTTTAAGGTAATTTGCACAATTGGTGCTGCTTGGGAGGACAGCTAACCATCCTATGAGTAACCATCATCATCAAAGCAGTTTCCCACCACTACCTGCCCAAGTGGATGATCTGTGGAAGAACCATGTTAGGGACTTGGAACATCTACTTGTGGCTTTTTATGTTGAGCTCCCTATCAGGGCCACCATTTTCTTTCTCTAGCTGTTGAAATTAAACAGACAACAAAGGACTCTTGCTACTCCAGATGAATCACTACTCATCTCTTCAAGGTACACCCAGGATGAACCTAGCCCCCGCCCCCAAAATTTACTTCATGGTGCTATGATTTTAAGGTACCCTCCAGGTTCAAGTATTAAGTTTTGTTTCCCAGGGTGGTAGTGCAGACTTTTGGGAGATGGGGGGCCTTATATGGAGGGGACCTATAGGTCAATTGGAAGAGGGCACTTGGAAGAGATTAAACCGCTTGGTAGTTCTCAGAAGGGTGTTGTTACAAAGCCTGAGCCTGCCCCCTACTGCCAGCCCTGACTCTTTCTCTGTCTTCCATGTAGAGTATGGGCAGCGGGTC
The DNA here is from genome assembly GCF_004785775.1 of Grammomys surdaster. Taxonomy (NCBI): domain Eukaryota; kingdom Metazoa; phylum Chordata; class Mammalia; order Rodentia; family Muridae; genus Grammomys; species Grammomys surdaster. Next base: position 4,302,271 of record NW_021604753.1, on the reverse strand, counting down.
CTGAGCAGGCCCACACCATTGCCATCCTCCATGATGAGAGTCAGCAGAAAGGCCCTCACCAGAATTAGCCAATGCAGGTGCCATACTCGTGAGCCTCCAGGGCTGTGAGCCACATAAACCTCTTTGTTTATAAGACAACCATCTCGGGTATTTTGTTATAGTCATGAAAATCTAACCCATACACTACATATATTTATGACAACCATTTGCTCCTCTGTGACCTCAGCCTCATTACGTTTTCTTGTCTATAAGAAGGGATTTCAAGCTAGCACAGCTGGGACATGCCCAACCTGGGTCATGGGTCTGGCTCATTCCAGGTACTCAGTACTATGGTCAATGAATTGGAAGACTGTGTGGACTGGAAGACCACTGTCTATGTCATCTAGAACCATCTCAAGTCAAGACTATGGTAACAACAGGTCCAAGGTCATCCACCTCATCTCAAAAGTGGTTTCCAAAGATGTCTGATAGAATGTAAACTACTTGCCTTCCAAACACAAGAACCTGAGTTTGGCTCCTAGCACTCATTTGAGGAGCCAGGCACTGTGGTATGAACCTGTCATCTCAGCACTGGGGAGATGGAAACAAGCAGATCCCTGAGACTCACTGATCTGGCCTTCTCAGCAAGTTCCAAGCCAGAGAGAAAGCCTGTCCCAAATAAAGTGTATAGTACCTGAGGAATGAACCTGAGGTGGCACACTGACAATACATGTGCATGTACACCCATCCACACCCATGCACACACAGAGAAGATAAAACAAATGTGGTTCCCTGAGAGATAACAGAGCCTTGGTGAGCTGAGTTAATTACCATGGCTTCAACAGCCAGGGATCTCTTCTCCTGCCAGCCTGCCCTGGGAACTCAGTGTGAATGTACTTCAGGCTTTAGGAAGCAGGTGAAGCCCTTCTCTGCCACAGGATCTCAAGTCTCCCAGAGCAGGCAATGCCTGACAACCTTGTAAGTTTGGGGGAAGTATCTCTCTCATCCCTCTTAGTGCCTCCTGGGGTCTTTATTTCTGCTACACTGCACATCTGGGGAGGGCTGGCCGTGCATGAGTTCATGATGCAGCCGCAGGGTCCTTCCCAAAGTCTGTTCCTGCCTGTCACATCATGTCCTTCTTCCAGGGCCATCACCAACTTATTTATCTCCCTGTCATAAAGAAAGAGAGGGGGAAGAGAAGCAGAGAGCTTCAAGGTTAGTCAGTGAGTGCCGAACAGAAGTGGTGCACTGAAGGCAGATGTGTGCTGGAAAATGAGCCACTCAAGACACACAGTAAGGAATGATGTCAACAGGGACAGAACTTCCAGTTATGCCACGTTGTCACTGAATAAGCCCCCACTCCCAATCACTTACTTTATCTATAAAACAATGAGTTGCCCTCCCCTGGCAAGAACCACAGGCTGGGAGGAGTGCTGCAAATGGCTGGCTTCTGAGTATGAAGCAGCTACTGTGCTTTTGAACTCACAGCATGTGTTACTACCTGCTCAAGATGGGCACAAGATTGGGCCCACCAGCCTCCTCCAGGGGGAGAGAGGGAGGCACAAGGCTGCACCTTCCATGGAGGATTTATAGGTGAATAATAGTTGTAGCTAATAGGAAGTTAGAAATATTTTCTTCAGCGGCGTAGGCACTTAGGTAAGGTGCCTGGGCCCCTGTAAATAACCCCTGACCCATGTGCATGTGAGTGACCCTAATTAAACTCACCAAAAGTAAATAAACACTCACACACACACACACACATACATATACGTACATACATACATACATACATACATACATACATACATACCTGCATCTAACAGGGAGCTGGTTGAGAAGAGAAAGGAGATCAACAAGAGAAGGAGGGGACAAGAGAGGGTAAAGAGTGTGACTATGATTGAGATACATTAGATCATGCAGGAAAATGTTATAATAAAACCAACTATTATGTATAATTAAGACACACACAGGGCTAGAAGAATTAGAAAAGAAGAATTTAAAACATCCTGTGTGTACACTGTCAAGGAACTGGGGGGTTCAGGCTATGCAGCTACGCAAGGCTCTCCTTTTTCCTCTCCCACTTTGAGCTCCAAGGCAAAGGAAAGGGTACCTTTCCCATCCATTAACAGCCAAAAAGCTACAGATATCTAAGGCAAGAGTGAAGTGTGCAGTCAGCAGGCAAGGCTCATATTGCACAGGAGCAAATCGATTGCACCCAAATCTTCCAGTCCAGAGACGCTCCAAGATGCTGTCTGAAGCCTGTGAAGGGAGAAGCTTCCGCCCTCAGAAGAGACGGCATCCGAGCAACTTGACCAGGAGCCAAGCAACTGTCCTGCTGTTTACAGAAGGGAATCCCCTCAGGTAATAGTAACAGCGTAAAGCAGGTGCTGGGTGCCAGCACTTTCCTATGCCACCTCTAATCTCAACAACACTGAGAAGGGGATGCTTAGATCTCTCTGACCACAGTATCGCCTCAGAACAGCGCTGACCTTGGGGAGCTGACAGTGTGATGGGAGACCGTACATGTCCACAACAAATGCATGGATCAGAAATGAGCAGTGATGGTGTAAGAACACACAGCCCCTCCATGCCCCCATCTAAGCTACCTGCTACAAATGGGCCCTGTCTCACTAAAGAGCATTCATGACAACTAAGAAGGGGAAGGGCTACTGGGAACCCTCAACTGACCCCCTTCTGCCCCACAATTGTCCCTGTACAGTTACTTTATCAGATGCTGTGATAAAATAACTGATGAAGCACTTTAAGAAAGGAAAGCTTTACTCTGTCCTATGGTCCACAAGGGCACAGTCCACTGTGGTGGGGAAGCCATGGTGGCAGGAGCATGAGGCAGTTGGCCATCCTGCATCCACAGCCAGGAAGCAGAGAGAGATGGATGCTGGTGTTCAGCCCACTTTCTTCTTATTTAACCCATGACCCCAGCCCATGGAAGAGTGCATTCAGGGGTCTTCTGACCTTGAGTGACCTATCCTAGAAAATCCCTCACAGGCATGTCCCAGAGACTGGTTTCCATGATGGCTCTTCATCCTGTCAAGCTGACAATCAGAATTAACCCTCACAACCTCAAGACTGGACTGGGCAGTGGTCCACATGGCTCTCTATCCTTTGTGTTTGGTTTGTTTCCAAAACACCTGGAACAAGGATATAAATGTATCCACAGCCCAGCTTCCTCCAGGCGCATGCCCCCCGGATAGATGGATAGATGGGTGGGTGGACAGATGGATGGATGGGTGGGTGGATGCATGGATGAATGGGTGGGTGGGTGAGTGGATAGATGAATGAATGGGTGGATGGATGGATAGATGGGTGGGGAGTTGGGGTGGGTGGATGGATGGATAGAAGGGTGAGGGGTTAGGGGTGGATGGATGGATGGATGGATGGATAGATGGGTGGGTGGGTGGACAGATGGATGAACAGAGAGACGGGTGGGATGGATGGATGGATGAATGGATGGATGGATGGATGGATGGATGGATGGATAGATAGCTGGGTGGGTGGGTGAATGGATGGATGGGTGGGTGGGTGTATGGATGGATGGATGAGTGGATGGGTAGGTGGGTGGATGGATGGGTAGATGGGTAAATGGATGGGTGGGTGAATGGATGGGTGGGTGGGTGGGTGTATGGATGGATGGATGAGTGGATGGGTAGATGGGTAAATGGATGGGGGGTGAATGGATGGGTGGGTGGGTTGATAGATGGGTGGGTGGGTGGATGGGTAGGTGGGTGGATGGATGGGTGGATGGATGGGTGGATGAGTGGACACAGTGGGAGATCCACCTCTGATTGTTTCCCTGGCTAGAGATTTGATCACATTCCCTTCGTGTCTCTCTTCTCTCTCTCTCCTTCGATCCCTTGTGCCTACAGATGCTTGCATCTGAAACTTTTTCTGAAGATTTTTCTTCTCAACTTTCTGTCCACATAAAGTAAACAAATAAAACAACAGGGAATAGGGTTTTGCTTTAAAGCCACACTCCAACTCTGAATGACGCTTCTCAGCAGAGAAACCACGAGTCTGTTTTGACAGGTCATCTCCCTGCAAACACACCAGTTCATCATGTTAAAGACTTAGCTATGTGTTTAAGAAAAGGGAAAAAGTACACATTGTATATTTTCCAGTCAGCCCGTTAGTGTTCTATCAATGACACATGCTTAGGGACATGAGATGATGGTAACGAATCCAGAAGAGCAGGTGCCCACTGCAACCTGGAACTTAGACCATTCATTCATTCCCCCTCAGAGAGGCATGGCATCAGGGAAGATGAGTCACGTCTAAAGGGAACATCTGCTTCCTGAGAGGATCAGAGGACCAGGACCCAGAGCAGAGGGGCAGAAGGGAGGCTGAAGTTATCCACAGGGTTAAGCCAGTGGCTCTCAACCAGAGAATGTCTTCCCCTTGAGGGACACTTGACAATTTCTGGAAACATTTTCAATATTGGACATAGAAGTCATTCAGAAAACAGATAACAACAAATGCTGGAGGATGTAGGCAAATGATAACCTGTATGCATTGTTGCTGGGAATGTAATTTATCAGCCTCTGTGGAAACAGATCTACCCTATAACACATTAGACCATTTCTGGGAATTTAGTCAAAGTACTCCAGGTCAATGTATCACAGAAATTACTAACAATGTTCCCTGAAGCACTAGACACAATTGCTAGATTATGGACAACCTGTTCAATATCAGAGGAATGGCTGAGAAAATATCCTTTATAAACAGTGGGATTTTTATAAACAGCCACAGTGAAGAAAGGAGTCACAATCGTTTGCAGGGAAGTGGATGGAACTGAAGACAACCACAGTAAGCAAACTGAGAGTCTCAGGGAGACAAACAGCACATATTTTCTCTAATATGTGCTTCCTAGATTGTATGTAGTTATGTGTAACATCACATATACACATATTAAAGAAAAGTAAACATGATACTGCCCAGGAGAGTAAAGAGAGAAGGGAGAGGGGAAAGAAAGGGGAACAGGAAGAATGCAATGGAGAGACCTGTAAGAAATCTGTAATTATTTAATTTTTAAAATGGACACAAAGATGTTCTGTGGGTATATCTGACATGTCCTAGCAGATGTTACAGAGTGGCCATGCTTTACAGCCCACAGCAAAGGGTGATTTGATGCCAAATGACACCAGAACCCGTTAGTATAAGATAAAGCAGAGCCCCAGTCCAGCTGCAATGTGGTGGGTGGGAGGAAGTACCTGGTCCCTGATTTCAGTGGGTTGGTAGGTTTAAGAAGATGGTGTTCACAAACACGAGAGAGAGAGAGAGAGAGAGAGAGAGAGAGAGAGAGAGAGAGAGAGACGAGACAGAGAGACAGAATAACAAAGCACCATCAAGACCAAGTTCAAAAGCAGAGGCAGAGGGGTGGTCAGGTGTCCTTAGTCAGTCTTGTGAGTGACTGATGGCTCAAGCAGAGGGGACAGAATACACTAAGACTATAAGAAAAGGGGAAAAATAGAGTGTATTTGGGTCTGACAGAGATAAGAGATTCAAGGTGAAGCCCAGGTAACAAAAGGAAAGAGGAGGGTGTAGGGTACAGGTCACAGGGTGCAGGGTGCAGGACACAGGGTGCAGGGCACAGGGTGCAGGGTGCAGGGTAAGGATTTCTCAGGTAATGAGAAGGAACCTGGGCTCATGCCAAGAAGTTCTGAGAAGACCCTGAAAATCTTTTAGGAAAGAAGTATCTTGAGCCACTTGACTCTGGCTATCCTAGAATTGAACAGACAGGACACAGGTGGCACTGGAAACCAGGCAGAAGCCATTCCAGTGCTGACAGTGGTGGTGTGGGGGTGAAGAAGGGGTCGAGAGGTGTGCTCGAGGGTGATTGCCAACTGCACTGCACAGGATGCGGGGCATGAGTAAAGGATGTTCTCCATCCACCAAGCTCAGAATGAGCAGCGAGAGTTAGCATTTCCTGGAGAAGACAGAATGGGTGGGGGGTTCTGAGAACAGAGGGCAGTGAGTCTTAAGGATCTCATCTCCATCCCCACCCCCAACACTGGTACTACAAGCAAACACTATCATGCCTTGGTCATTTATTTTTAATATGAATCCTGGGGATTGAACATGCATAGCAAGCATGTTTCCAACCAAATTTACCCCTCCATCATGCACAATAGAACCCAAGAGGCTCTGTCTGTAGCTCAAAGCCAGCTGCCATTAACCTTCCTCTCCAACAAGTTCAAGAGCTGCCCAGAGCCCAGTGAGCCAGTGACACCAGAATATTTACGAGCATCCCCCTTGTGCGCTCTCTGATCACAGTTGTCATGGTGCCTTTCTCACTTGCTCCTGCTTGGACTCTTAGACAGCTCTCTAAGGTTTTAGGAACTGGCTGTGGGTTGTTCAGTGGTTGAGTTTGTCAGCTCTGGAGACCATCTCATGTACCAGCCATCTGGACCTGTTAGTGTCTGGGGGGGGACAGATTCCAAGCGTTCTCTTCCTCTGCCCACTTTGTTTTTTCAGGGACACACTGCCCTCCAAAGAGACTGCTCCCTTTTGTCTTTTAAAATTCCATTCCTGCCTCCCGACTTTTCTTTTGGAGACATGATCAGCACCAACATGGTAATTGTTTAGGCCAAGTCAGCATGAGGATGCTGAGTCCTCACTACAGTAATGATGCTCATTTGCCATCACTTTCCTCAAGCTAGACAATGATGAGCATTGCTCAGAAGAAACAGCAACAACAACAGTAATAATAACAACAATAACAACCAAACAAATTAACAAACAAAAAACCAAGAAACCATTTTGTTCAAGTTGGGGAATTATTTTTAGTAACACACACAAAAGAGCTGTGCCTAGTATGCAGTTGTGTGTGTGTGTGTGTGTGTGTGTGTGTGTGTTAAGTGTAGTATGTGTAGTATATGAGTATTGTGGCTATGCATGTGTATAAAAAGATCAGACATCATTTTGACAAGGCTGACCAGCCAACAAGTTCTTTGGGATCTTCTGGTCTCTGTCCACACAGCACTGGGGTTACACACACACACACATGCAGCATGTGCAGCTTTCTATATGGGTGCTGGGAACTTGAACTAGGTTCTCCAGCTCATACAGCAAGGTTCCTGTCCCCAACCCTGTTGCATAGAAGTGCTGAACACTGTTGAGCAACCTTGAGGCTTATGTCAAGGGCTTCCATAAAGATAGAGTCATGCAGAGGTTATACGAAGGTGTGAGCAGAAATGTTGTGCTTTTGGATACAGACTAGATGAGAGAAGGGGAGCAGAGGTGTTTGACAACACAATAGAACACTGTCACCTACAAATGTGCTGGTGTGCACATGGCCTGTGGGATGCAGGCTGAATACATCAGGCAAAGTACACACCCTTACAACCACAGTCAGGGTGAAGCAGGGAGACAGAATCTTATGGAATAAGGCCCAGTCCACTGAGACCCGAGACCTGCATCTCTTCTGGTTGCACTCAGGAGTGGCTAAGTTCATCCAGGGTATTCTAACATGCAACCTAGTAGAAGAACCAACTGGTGTGCCTCTCCAGTGGTCTCAGAACGAGGCTGCGTCTGGATGCTTCCAGAACACAGTATTACCTCATGTCCTGAGGCTCTTGACACAGAATTACCTGGGAAAATTACTCAGTATTTTTATTGAACACTGGGCTGTACCCCAGAAACCTGGGTTCTATATCTCTGGGAGATGCCCCAAGAGTCTGCATGCCTAACAAGTCCCTGTGGAATTCTGATACTGTCTGAAGTCTGGGGCTCTGTGGAAGTTCTGCTGTAAAGAGAGATGAGGAATTTGTGTTAAGATCTGGTGACTTATGAATCTTCCTGAAGAACAGAAAGAGACATGGAAGTTGTACAGGCTGAAGAGGTGTCCCCAAACAAAGCCACCAAAGCCACAGAGGAATGCTCTCTGTACCACAGAGTCCTGTGGGATTGGGGGAAGAGATGTCCTGTTGAAGGGTCCAGTTGAAGGGTCCTTTTCCCTTCTCTGCTGAACCTAGAGTCTGCGAAAGCAAATAAACAGTGGGCTGGCCCCACTGTCTTCCACATTCCCAACACCAATGATGCATTAATAGAATACAAGCCATAATGTGTGTGAAGGCAAAAATGTCTATCTAAAGCAGAAGGGGACTGTGGACATGAGAATAAACTGCTTCCACGCAAGTATAAGGGCCTGAGTTCAGATCCCCAGAACATGTGTAAAGCTGGTCATAGCAGTGTGTGTCCATAAATCCACCATAACTCCAGTGTAATGGGAGACAGAAGCAGGGGAATGGTGAAAACCCAGCAGTTCACAGGATGGGGTTAGCAAAAGGCTGTCTCAAACAACAGTGGGGACTGGCACCCAAAGCTGTCTTCTGACCACCACATCTGTACCTTGGCACATGTATACCCACAATAACACACATGAGCTGCCATAGACATGGAGTGTTAGAATTTTTTAAGTAAATAAACACAGAAAATGGTTATCACAGACAATAAATTTTAATTTTCCCCCATCAAACAACCCTATGAAGAAGTAAAAGACAAATCACAGAATAGGAAAAAATTACGATTCATAACCGATGTCTAATATCAAGAGCTTACAAAGAGCATTTACAATTCAACAATATAAAGAAAATCCACTGAAATAACGGAGGATTCAAATTCAAAACGCTTAAGAGAAGACACAGCAGCAATTGGGGAAATGCAAGCTAAAGGGTAAGGCTCTTGTATACCACGCTCACAGAAGAGAAAACAACTAACACTGATGGAGATGTAGAGGAAGATGTACACCCTACCCTGCTTGTGGGAATGCAAAACAGCACAGCTGCTATGCAAAACATTCTGGAAGTCTCAAACTCCAACCACAGAACTACTGCCTGGCCCAGCACTCTTCCCTAATTACAGTAGAATGGAAACTTGTATAAGAGCTGAAAACATCTGTTCAAACAAAAACTTGCGCATGGATGACCTCAGCAATGTTGTCTGCGGTAGCCAGAAGTTCCACCTATCAATCAACAGGGGCATATACAGAACGTGTATGTCCATCCGATGGAATTTTATTCACCCAGAAAAAGAAAGAAATGTTGATGTATATAAGCAATGGAGGTGTTATACTATCAGACACAAACGGCCACATACTATATGATGTGAGTCCACTTATATAAAGTATATAGAACAGGCAAATCCATAGAGGCAGAGTACAGACGACCGGTTTCCAAGCATCATAAGAGAGTAATGTAGAGTGACCGCTGACAGGTTTCTTTGGGTGGTTTAGGAAATGTGAACTGTGTGGTGGCTCACATCATGGTGAGAGAAAGTTTGAACTACTCCCCCTTTCAATGCAAGGGAAGGGAACTGCGTTAGTTGTTTGCCTCAGTGTGACCACAGTAACTGACAGGAGCAACCTGAGAAGGAAGGGCCACTCTGGCTCATGTTTCCTGAGGGTGTTAGTTCATCATGACAGGAAAAGAAGAAGTCAGCCACTCCACTCAGAGTAGAGGGAGTGTGTGTGTGGCAGAGGCCTTTCACATCATGGCAGACCAAGAAGAAGAGAAAGAGACTGAAAATGGAGCCAGATCAACTTCAAAGGTCCACCCCTAGTAATCTACTTCCTCCCACTAGACCTCACCTCCCAAAAGTCTACAACCAAAGTGGGACCAAGAATTAAAACATGGCCTCCTAGAAATATCACCACCAGCTGGGAACCAAGTGTGAGCCTGGAATATCAGATTCAAATCATAACAAAAGTTCCTTCTGAGACTAGCTGAGAGACTGAAAACCATGCCTGCTGCATCATGAGGAGGCACAACAGAACCAGAATGTCCCTCACACCAACAGAGAGGTGACCAAGCCATTCTGCTGCCCTGTACCTGTGACGTGGGTCAGCAGTCCCCCAGGCACAGCCTTCCTCTGACTCACTGGTGGGAAGCCTGTTCTGTGGGTCAAGATTATTTACCTTCCTTGCTGTGTTGGGCTGCCAGGCTTTGCACGTTAACTCTGGATGACATTCAGTGGGCTGCCTCTGGGCCTTAAACTCCACCCCAAAAAAAACACCTCCAGGAGAATGTTCCCAAGGCAATGTCTGCAGAACACCAAGCTGTAATAAAGTGTGGTGGAAGTGGGGCCTTTGTCACTAAAAGCTAAAACACAAGCAAACTCAAAGTCTGCAGAACCCCAGGCAGGACACAGATCGCAGCCAGTAGTCACTCTATAGCTTAGACCCATATTGTGCACCCCTAACAATTTGTCTTCATTTGACTTTATATTGTGTTCATATCACATACTATCCAGAGTACTCTTTTGGGGTACATATTTGTATCCCGATATGTACAAATGGAGAAACACAAAGATGCAAATTCCAGGCCCTGCTCATTCCTTAAAGTACTCATAGTCAGGAGGGGAAAGAGTTACAGGACCTGAACGCCAGCCAGATGTGACTGAGGCAACCCTGTAAGCTCATCAAAGTTGTATCTTCATTCATGGCTCTTGCCTGGAATCTAGGTTTAAACCTCCAACATCTCTGAGCATCTCCATGTGTGTATTTGAGGCAGAAGAATGCCACCCAACAGGGTCCCCTCCTGATTCTTGGTCCCTGTGTATATGTTCCTTTCACAACAGAAGATGCTGCACGACTGATTAAGGTAAGGATCCAGACATGCAGACATGGTCTGAGTGAGTGGGTCCCATCCCATGTCCTTAGGGATGGTCTTCATTGAAAAGGATGTGACCACAGAAATGAAGCAAAGAGAAATATGAAGTTGGCAGATGGGATGGAAGTAAGGACTCTAGGTCCAGGTGCACAGGCAGCCTTCAAAAGTGACCAAAACATATGTTCACTGTCTGTCGAGTATGCCTCGCTGTGGCTGCTGGACCACAAGAGCTTAACTGCAGTAATGTCAACAATAATCAAGAGATGGAAGCTAGAGAGATGCTCATTTCTAGTGCTTGCTGTATTAGCATGCTAACTTGACTTCAGATCCTCAGAATTGACATGAAAAAGCCACTCTTATAATCCCAGAGCTGAGAAGACAAACAGCTCCCTGGGGCTCGCTAGCTAGCCTAGTCAAATTGGCACACTCCAGCTAAAAGTGAAAGACTGTCCAAAAAATAAAATAAAATAAAATAAAATAAAATAAAATAAAATAAAATAAAATAAAATAAAACAAGATAGGCAGCACCCTGAGGAAGAATACCCCAAAGTGATTTCTAGCCTACACCTACACACATACATATACAAACACACATGAAGCCACAAGCACTTATGTGTACATACAACATGTACTCACATATACACTCACAAAGTCTAGGCCAGTGCCTGAAGTCCCTTCATTAAACATGAGATGCCATCATCAGTCGATAGGACAAATATCACATAGCTTCACCTACCATGGGCCCAGAACTGAGCTGGGAAGGGACAGTTTCATCTAGTCCTCATGACCACACCTCAGTTCATGTGATCCCCATTTCACTGAGGAGCAAAGCAAGACTCGGAGGCCATAAATGTAGAATGCTCTAGAACACAGAGTGTCCTCTTTCCCTCATGCCCTCAGAAGCCATAGGCATGAGCAGACATAAAAAGAGCCCACAGGGAGGGAGGCTGGGGATGTGGGTGAATGGGCTATCAGAGTACTGCCTAAAATGTACGAGGTCTGGGTTCAGTCTCCCAACACTGAATGAGCCAGAAGCAGTGACGCACACCTGGGACCCCAACACTTGAGAATCAGAGGTAGAATCATCAGGAATTCAAGGTCATCTTTGGTTACACTACAAGTTCCAGGCCCGCTTAGGCCAGAGACTCCATAACAGAAGAGGAGACAGGCCACAAAGTGATATGCCCAGAAAGAATACAGCTGCATCCTCAGTTCCCTGTCTAGGTCACCATGACCTTGCCAGCATCCTGGGAAATCTGGTTTGACAAGAAGTGGTTGCTCATGTCCTGGTTAAGAACCTGATACAATATTACCCCCACTGTCATTTAGAAAAGACCTGCTTATAGAGCACAATGCTCTCTGCAGACAGATCCTTCCTGTAAAAGCCTGAGGCCCCTGACTCTCCACTGTGATCACAAACATTCAGCCATGCTTTTCAGGTCCTTGATAGCTCTCTTCTTCCCAAGCATGATTATGACAATAAAAACAAAAACCATACAGTTCACATCTCAGTTCATCCAAACAACCCTCAGTGACTACCTGAGAAGTGTATTCTACACCTGTGAGCACTGACAGCCCCTGTTGTCCTTCTCATGAATGCTCACTGGAGATACACCATGGGCTAGAACCATCTTTGGACTGAAAAAACACAAAGGCTAGGTATGGTGGCAGGTATGTGTAATGGCAGTGCTATGGGGGTGGAGATAGGCTGGTCCCTGGGCTGCTGCTCAGCCAGCCTAGTGTACTTAGAGAGCTCCAGACCAGGGAGAGACCCTGCCTGAAAACCTAAGCTAGACAGAACTTGAGGACTGACACCTGGGACCCCAACACTTGAGAATCAGAGGTAGAATCATCAGGAATTCAAGGTCATCTTTGGTTACACAAAACCATGGGCCTCTCCATACATACATTTATATGCACCTACACACATACTGGCACTTTCATACATGAACACACATGCACACGCACATGCACATGCACAGACCACCCTTTAAAGAAGAGACACAAGACTCGGGACTTCAGTAGCCCAAATTCAAATGGGACCTGAAGAGAAGGGGTTTGTGAATGCAGCAATGACTCAGTGTAACAAATTGATGAGCTAGAGAGAAAGAAAATATACTTAGTTAGGTGCCCGGTGGAGACCTGCTAGGGGACTGGCTTTCAAGGTGAGCCCTGGAAGATGAGAACATGTCTATGCAAAGATGCCGTGGTCTCACCAATTGGATACCTTTGGCATGTATACATTAGCATCCTACCCTCCCAAGTCCTGTGTAGGGAGGCAGGACCTTTACAAGGCAACTAGGTTCTTGTCTGTAGAACTTGGACCCTTATGAAAGAGGCCTCGGAGAGCTCCACCCTCATCTCCCCTGTGAGACATTAAAAAGTGACAGTTGTCTATGAACCAAGAAACAGCCCTCACCACACATTTCGTCTGTGACCTTGAACTTGCAAGATCCAAAACATGAGCTTCATTTGTGAGTGAGTTCCTGTCAGAGAACCCTGACTTGCTACCTGACTGGCCACCTACCAACTGGCCGGAGCCTGAGCACACCACCCTGTGAGCTGCCGAAAGTGGCTATCATCTTTACAGCCATATACCCTGACAAGAGACTTGTTTTCAACAGCCAGCAACAGCTGAGCACACTCTGATAAACATCTTGTTACACTGTTTAGTGCCCCCAGCTGCAAGGTGCACTTGGTCTCCATGCTGCTAGGCGCATGACGTAGTGCCTTCAGTTGAGTTTGTCCACCAGGGCAAGTCACGTGGTAAAGGGTATAAATACCCAGGATTTTCTTTCAATAAAAGAGACTTGACCAGACTCTGTCTTGCATCCATCTTTTGCGTCTCTGGCCCCTCCATCCCCACTCTCTCTCTCTTGCTAGACCCTGACCTTCGAACGGGCCATTACAAAGTAGCAGAACGGGCCGTTACAAAGGAACGGGCCATTACACTGGCCAATGCACAGGGATGGTCATGAAGCTGAACTCCAAGTGCTGAAGTTAGTGAAGTCAGCACATTTCAAGTGCTTGAATAAGAGCTCTTGCTGCTCTTCCAGAGGACTCAAGTTTGGTTCCCAGCACCTACACCAGATGGCTCACAACTGTCTACAATGCCAGCTTCAGGGTCATCTGATGCCTTCTACTGCCCACCCCTAGAACCAGCATGTGATGCACAGGTATATGTGCAGGCCAAACAACCATATGTATAAAATAAAATAATACCATTTAACAAATAAAGTATTTAATAACTACATGATCTACAGCAAATGTTCCACAAATGCCAGCTCTCATCTGTGAACCTTCCAATTACCTAGCTGCCAGGATTCAGCCCGATGCAGAGAGATCTGACTCCCCTGTAGAGTCTCCTGTTGTGGTTCTCACTTACAAGGCTTCAGCCAAACATTTATGAATAAACAGATAAATGAATGTGTGGGCTTGCTTATTGCCTTATCTTTCAGCCACTGAAGTACATACACCTCCTTGTGAATAGGTTTCCTCTGGAAGCATGGGGTCTGGGCAGGCTTTACCATTTTTTGCAGAACAAAAGATGGAAGAGAAATAGTTATTAGCTACCGCTTTCTGCAAACGCCTAGCCATCTGCACCCCGTTACCTAAGCACAGTCCTCTGTGGGTGCCAAACTTCAGAGCCCAGAAAGTTGGAAGGGATTCCAAGCTTGGATCCCTCAGGCTAGGCTATTCTTGGAAGCCGAGCACCTCACCTGCCACAGGGGGATGAGTCATACTCAGGTTGAAGGCTTGATTTCTCTGTGGAACAGAGTGGATCTGTATACCTCAGAACAAAAAGAGGGTCGGAGTTCTGCCCCAGTGCATGACTCTGTCCCCAAATCTTACCATTACAGCAGGATGATGCCTAGAACCCTAACTAAAAGTCCACCTTGAAGGGGACTAAGCAATATCAGCTCACACTCTATTCTCTTATCCCAGCCTTTCTCAGCCACATCTCCACTCTCTAGGCCAAAGCAGTCCATTAATTACTCCCTGTGACCTGTGCTCTGTCCCCTGTCTTCACCTGACAGAACCCACTACAGCTCCTAAAGATCTGGGTTGAGGGTGGCAAGCCCCTTGTTTTCTTGTGTTGGCTATGTTCCGTAAGAGAGTGACATCCTTAAATGTTGACAATCTCCCCACCTAGTATGGGCAATTTCCTATGATGTCATGTTCTTCATTCTGAGTTCTGAGGGAGGCACCTGCATCCAGATATGAGCCACCCAGATTACTGGCAAGGGACAGGGGCAGCTGGGACAGAAGGACAGCTGTCGCTCTAGATAGATCGTGAATTCCACTTCCCTCCCAAACACTGTCTCCATGCACATTCGTAAGCTCTGATTCCTACACATGCGCAGAAAGTTGCCCCGGGAGAAAGTAGCTAATAAAAAACCACGTTCAATCAAACTGTCACTTTGTTTATGAAAAAGTATGGAGTGGTTAGGAGTGGCAGGAAGGGGTGCTGGAGATTAATTCTCTAACATCTTTCTGATTAGAAGAAGAATTAAAACATTTATAAAAAGAAAATTTGGTGACCTGTGGAGACCCTGAGCCCTGAAGCTGCACATTATTGAAGACAGCTCACAGCAGCTGTAAATACATCTTGGTGCAGAACAAGCTCCTAGTAGAAAGTTAGCTTTTGAGAAGAGGCGTATCTGAATTGGGTCCAGCCACATCTCTGCAATACGTACTTAGTTCACAACGACACTTGTCCCAAAACAAGTGCTTAAAGGATCTGAGTCACTCTATGCAACTAATTAAAACAAGCAGGTCCTCGGACCCCTTGGCTTTAGGGGAAGTCACACATCCTAGTACTCAGACACAGGTCTAGACAAGAGTGGGAAGACAAAGTCTTACTGTGCAGCCCACGTTGGCCTCAAACTCATCTTTCTCCTGCCCAGCATCTCACTGTTGGGGTCACAGATACACAGTCCCATACCCATCTCCATTTCAGACTCTGAAACGCAGGCAACGGAATGGAAACCTATGAGTTACAGAGAAACAATAAACGGGTGTCAGCCGCTAAGTGGGTGTGACCTGTCACACAGGCATGGATGCCTGATACACCAGTGAAGTACCAATTATTTCTAAAGAGGCCGAGCTGGCAATGACATCAGCAGTACCAAGACAGGGACGGAGCACTTTGTGTTCTCCTGTACCCTCCTTTAATGATAATAAAACAGGAAAGCCTGCAAACCTACCTCGTCCATTTCTTTTTTCTCCCATATTCTTTTAAAAAATTAAAGGCCACCATGGGCAGCCTGGGCTGACTTGATCACAGTGTGATTAAACTGGCTTCCTCTAAGAGCAGAGGAAGGAGGGCTCTCTCATGGGGGAGGGGCAGGGGCAGGTTGCTCTTAGCCAGGGAGGGGGAGAAAAACCTGTTTTCAAAAGGAACATTCAAGTCTCAAACCAAAAAAATAAATAAATAAATAAATAAATAAAACAACCCAACAACAACAACTTCAGCCAAGAAGAAACTCCCACCATTTGGCATTTTCAGGAGTTGGAGGAGAATGGAGTGGGAGCCTGGCCGGGCACGCAAATCTCAGACAGATGTGCAAGACACAACACCTCATGTGAGTTCTTCCAACCCTGGCTCCCAGGAGGTGGCAGTAAACACAGAGAGACAGCATCGCATTAAGCACTAAGCTGCTCACTTGCATACAACCATTTGGATGGCAGGACACTTCTCAGTCTGAAATTCCTTGTGTGGCTACCCCAATACAGAACAGACAGGCTCTCCATGAGGAAGCCAGGGCTAGCAGCCCACTTAAGGTGACTTTGCTGTGACAAAACTGCAGCATAGGCAACTTAAGGAAGGCAAGGTTTATTTGGGTCACAGCGTGAGGACACAGTCCATTGTCCAGAGAAGGTGTGGCAACAGGAACTAGAGGCTGGGGTCACACTATTCCACAGCCAGGAAGCAGAGAGGGATGGATAATGGTGCTCAACTCTGCACCACCCATATTCAGGCTGATTCTTCCTCCCCCAGTTAACCTAATCTACGTAATCCCCCACAGGCTCGCCCAGAGGCTTGCCTCATCAGTGACTCTAGAGCCTGTCAAGTTACAATCTACGTTAAGCACTGACCTCCACACAACTCAATCTCCACCTGCCTTCTTCCTAGCTCCGCTGCTGAGCTTCTGGCCCAGGGGCTTTCTCAGTGAGCTGCTTCTCTTCCCAATGACTCTGCTCTGCCCCCTGCTCCATCCAATCTGGAGAGCTAGTATTTGACCCTCAAAGACAACGTACTGGGCTATGATGCAGTGCAGTGTGTAGAGTCTTTGCCTGGCAAACATGAGTCCCAGCAGCGCATAAACTGGGCATGGTGGAATACATGGTAGGCAGAAGCAAGAGAATCAGAAGTACCTGGTCACACATGCAGCAGGTAAGAAATATGCCAGAACTGTTTCTGCTGTTTACTGAACACTTACTAAGAACCAAATGTTGTGTTAGCCATAGCTATGCAAAAGAAGCACAGACCATGTCCTTGTGGAAAGTGCAATGGAGCTTAGCACAGACAAAGCTTGTATACAGCAAACCCTCTCATGTCAGTCTGCAAAATGTCTCAGCCCAAGGTAGCATCTCTAAAATGAGGAGGGGAAAGGAGGAAGATGAGAAGGAGGGGAAGGAAGGGGAGGAGTAGGTGGGGGAGGAGGGGAAGGAGGAGGAGTGGAGGGGGACAGGGAGGAAGAAGAGGAGGAGAGGGGGAAGGGGAGTGGAGAGGAGGAGAGAAGGAAGAAGAGGAGGAGCAGAAGGAGAAGGAGGAGGAGGGTTAGAAAGAGTTGATCTTACAGAAGTTAAGAGTAAAACAATACTGCTAAGATGGAGGGAAGGTAAAAGAAAGAGAGGGTGTGAAAAGGTTTGTTAAACAGTGTCTAAATCTCATAGGAGGAATAAGATCTGGTATTTAATAGTGTAAAAAAGTTAACAGAAAAACTAGCCATAATATAATTGTCCTAGTTAGCTTAACTGTCAACTTGTTACTGTCTAGAGTCACCAAAGAAGGGAGTCTGGGGGTGGGGGTGGGGCCAGATCAGATTAGTCTGTGGACATGTCTGTGGAGGATCATCTTGATTAATTATTGTAGGAGGGCCAGCCCACTTTGGGTGGCACCATTCCCTTGAGCAAATGATCCTAAGCTGTAGAAAAAGGCTAACTGAGCACGGGCCTGTGAACAAGCCAGCAAGCCAGCAACCGTTGATCCTCCATGGCTTCTGCTTCAAGTTCCTGTTTCTGTTCCTTCTCTGATTTCACTCAACAATGGACTTGTAAGGCAATCAACCCTTTCCTCCCCTAAACTGCTTTTGGTTGTAGTGTTTTAACACAGCAAAAGAAAGGAACCAGAATGGCATTACTTCTCTCAAAACAGAATAGGGGATTCTGAATGTACAACTCATGAAGAAATAATAAAAATGGAGGTGTTAGATATGCTAACCACCTTAAATTGATCATTACACAAATCATGCACAAGTCAAAACATCACATTGTACTCATAAATATGTACAAATATGTGTCAATCAAACTTTTAAATTAATTGTGGAGGATGTGGGTGTAGCTGAGTGGGTAGAGTGCTTGCTTGGCATGCACAAATGTAAACCATGTAAACCAGGCATGGCGGCGTGTGCCTCTGTAACCTTGCAGCTTGAGAGGCAGAGGATCAGAAGTTTAAGGTCATCCTTGGCTACACTGAGAGTTCAAGGCCAGCCTGAACTACATGATACTATGAGTGAATGAATGAATGTTAAAAAAAATAAAAATAAATGTAAAAATCCTTCAGCAAGAGGGACAACTAGAAAAGAAGGTAATCAGGGAGAGTGGAGAAAGCTAGGAGTGAGGCTAATCAAATACATACGTGATATATATGCGTTATGTCTGCATGTGAAATACCCCCACAGATTCAGGCATCGCAACACTTTGCCCTCAGCTGCTGATGTTTTGAGAACATTTGGTAGGTGGAGCCTAGAGAGAGGAAGTGAGCCCGTGGGTGGGCATTGAGCTTTACAGTTCAGCCCAGCTTCCTAGCTTCTTCCCCATCCTGATCTGCTCAGACGGGAGGAGTATCAGCATCAACTCCCTGACCCCAGCCACAAACTCAACATCCTGCTCTGCCTGCCATAGTGGACTGTGAACCAAAATACATCCTTCCCAGGGCCAGAGATCTGGCTCAGCAGGTAAAGGAGACCGGTGCCAAGTGTGATGGTCTGAGCTCCATCTCTGGAATCCACATGGTGGAAGGAGAGAGCCAATTCTTTCTAGTCATGCTTCAACCTCCACAGGTGTGCATATGTGCACACACGCAAGAAATAAGTAAATGTGGCAAAAATAAAACTAAAATAAATAACTCCTTCCAAGTTGCCTCTGCCAGACACTGTGCCACAATGAGAGAAGTGACTGATGCTGAAAATTAACTAACGATGTGAAAACGTCACAAAGTACACTGAACTAAGAGGAAAGGGAAAAAATGATTCCCCGAAGCCAGTACCCAGAGCAGTCATAAGTACAAAAACAAGACCCATTTAAAATGCAGCCGGAAACAGGAGGTAAGACCACATGACTCCTGAGGAGAACATGCCTGTGTCATGTCCTGGCAGACGTGTTTGGAAGTGAGTGCTGCATTGCCCCTCAGACTTCTTATCACAGTTCCTACTCTAGAGAAGTTCTCCACTCTGTCACCAAGCAGGGAGCCCTACCCCTCTGATTTCTCTAGGGTCTGGCTTTGTCCCCAAGTCTTCAACCCCATCTTGTTCTTTATCTACAGGTTTGTTCACTTGGGGCCACTAGGGCCAGAAGTGGATATAGCTTCACTCAATCACCAGGACCTGGGACCTTGACTGACTCATGCTGGATACTTCACAGCTACCTGGTGACTGCATAATCACAGCAGTGTGGGCTTCCTGATATACTGATGGCACTTCCTGGGCAGAGCAGCTGTCCTGCACTTTATATATAGGTGTGTGCATGCCCCTCACTTGCCACTGGACAAGGCTACTGAGGTCATCCCCAAATTATGGCAAAAGAAGCTGAAGGAGAAAGAATTGTAGGATTCTGCCTAGTTCCATACCCAGTGAGTTAGAGGAAGGATTGAAGCTAGACAGCCTAACTCCAAACTTAGTGTTTACAAGAGCACTGGATGGGTGGGTGGGTGGGTGGGTGGGTGAATGTATGTATGTATGTATGTATGTATGTATGTATGTATGTATGTATGTATGTGGTGGATGGATGGATGGATACAGATGGATGGATGTGGATGGATGGATGGATGGATGGATGGATGGATGGATGGATGGGTGGATTGATGGATGGAAAGATGGATGAGTGGGAGGATGGGTGGATGGGTGGATGGGTGGATGGATGGGCTTCCTGTCTATCATATTTGGTAGATAGAACACCATCTGGCAAAGGGGTGCTTACCTCTACCTAAAGCAAAATTCCATGCTTTGTTTATAGTAGGTATTCTGCAAGGTTTTGCTGAATGGGATTTCATTTGAGTTTTTTTCTGGAAATTTTCAATTCTTTGTCACACAAACCTTCGCTCCCCTTTCTGGGTACAGTCACAGTGCCTGTGGATCAAGAGTGCACTGTTGGTGCCATTTGAAGATAGTATTGAGAGCTTTTGACAGTAAGCAAAACAGAAGCCAGGATGGCTCATGATGCTATCATCCCTTTCTGGACCAGATGAGTTTTTAACACATGTGGATAATGAGTTTGAAGGAACTGTTGTGCAAAAACCAACCTGGTTTATTGAACCTTCTCAATCCACCCGGTCCCAGTCTGAAATGTGCATCCTGCCCACTCAGAAAGGTAGGTGAAGCTTCTATCACGCAAGATGTTTGTGGTAAGAACCAGAAGAGGTATTAATTACAAGTGAGCAAGCCCCGACACCTCACTGGTTCAGAAGCAGCTGGACCATCACCATGGGTCCCTGAGAAGCATCATACAAAAGGGAGGAGCAGCTCTGCAAATAGGGAAGCAGCAAGGGAAAAGCTGGCCCCATCTCTGCTTGATACAATCTGTTTTCTGAACAGCGCAGAGTCCTGTGTTCCAGGACCAGGCAGGCAAAGCGTGGGCATATGCTACTCCTGAGCTAATCCATGGACCTCGGGGAAGAGCAAGCAGTCCTGCTAGGCTGCCTAGCTCTAAAAATACCCGACACATTCCCAATGCGGCTACGAATGGTAAACTCTCAGTGGGCAGGCCTCATGCCAAACAAATGCTTAGCTGCACTGTCCAGAATGAGTCCTAAAACTGATGACAGCGAGCACACCCAACCCAGCTAGGACAGTGGCTTTCACTTCCCATCCCTAAAAGATGGGTGCCACTTGAGAAGAATTGGTGTGGTCAGATGCCACAATCAGAAAGAAGAGCAGGCACCTGCTGCACCACAACTGTGAACATCGGGGCAGAACCGTGTGGGAGCCTGGCTCCGGCAGCATCCACGTACACCCTGGAAACACCACTTGATGACTAAGCAGCCCCAGGAGAAAATTTAATCTCACTGAGCCTCAGTTTCTTCATCTGTGAAAAACACAACCATCATGATTGACAGCACTGTCTTCTATAAAGATTTTAGAGTTTGTACTTGTTCAAATAGTCCCTGTTCCCCTCTG
Source organism: Grammomys surdaster (assembly GCF_004785775.1). Classification (NCBI taxonomy): domain Eukaryota; kingdom Metazoa; phylum Chordata; class Mammalia; order Rodentia; family Muridae; genus Grammomys; species Grammomys surdaster. The sequence continues at coordinate 4,281,051 of NW_021604753.1, read as the reverse complement.
CAACATGGTAGTAGGACAAAGAACTGAACAAAAGCTCCAGGATTTGACAAAGTCAGGAAGCACACACTTAAAATCCAGAAAGTCCTCTTCTCACAAACCATTAACCTACTTGGAAGGGGAAGAAATATTTTCAACCTAATTATTGGCCTCTACAAAACCCACAGCAAATGTCTGGCTTAATAGTAAAGTAAACATAGCCCCTCTAAAGTCAGGAAGAAGATACAACCTCTCATTCTTACTAATTTCTCCTTATTGTTGTGTAATAGTAAGAGGTCTGGTCAGTGCAATTTGATAAAAATAAAATAACTTAATTAGTGTTATCCCAATAGGAAAGGAGGTAGAAGTGTCTTCACTCATGTATGACATCATCATGCATGTAGAAGATCCACATATAGAAGCCATAAAATATCATTAGAAAAATGAACAAGTTTAGAAAACTTACATGAGGCAAATCCCCAAAAATAAAAATAAAGTAAGCTGCATTTCTCACATCGTAGATAAACTTTACATGCGTATATTATGCATGTACACATCAAAGTATCATGAAACATAATTTTGATATTCTTAGGGAAAAGTTTTTAAAATTTAGGTATGGTAGTGAGTACCTGTAATCTCAGCACTCAGGAGAATGGGAAAGGAAGATTGGAAGTTCAAGGCTAGCCTGAGCTGTATAACAAAAATCCGTTCTCAAAACTTAAATTAATTAACTACTTTAAAATAAAATTAAGAAAGTTATTTTTATACAATAACAACAACCTTAAAATACTTAGACAAAAGTTACTAAGAAACAAAGAAAGTAAATGTTTAGACTCAAAGACTAAAAAGCATTGCTGAGAGAAATGAGAGAAAATCTAAATGAAAATAGTGCCATCTCGTATTCATGGCTTGAAACCCCAGTGTAGGTACATATTATCCCCAATACACTCACAGTAGACCTCGGCCAACTCTCAACAGATTGTCTACTCAAAATAGATAAAAATGATTCTACCGTTGACATGGAAAAACAAAGAATGTGAAGTAGGCAGACTGAGTCTGAAGTTGGGGAACAATTCTGAATACCCACGGTAGATTCTCTGAAGTTTACCTTGAAGTCAGAATGACCAGGAAGGTATAGCACAAGGTAAAGACAAACATATACATGGATGGAAGCCAACCAAAAGATTAGAACTGATCATACATTTATAGTAAATGACTTGACAGAGATGTCAAGTTCATTCTCCAGAACCCACTTTAAAAGCCGAAGTTTGACGGCTTGTGATTCCAGAACTGGGGATGGAGACAGGCCAGCCAGCCGAGATTTATTAGTGAGCTCCAAGCCAGTGAGAGGCCCTGTTTCAAAAAAACATGGTGGTAGCTCCAAATCTTCAGATGGAAGTATACAATCTGTAGAAACTATAGAAACCAAGAGAGTAAAATAGGACCATTGCCAGGATCAGAGGCTTAGGCAACAGACAGAAGACCAGCAGGGTACAAGCAATCTGATGAAGGAAGCGGGAAAAGGAGACACTTTAGATGAAGACATCATGCATTTTAGAAACTTGGCTGAGAGGCCCCTTGCTCTAGAACTGACCTGAATGCCCCCTCCACAAGGGCTACCCTTCATGGTACGAGAAAGCACCATACAAGCTTCTAAAAGAGGAAGACAAACAAAAGTTCTAACCAATTATGCTGCCTCTGAACCACATCAACAACCAGCATGGCACAATAGCCCTGAGAGTGCAATAGTGGCACACATAACTTGGCAGTAGCCAACAGCTCTCTAATTGGACTTAAGATCTGCTCAACACGAGAGGGAGGTGGCTGGTACCGGAAACCTAGCCAGCTACTCAGTGCTAGTGATGTCACATTTATTAAAGGAGAATCTACAACCATCGCTTTATTAAACTAGCACAATTCCTAATAACAATTTATAAACTTTTGTCTTTATACATGTGGATAAGTGTAGTCTTCACCACTTGTAAAGGAAATATCTCTTTGTAACAAACAGAAAATTGCAACCAATCAAAATGTAGAGCTGGGGAACTTAATCCCAGTGGATATATCTACAAACACTGTCATACCTGAGTCTCAAAGAACATTTCAGAAGACAGGACAGAAGACTGTAAAAGCAAAAGACCAGGGGGGTTTGCTATGGGATTGTGTCTCCTAGTAATGTCACGAGGTGCACCCATAAAGTCTCACCAACACGAATGTCCAAACATGAGCTAAACAAGGGTGCCATCAATGGACACAAAGAATATATATATATATTTACTATAGGTAAATGAGGAACACTGGGTGGGCATGGGACTGGTGGCCTTCCCTAAGGAAGAGCACAGCAATAGGTTGTCCAGTGCCAGATGGCCAGCCCTGAAAGCAAGTGTGGAAATAACATCATATGGAGTGGGCAGCTTATATATAGGAATGTAAACGTAACAAAAGAGATCATGAGTTTGAAGGTGAGCGGGGAGGGGTGTTTGGGAGAGGCTGGGATGGAGGAAGAGGAAAAAAGAAATATTGCAATTACATTATAATTAAATAATTTCAAATGGTAAAAAAGTGAACAGTACCTGAGGAAAGAGACATCCTAAGGTTGGCCTCTGGTCTTCACACACACACTTACATACATGTGCACCCACACAAACATATACACACACATGAACACACATACACATGTACACATATACACAGAGAAAATTGTTTCAATAATGACTGGGGAAATTTTATACTCATACGTGGAGAAGCAGACTATAAAACTTCTGGAAAAATAATTCAGAGAAATTGTCGCGACCCTGGATTAGACAAAGAATTCTTAGTCATGGCACTATTTGTTATTTTTATGAACCATAAAAGGGGAAATGGATAAAGTGCTCATTAAAATTAAAAACATTTATTTTCCAGACACATCGTTAAGAAAATGAAAAGGCAAGCCACAAACTAGATGAAACACTTGTAGACTATACATATGATAAGAGACTTATATACAGACCATCAAAAGACTCCTGAGCTGAGAGTGTAACTCAGTGGCAGAGACCTGCTAGACCTGTGTGTGGCTCTAGATTCTATCTCCTGTACCGCAATAAAACAGAATAAAATAAAGTGTTCTTACGAATCTATCATAGGACAAAAAAAAACTTTCTTAAAATAAGGAATACGTATTTAATACATATATTAAAATATCTATACATATCAATATATAGTTATATATCTATGCATCTAGACTCACACACAATAGAACTTGATTCTACCCCCAGTAACAGAGGACAGAGCCCAGTAACTTCTCTGTGTCCCAGGACATTAGAAGGAGAATTAGGAACGACTTGGTCCTTGATCATTATAACAAGTCCTTATAAATTCCCTACGATATGTTCAAGCACCTTATGTGTCTCCTGACCTAACACTTGCAGTAAGCGATGAGTTTATTTCTACTTCATCTCTTTCTACAGAAGAGGGAACCGAAGCACAGAGAGGTTCTGTGAATTAGCCATGATAACACAGAACCAGTTGAAGCCAGAATCCAATCCAAGCAGATAAAGCTACATCCTTACTATTGGTACACAAAGGTACTACGTCTCAAGAGGGAAGAAGAATAAAAGTAACTATTGATGCCACCTCCTGCTCCCGCCTGTGAGACCCACAGGAAAGACCCAGAGCTTACGAGTCCCATTTCTCGTGGGTTCAGTTATTCTATCAGCCTCAAGTTCCCAGAGGAAACTAGGACTTTATGCCCGTGTAGTTCTGGGAGGAACAGCACCCTTTCCAAGCATCTCAACTGTCAGCAGTTTGTCTGGATGGGTCCTCTGCTTCCCACTAGGCTTCCCCACCTCTCTGAACCACACTAAGCTTAGGCCTGACTAGTGGAATGTTGGGCAAACATCTCTCTGAAAGTCCTCATTGTTGTGCTTGTCTCCAGCCAGGAACCACAACCAAGTGACTGTTACAACTTGGAGAAACTAAAGCACAGTCTGCCTGTACTGTCTCATCAAGCTTCCTCACTAAGGGATGGAGAGATGGCGCAGCCAATAAAGTGTTTTGCTGGGCTGGAGAGATGGTTCAGTGGCTAAAAGCACTGACTGCTCTTCAAGGTCCTGAGTTCAATTTCCAGCAACCACATGGTGGCTCACAACCATCTGAAATGACGTCTGATGCCCTCTTCTGGTGTGTCTGAAGAGAGCAATGGTGAACTTATATACATAAAATAAATAAATAGATCAAAAAAATTAAAAATAAAGTGCTTTGCTACACAAGCGTGAGGACTGGAATTGGGATACCCAGTGCCCATGTGAAAAGTATAACTACAG
>NW_021604753.1:4253051-4276671 GCF_004785775.1 Grammomys surdaster | reverse complement strand
CTCTCTCACACACACACACACACACACACACACACACACACATGCACACACACACACACAATGTCTTATTTCACATAACACACTGATGTCCAGTTCCATCAATTCCCTTATAAATTACCTAGTTCCTATACAGTGTAAATCAGCACAACTTCAAGCCCCCATCACCTTTGCCATAAATTCCCCAAGGATCATAGCCCAGAAACAACCTCAAAGTGTGTCTTTCCCTATGTGTTCCAGGTCCCAACACTTCTGACTGACAGCCTTATCTCCCACCAGATACCCGATCATTTTTATGCTTCCCTACCAGTGAGTACTAGATACATGATCCCCAAAAGACCACCAGTAACCATTTGAAAGAACTCTGTCTCTGTATCCACCGAGGGAGAAAAAGAGATCATCTACAGAGTGAATTCCCAGGTGTCTATAGACAAAGCCTAGAGCTCTTCTCTTGTTCAGGGCCGTCCCCCTAGGGCCAGCTATGACGCTCTTTCAGTGGTACAGGGGTAAAGCATTAAACAGCATCCGATCACATGGTCAGAGAGGTATCTACTTCAAGTCCTTGCAGCTTCAACCAGAAAGTCCCAAAACCCCCTACAACATCTTGCTAATCTCCCTTTTTAAGCAGGAGCTCAGGCCCGGGGTTTGAAGCCTCCGGCAGGAGCTGTCTTCAGCCAGAAGGGGAAATCCTACCTGGTCTCTTTTACACGTGTTTATTTTTGCACTTACTTTCTATTTGTGGGAAGTGAGACTGATTTTCCATATCTGGCTCTGATGCCAAGTTGCTTCTCTAAAGTGTGTGCACTTACATTGGAAGTATGTGATTCAAAGGCACACACTGAACAAGTAACTGCAGAGGTGCTTGAAGAAACTAGAGGAGGGGAGAGGTTTCTTTCCCTCCGGAATCTTCATTTCACCTGCATCAGTCTGCAGTCCTGATAATGGGATCATCTCACAGCCCAGTCTGTGGGGCACTGAGTGTAGAAAAGAGGTGCCATCCTGACAGGACCAGACCCAGGGGATGAGGTCCTCTAAAACACAGGTGCTGGAAAGGGACCGTAATCAAGCCTACAGCCCTTGGCACATGCTGGTCTCTGCAGGCTAGAGGTACACAGCAGTGGTGGGCAGTGATGGGCAATCAATGTGGACAGCCTCCCCAAACTGTACCCAGGCTCCCTGTACTTTGTCTCTCAGCTTCCTCACCAAGGGCTGGGGAGATGGCTCAGTCAATAAAGTGCATTGCTGCACAAGTGTGAAGACCTGAGTTGGGATACCCGGAGCCCATGTACGAAGTCTAAGTACAGTGATGCATATCTAGCACCAGGAGGCAGAGACGAGAGAATCCCTGAGGGCTCTCCAGCCAGCCAGTTTAGCCTAATCAGCAGGCTCTTAAGCCCACTGAGAGAGGTTAAGGAAGGAGAGTGATTGGGGAAAACAGGGAACATTGACTTCTGTCCTCCCCATGAGAAAGCACATACAAGCACATGAAGAAAAATTGTAAAACTCCTTCACATAGAGTAACTCAGATCAAAGCAAAGAGGTTTTGAGCATGCCCTTGACCTTGTAAATCTAACCAATAATCTCTCTCTTGACCTTAGACCATTAACAACTTATCTATTTTGAAATAACTCCAGCAGGAAAGTTACTTAACTCTTAAGCTTCATGTTTTTATCCCACTAGGAACTTCTTTGAATGTTGCAGAACATCTTCTGAATTTTATAAGACAAGACCATCCTCCATGATAAATGCAAATAATCAGCTCAGAACTCAATGCCCTGTCTCTTGAGCACCCAGATTCAGTGCTGAGAGAAATAACTCAGAAATGGAAACAGGACATGTTCCTCCCTGCTCCACGCGTTCCCTTGCTCACCAGTGGGCACTCGTGCTTTTCATGAGAGACACAATGGAGCTGTTCTCTCTCCAGGGAGGGCCAGCATGGAACGACCTGTTAGACTCTACTACCTGGTCTAGATGCCTCTAAGGTTTGGTTTGGTTTGGTTTGGTTTGGTTTGGTTTGGTTTGGTTTGGTTTGGTTTGGTTTGGCTTGGCTTGGCTTGGCTTGGCTTGGCTTGGTTTGGTTATGTTTGGTTAGGTAAGGTAAGGTAAGGTAAGGTAAGGTAAGGTAAGGTAAGGTAAGGTAAGGTAAGGTAAGGTAAGGTTAGGTTAGGTTAGGTTAGGATAGGTTTGGTTTTGAGATAGTATCTCATTTAGCCCACGATGGCCTCAAGCAGGCTATGTACCAAGCAGGAGCCTCTAACTCCCCCACCCCCATCCCCACATCCCTAGTATTGGGATCACAGGACTTCTACCACACCCAGTGTACACAATAATGGAGACCAACCCCTGAGCTTTCTGCAAGCACTGTACAATGTGAGCTATGTCCATAAAGTCTTGACTTATTGGCTTGCTTACTGTGCCTGGGGCCAAAATAGAGGCAGCTAGTTATGAGGCTGGTTCCAACACTTCATCTAGCTATTTGTAGGACCCTCCTTTCACTACTGTTAGGAGAAAGTGCTCTTCACGACACTAAAGGCAGGATGCTCAGCTTCATGACACTAAAGGCAGGATGCTAACCCTTATGACACTAAAGACAGGATGTTCCCCCTCGTCTCAAGTACTATACTGAAATGTGCTCACTTATGGATGTCTTAAGCACCTGATATGTAGGAGGCACCACGCTGGGACCTGAGGATATAAGCTACACCCATGAGGACAGGCAGACAATCCACACCCAATGGAACTCTAGCTCTCACAAGGACAGCAGTCAGTCCAATAATCACAGAGGGCGGGCGACAGAACACCCCACCTTGTAGCAAGCACTATTCACGCACTTGAAAAGAGTTTACTCAACAAGGAGTCACAGTGGGAGGAGGAACGAGTGCAGAAGGGCTGAATTAGACAACAGATGCTTCATGGAAAGTGAAGGGCAGGGGAGCATAAGACCAACAGGCAGCAGGAGTCAGCGGGGCAATGCTTCCAAGGCATAGAGAAACCACTGATGCCTAAGACCCAGCTCTGCTTCTTCTGGACCCATTCTGTATCTCATAGGTGTGCAACCCCTCCCCAGTGATGTCCTGAATTCCAAATCCACCATCATCTACTCCCTGGACCATGCTGGTTTATCTTGGGAGAAGAGACACCAACAGCTGTACTAGAAAGAGGCCAGTAAAGCAGGTATGGTGGGTGCACACCTACAATCACAGTACTTGGGAGGCCAAGGTGGGGAGATCATAAGTCCAAGGTCAGCCTGAGGTATATATTAGGACCTATACAGTCAGAATGAATATGAAGATGGGAAGAGAAGAAAGAGAGATGGAGGAAGAGGAAAAATAAAAGGGAGAAGGGGCCAGGAATAGGAAGAAGAGGGAAAATGGGGAGAGGTACTCAGAGAAGATAAAGGACAAGAGGATGAGAAAGGAAAAGGAAGAGGAGGGAAGAGGGGCAGTATGGGGGGAAAAGGAGAATGAAGGGAAGGAAGAGGAGGTAAAAAGGGAGAAGGAGGAGGAGAAATAGGAAGGAGGAGGAGGAGAGGAAGAAGGAGGAAGAAGAGGAAAAGGAAGGACAAAAAGGAAGAGGAAGAGAGAGAGGAGGAGGAAGAAGAAGAGGAAAGAAGAAGAAGAGAAAGAGGAAGGGGAAGGAAGAGGAGGACGAGAAGGAGAAGGAGAAAAGAAGAAGAGGAAGAGGAGGAGGAGGAGGAAGAGGAAGAGGAAGAAGAAGAAGCACCTAGCATGACAGCCCAGGAAGTTAAGTGACTCATACTTATTCACTGTCTCAAAGGAATAAAAGTTCCAAAGAAAGAGAATTGTCTACTTAATTAAATTGGCTGAAATCACCAGGAAGCTTTCTGAGTAATAGCCAGTGTTAGGGTTCTAAGAGAGATCACTGCCTGTTTGGGGCTGGAACCTCAGAGGTCTTTAGGGGGATGTGATGGCACCATCTCTCCTCCGTCTCCTGGCCAGGACCTCTCAATGCCTTATTTTAGATACTAATTATAAACCTGGATGAGAATTCCACCTCCCAAAGAAACATTCCTAAGTCTTTCTTTCCCAGCCCTGCTTGGATTCAGCCTGGACCTCAGGCTAAAAGAATCAGACAGACATATGAAAGACCTCTCACAGAAACCCCATCTCCTGCTGGAGAAGCAGTGGCACTCTGAGGGGGGGGGAGAGGAGAGACATTATGGCTGTAACTTGAGAAGCATCGTGGCGGTTTTAGAAGAATCCACTCAAAGTTTGATCTGGCCTCAATTTCCAGGACATCAATCCAGTTTCATGCAGATAAAAAAAATAAAAGGCAAAAAACTGATGATCTTAAAAATTAGTGTGATGGTTAATATTGGTTGAACTCTCCAGGATCTAGAATCTGCAGAGAGACAAAGCACTGGGCATGTCTGTGGACAACTTTCCAAATTGTGTTAAATGGAGAAGAAGAACTGCCCTGAATGTGGGCAGCACCATCCTATAGATCCTGAACGAGAGAGAGACAGAGAGAGAGAGAGAGAGAGAGAGAGAGAGAGAGAGAGGGAGGGAGGGAGGGAGGGAGGGAGGGAGGGAGAGGGAGAGGGAGAGGGAGAGGGAGAGGGAGAGGGAGAGGGAGAGGGAGAGAGAGAGAGAGAGAGAGAGAGAGAGAGAGAGCGCTAATCTCCAGCACGCATCGCTCCCTGCTTCCTGACTGTGGACGCGATGTGTCAGCTGCTTCAAGGTCCCAATCCGTGAACTTCCTCATCCTGTACTGTGCAGCTTAGCCAGAATACACGCTTTATTCCTTCCATAGCTTCTGTCAGGTATACTGTCATCATGGCAGGAACCGTCACAATGAGTGCAACAGGGTGTAGCAGCAATGAGCACATTTTCAGTGCCGCGCAGACTAGTTTTCACACAGACAGACCAGCTCACCAGCACAGACTCTCCAGATCTGTGAAAACCTTCTTCACTGAAGACTCAAAGGCTGGGAGAGGTGAAGTAATTTGTCTAAAGCCACAGAGTCAGTAAGGCTTCAGAGCTAGTGCTGAGGCTAGAAGACACAGCCCAGGAAGCCCAAATTTCCAATACCTACTAATAAAGCTGGGCATGGCCACGAGCACCTGTAACACCAACACTAGAGGGCACAGACAGGATGGGAGCTGGGCCTTGCTGCCCAGCAGCCTAACTCTAGATCCACAGAGAGATGCTTTCTCAAGGAATAGTGTGGAAAATGATACACTAGTACCCTGGCTTCCATGGGCACCCAAGGGCATGGCCATGGCACCCAAGGGCATGGTGAAAATACACCACATAAACTCATGCATGTACATGAACATGCAGAGAGAGATGGGGAGGGAGGGAGGGAGGGAGGGAGGGAAGTAAAAACAGCTAGGTCTCTCCAGAATCAGGCTATATATGATTCCACGGTCCTGGATGCTGAGACACGGGAAATGCTCATTTTAGACGTACACCATTCCAAAAGCATTTATTATCTGCTCTTCCCATGTTCTCTTCCGAGTTCTGGGAAGGATTCTCATATGTGGTGTAGGGAGGCTAAAGGCAAGCACGATGGTGCAATCCCTTTGACATCCTCCATGAGGAACAGGATCCACAGTGGAATCCACAGTGGCAGCCTGGCTTGGCTGAGGAGTGAAGACCCTGCAGATAAGATTAACGTTCACCCCAAGACCTGCATCCAGTGCTGATGGGGCCAAAGCTCACTCTCAGGGAACCCTGCAACCATGGCTTCTGCGCCCCCAGTGTCCAGGGAAATGGCATTCAGGGACAAAGACAGACTCTCTGCACAGGTCAGAGTGCAAACACACAAATGTTGCACCTCATAACCTCATGAAATCTGAGCGAAGAAAATTATATAGACATATACTTACACACACACACACACACACACACACACATACACACATCAAAGTCAGACTCACTCCAAAACCATTTTTTTGTGACATGATATAGCCCAGGCTAACCTCAAACTCAAATCCTCCTACCTCAGCCTCCTAGGACTGCAGACATGACATCTCTACGCCCAGCTCCATGCCGTTAAATTTAGTTAGCTCGCTGCTCCTTCTCGTTAATTTTAGAAGTAAATTTTATTTCCTAGGGTGTTCTAGTTTCTTCTTTTTTATTCTAGAGCGATGTGGAATAGACATGTTCTGTGTTCAACATGAAAACCCTTCAGATGGCCTGGGTTTGGGGAGGGGGTAGTTCATCTATCCATATGCTATAGAGATTATCTTGGAAGGGAAGTACCAGAGCCTGAGTTCCAACCTCCCAGGACCTACATTAAAAAATCAAAATAATTTTAAAAGCCAGGTTTGTAATTCTAGCACTAAGGACACAAACTCAAGTGGATTCCTGAAGCTTGCTACTTACAAAAATATAAACTAAAATACAGACAGTCCCTGAAGACTGACGCTCAGAGTTAGTTGTCCTCAGTCTGCTACAAATGTGCACCTGCACACACATGCACACACATACATGCAAACAAGAAAGGCCTCCAAATAATCGTATATAGCAATCAGCCGAGCCTTCTCTCATCCTTAGTTTTCTCTACCTTCAGTCATACAGAGACTGATCATCCCACTGATGCTCTTGGGAGTTCATGTCTAACAGCCTGCTCCTCTCTGGTCACCCTCCTCTTAGTGGGAGCAGTTTATCAACATCTCTCTTAAAATCTGACGCCAGAACTAGCAGAGCCATGGAGGGTGGTGTGTATCGAAACCCACATTGTACAGCAGCAGAGTATTTTTAATGTTTTAATTCATGTTCATTTATTTATTTTTGGTTGGGGAGGGGGTGGGGCCTGATTATGGAGACCAAGGTGGTTTTAAATATGACCTTCTTGCCTCAGCCTCCTGGGTGCTAGGTGTGTGCCGCCATTGTTTCCAGGTCAACTTTTCCCCACAGGACAGAACAAAATGATACAGTTCTCTGGGTGCAAAACGCTTTGAAAGAAATTATCATGTGTTCCCTTAATTTCAGTGTGCATTCATTTCACAGATACATGATCATTACAAAACAAGGCTCCTCCTCCTTGAGGAACCACAGGAAGTTAACGCTTGATGGGAGAGGGAAAGATGTTTTCTGCCGTGGTGAAGCCACTGCTGGAGAAGCAACGGCCCCAGCATCACTTCTGGAGAAGCAATACCTCTAACACCACCCCATCCCCAGGTCCCCGAGCTGAGGGGCACATCATTCATTGTTTGGTGTTTGCCTCTTTGAGAGCCGTTGATGAAGGCTGAGGCTACCTGCCTAGCACTCCTACAAACAAGTCTCTCACAGGTGATCAATACAATGAACAGGGGTCCGGTCAGAACGCACATATGGCAAGTATTGACAGTAAAATCCATGTGGCTGAACTCCACCAAAGTCAGTTCAACTGGGACACAAAGTCATGGTAAGACAGGAAAGGCCAAGCGCTGTAAGGAGCCTGTGTAGAGGGGCATCATCCTGAGCGGTGAGTCAGAGTGCACAAAGTGTTTCTAGTCCAAACGGAGGCTCGCAAATAGATCTAAGCCAGACTTCTTCTTCATGGTTTCGTGTCTTCTCCCCCTGTCCTCTCACAAGCTCTGGGGAAAGTAGAAAGTGATCAGAGGGAAAGCAGAAGAAAACAACATGGCAGAAGAAGAGAGCCCACACTTGGTATTTGTTTCTGGGTTCTGTGCTTCTGCTGAGAACCTGGTACAACGTGGTGATCCAAATCTTTATGATTCTGTGCTCTCAGTGTTAAAGAGTCAGCTTTTAGTCTGTTTTGCTTACTGGTGCAACTCCCTCACCTCACACAGTAGTAGGCACTTGGTAAGTATTTGTTAAACAAAACAAATAGCCGGGCTGCCTGGCAGGGTACAACACTTGCCTAGCTTCCATTTGATTGGAGTTTAATCCCAAAATATCAAAAAGCCACATGTAAGTGAATGGCCACAGATACAAGCACTGAATAAAACTGAGAGGATAACTTTTAAAGAATTCTATCTGCAGAGGGCCCTGAGCATCACATGAGTCCAGCAAATGAGCCAGTGACTCAATGAAATAATTAAGCCAGGAATATGTAAGTTACAGTGACTTTTGCTACCGGCTTCCCCTTTAATTCAACTAAAAAGTGTTTTCATCTAAGATGCTCACATGAGTGTGCTTTTCCTTTGCTCCTTGTACATACACTTTCTTTTCCAATTACTCAGTTCTTCGGGTTACATATACAACCATGCCAAGTCCCTACACTGGATCCTGATTCCCTAAAGAAAAATGGGGAGCTACAGCTAAAAATAAATGAATGTAACGAGTTAGGTTTCTGTATCCCCAGGAGCCCTAGGCATCTGAGGAAACTTAAAAGAAAACCAAAATTAAACAACTAACAACACATTGTGTTGAACAAGAGGAGTGGAGTAGCTAAATGTCACAGAGACCCAAAAGACAAGATACCTACAGACTTTTAATTGGCTAAATGTTCTATATTAGAACAGGGTCAGTCTTGGTCTGGTGATGGGCCTACAGATGTGGTTCCCAAGGGAGCTGGTTTCTTCTGGACCTTCCCAAGAAGGAATTTAGGTGAAGCTAAAGGCTTTGAGTCCCTGGCCAACGTCAAGGCATCTTCACCCAGCAATGCTATCCATGACCTCTGACTTGTTAATCTTGAAAATTCAAAAGCTGAACATTTAGCAAAACTACAAAAATCCTCCAAAAGTAATAACGAGAATGGGTCTTTCTGCAGACACGAGGAAATAAGGGGGAAAATCCACACAATTGCATGAGTGTACCCTGGCCTGTAAGGTGTTGCCCAGTGTCCTGACCTAGTAGTGACAGCAGCATTTAAAAGACCCAGATGGGGCTGTGTAGATGCTTTCTATCATGGTGGCACATGCCTGCAACCCTGTCACCAGGAGGAAGAGACAGAGGGATTCCTAGGCCAGCCAGTCTGGCTTAATCAGTGAGTTCCAGATTCAATGGGACCCTATTTTTAAAAAAGGGGGAGAGTTTAGGCAACTGAGCCTATCACCCAATGCCAACCTCTCTCTGTGCATAAGAAACCAGTGAAAATGGCAGGGTGTTTGGCAACTATCATAATGTAAGTGATTTTAGTGGCAAGCGTTCCCAATGGTTCTCTAAATAAGTGAAATAAAATAAATATATACTTATGTAAACATACATAATGTATAGTCAGCCTTCAGTACCCACTGCCTGAACCTGTGGATGTTCAAGTCGCTCTACAGCATGGTGTAGAGCTTGTGTATAACCTATGGACATCCTCTTGCACACGTTATTGCCTGGAAGTCATCACCTGATTATTTACAGTGCCAAATAAGATACAAATGATATGTAAATAGTTGTGTTATAGCTGAGACAATAATAACAACATTTTAAGTTTGTATCTGTTCAGTACAGTATTTTTTTTAATCTGGAGTAATTGAGTTTGTTTATTTTCATCCCTTCTGTGTATATACGTGTATGAATGATATGTATGTGTGTATGTTGTATGTACACATACAGGCTCACATGCACACATTCATGTAAATGTGCATGAGTAAGAAGGACAAAAGTTAAGCTCAGGAGTCTTCCTGACACCTCACTTTCATCTTTTCTTTTTGAGACAAGGTCTCTCACTAAGCCTGGAACTCACTGACTGAGCTAGACTAGCCAGAACTCCTATCTCTGCCTCCTCAACAATGGGGTTACAGGTTTGTGTCACTCTCAGCTTCTTTTTAAGTGGCCTCTGAGGATCAAACACATTTTTTCATGCATGCATGACAAATACTTGGCCATCTCCCCAGCCCCAGGTGTTTGTATTTTGGCTGTGATTTGATTGCGCTACAGGTACAGGACATGCTATGGGAAGTCTACCGGATACATACAGAGTAGGGGGTGGGAACTATACACATACATCATATACATACACATTCAAATACAAACCAATAGTTCCTTCTACCCATTTATTCACATCTGATGTTTCCCATCTTGGTCAGTTCTAGTGGGATATACGCATACTTCATCTTATCCATGTGCCCAGATGCTTGTAGCACCCACACACATTAACAAATGTATGCATACAGTTGTTAACACAGTGAAATGCAAGAGCACAGCAGAGTGGATCAGCTTCCATGAAGGAGACCCTGGTGCACAAATAACAGCATAAACCCCAGGAATCAAGTATCCACAGAGCCCTGGAATCAACACTGCTAAGAACTGGCTCTAAATTCTCAGCAGGCCACTGCATGGAGGGTATTCAGAGCATCGAGTGAGGTCTCTTTTACTCTACATTAGCATCCTGGAGCCCTTGAATGGCACCAAGGATCCTGACAGGCTGGCTTAGCAAACAGCACAATGCCTTGTCTGGAGTTTGCAAACTGGCACTGGGAAGAGGTAGACACATCCCATGGAAAGGAACTGATATAATGCTCTATTCTTGAGATGTCTGAAGGTCCTGTACCTCCCTTAGAGATACAGGTAGGCTAGAAGATTCCTGGAAGACAAATAAGTAACTTTCTTGAGACAAGGAGATGCCAGCTCCCATATGGCCCAGCCTTGTAAGATTAGTTTTTCTGCCAAGTTTTATGGTGCTGAAGTCACAGACACAGGTTCATAAATAACAAGAAAAGTCTCTATGGCCTCCTGTGACTCAGACTGGATTCAAACTGACTGTGTAGCTGAGGATGGCCTTGAACTCCTGATCTTCCTGCCTCTATTTGTCAGATGCACCTATGTGTGTACAGACACTCTACCAACTGAGCTACATCCCCAGCCCAGAAGAGTTGACTTCAGGAACCTGATATCCAGTCACCTGGATGGAGGCAGTTTTATGTAGAGGGACAGTTCATGCTAATGACTTCTTAGGTGACATTGGCACCTTGATGGAGACAGCCAATGTTGGAGGAGTCATGGTGCCTGAAGGATTGCTCTGCTTACAGCATGCAGACCACAGTCTAGATTCTTTGCATGTGTGTCTCACATGAGCCTACCAATGAGTGCATGAAAGGCACATACCTAATGAGATCATCTTAAAGAGATAAACAGGTCTCAACAATGTCAAATCACTATCACAGTCACCACTATCAAGGGGCAGAGCCAGAAATCAAGCCCCAGACCTGGGGATCACAGTGCCGTGTGCTGTAAACCTAGGAAACAACCCATGGCTGAAGAGGGAATAGACTCTAGAGGAGAATCTATTCTTTCTGTTTCCCTAAACCAATATAGCTCTAAGTTTAGTCTAAACACTTATTCTCACAGGTAAGCATAGCTCTTACCCCTTACCAAAGGAACATTTTTTGTACTCAGAGGCTACTACAGAGATCTACAACTGGTCAAAGTGTAAAGAAAACATGACTATGGGGTTTCTAGTCCCAACCATTATCTCCTCAACCTAGCTCCTACACCTAAAGCTCAGAGAACATCGCAGGAAAGAGGGCAGGAAGATTTGAAGAGCCAGAGGACCAAGATACTTGCTGTATGATAGTGTCTTCTGTATAGAACAGGGAAACTGCACACATGCTAGCTTAATAATATGATTACCTACATAAAACTTGTATAATGACAAGACTCCCTCCATATATGAAGGCAGTCAATGACTTCTGTGAGAAGAAGAAGAAGAAGAAGAAGAAGAAGAAGAAGAAGAAGAAGAAGGAGGAGGAGGAGGAGGAGGAGGAGGAGGAGGAGGAGGAGGAGGAGGAGGAGGAGGAGAAGGAGAAGAAGAATTGTTTTTCTTCAGGGATGAGCTCCTGATAGATTGCCCAATCTCAATTGATCATCCTTAAACACATGTACATATAGATAACACTAAATGACTGAGGTAAGGGATAGATAGATAGATGATAGATAGATAGATAGATAGATGATAGATAGATAGATAGATAGATAGATAGATAGATAGATAGATAGATATGTTGATCTACACATAGATCAACAAAAAAGTAAAGAGAAAGGCACCACAGACTTCTGATGGCAGGGGAGGAAGAGAGGAAAACACTCAAGTTCCTGAATTCATTCATCAAAGAAGACCCTCTGAGCACAGCAACCTTCAGATGAGGGCAAAGAAAAAGTTCTAATTAGCTTGGGTCAAGTGTTTGTGTCAGAGGGACTATTCCTGATTAACACAGAACTAAATCAAACAAAAATTGTTAGCTGAGCCAATAAAGAAGGAATATTCTTGCTTTATCTCTTAAAAGGGTTGCTTGATACAAGACAGTCTGGGGGCTCTAAAGAGGTTCCTTTTTGAAAAGGAGCTATGCTGAGGGACTAATAACAAAAATAAGGTTCGTGCACAAGCTGTTTATCACAGTATTGTTAATGTCGGTAAAAGTTTCCATCAAAATAACCCAGGCATCCAGCACTGGGCACGTTGGCAAACAAATGTCATTGCAATATCTCCTCACAGAAGTATTAAAAATGAGACTCAGAGGCCAGGTATAGTGGCATGCACCTGTAACAGCAACACACAGATGCTGAGGCAGGAGGATCATGGGTTTGAAATGAGAGTAGGCTGCCTATGCCTATCTCCAAAGAATAAGCAAAATAAAACGTGACATTTACAGATAATGTGACAATAAAAAAAAACTAATGCCCAACCATGGTGATACACCAATTGTCTAGTACTTGTATATTATATACCCATATATATGCATATATACACATACATGCTCCAGTGCACACACACATACACACACACAGTAAGGGGGGAGGGACAGAAACAGGGAATAAATGCAATTTATGTTTAATATGTATGACAGACATACTGATCATCTTCGTTTCATTATATATTTCTAAATCTATGTGTATATTTCTCTCTGGAAATTAAACTAAACTAAAAATATATTTCATTTCAAAAAACATTTCATGACCCTGAGACACAGTCTTGAATAACATCTCTAATAGTAGAATGAGTCTGGTCCTTTGGGGATGTCACATAGCAGAACTAAATTCCACAGTGTCCTGCTAATACTGGGATTCCCATGGGAAAGCATCATGGAGAAGCTACTGGAATCCTCAAGAAACATTCAAGAGGTTATTCTTATCTACCTGAGATGGTGTTTGTATGCAAAACCCAGAGAACTCTGGCCTCAGGATCCAGGCTGAATGAAATTGAATCAAGCAAAGCAGAGAGCGGATGCTAGAAGCCGCCCACAGAGGAGCGCTAACCTTTGCAGGCTGATTCTGTAAACACATGAGAAAGAGGGAAATGGCTTATCAGTTGTGTCCCCAGAAGCCCCCAGGCACCGACTTCACCCATCTCAGGATGAACATGGCTAGTTAGCTTTGAGGCGGCTGAGAACACTGCCCACACACTAAAAGTAGGAGTGACTTCTGCAAATGACTGTGTGTGCATTGATTTCTCTGACAAGTATTTCCCAGGAAGACAAACAAAGCCCAGACCCTGGACTCAGAAGAAGAAACACGGAGATCCAAGGACCAAGGAATCGAAGATAAAATGGCCTGCGGGAACAAAACCAGCAGAAGGGAAAAGCCACGACTCCTTGGATGGACCAAGTCAGGCCCTACGGTAGATACTAATCTTACATACTGTTTGTGAAATTATTTAATGTACAAAAGTATGACTATTTACTTTAAAATCCCGATTTGTAGTGTTTTTCTAAATGCCTGAACTGACAACACTCAGCCCACATCCTCTTAGAGCATGGATCAGGTGACTGACCTCATCAGCACCTGTTCAAAATCCTTGTCTGGTTCATTTACATGTTTTTAGTTGGCAGCTCCTCTGCTGAACGTATTCCCTCACTACTTAAATGTACCATTTCCCACATTCTGTCAGAACTGTGTGTAAAGCTTGAGCAACAGAGGTCTGAAGCCTCAGCAGGATCCTTGAGCTCCCAGGCTGACTTTGGATGGGCTTGCTGGCTTTTTTGTTGGTTTTGTTCGATTACACTCTTTGTCCTGGTTTCCTTATGAGTTCGAAGTGCTAAACTCTCTTCTGATTGGTGGAGTGCTTCTCGGATCCTTCCTTCTATTTCACTTGTATTTTATATTTTTGTCTCTAGACTACAGGAGCCACACTTGAGAATGGCTTAAC
This sequence comes from Grammomys surdaster, assembly GCF_004785775.1. Lineage (NCBI taxonomy): Eukaryota > Metazoa > Chordata > Mammalia > Rodentia > Muridae > Grammomys > Grammomys surdaster. Next base: position 4,262,685 of record NW_021604753.1, on the reverse strand, counting down.
TGGGTTCTGGGGGGAGGGGGGCTCTCCCGCTGCAGGTTCTGCAAATACAAGAACCTAAGTTTGATCATGAGAACCCACATAAACTCTGGGCACACTGGCACGTGCTTATAGTCACAACAGAGAAGGCAGAGACAGGAAGACTCCTGGGGCTTGATGGGCAGCCAATTCAGCTAGATAGGCAAGTTCCAGGCCAGTGAGACACCGTCTCAGAGAAGAAAGTGAACCTGGAGAACAACACTGAGCTTCTGGACTCCAAAAGCACATATATGTGTACAGACACCTGCATACACTCATGAATGCAGCCCTGGCACAGAGAGACAGATACATACAGACAAAAGCCCTGTAGAAAGAAAGCTGTCTTTATTGTCTCCGGCCCCTCCTTGTGGGAGATGCCTGTAGTCTATCTTGACAAAGACAGTCACGGTCATACTTTCATGTGAATATCCAGAATCTCGTCCATCTTAAATCGCTACCTGAAGCAGCAGTGCTCCTGGGGTATCAGAGCCCTGAGCAGCCACGGTAACTGTTTCTGGGTTTAGGCTGCAGGTATTACAGAAGCCTCACTGGCTTCAGTAAGCCCCCAGGCCTGTCCCTCAGGCTGGTAATCCTTTTAAGCAAGGTATGCACACAGTTTCTCAAAAAAAAATTATTGTTTAATGTCTCAAATATGAAATAGTATTGATTGGAGATTGAAAATGTAAGGCACAGTTGCCTAGGACAATGTAAAAAAAGCAATGTAAAAGACTACAGGCTAATTTGAGCTCATAGTTTCCAAGAGTTCAGACCATGATGTCAGGGAAGGCATAGCAGAGCAGCTCCATTCATGGTGACAAAATCATGTGGCAGAGGCACAGCAAACTGAGAAAGACGGTAAGTGAGGCCAGGTAGAACCTTGAGAGGCCCACTCCTGATGGCCAATTTCTACTAAGCCCCATCCCCTTAAAGTAGTGCCACCTTCTGGGGACCACGAGCCTGTGTGGTGTCAAAGTATGAGAAGGGTTTAAGCAACAGAGAAGTATAAAGGGAGCCAGAGAGCTAGAGAGGACGGTTCACTGTGACATGCGGGGAAGGGTCGCTAAGATATAAAGGGAAAGGAAAAAATGCCATCTACAAGTATAGTTAGGGGACAGGTACCACTGAGGAAAGGACTCAAGCCCACCAGGGCTCTGACCGTGTGGAAGCTAGGACATGGCATACTAACTTCTGTCCCTGAAGGTAGCTCTAGAGGTCACTCATTTCCTGACACTTCTGGTCTGTATCTACAAGAGCAAAGCACAATCTTATGATCACAGAACGCCCTTATGCAAGGAGACAATCATGCTTAGGGCAAGAAGCCATGGAGGCTATCAGGAATTATCCATCGAAGTCTCAAATGCCTCTTAGAACTGGCAAGAAGATTTGAGCAATGTACCAGCAACACAACTACAGGGAGCATCTTCTAGTTCCCTGAACTGGAATGGTGGGGGTTGGGGGATAGGCAATACACGTAGTTCCTGCATAGTGGATTTCAGGACCAAAAATGGCATTGAGTTTTTGTTTCTCTCTTTCTTCTTGTTCTGCTGCCTTTCTGGAGGCTCCAGTTCCCGGATCTCACTGGGAGCAAGATGGCGCCTCTGACTTTATCCCTTGTATCTTTTCAGATTCCTTTTTAATAGGAAATACCAAGCCATTTACCCAAGGGCTCTTATCTATATGGACACATACTGAAAACTGTACAGATGAGCTGATATGGCATTGGAAATTTGCTCCAAAGTAATCTACTGTGGGTGGTGATGGAACAGAGAGAGGCTGTCCTTGAACTGATAAACGCTAATTCCGGAGAGTGGGCATATAGAAATTAGCTCTGTCCATCGTACCAACACCTCTATCTTTGTGTGTTTTAGAAACTTTTCATAACAAAAACTTACTGTAGAAAAAATAATCCCTTTTACTCAAGTTTGAGCTAAGCCCTTATTCTGCTCAGACCAGGTCTCCTAAGAAAAGGACATGCCTTCTTTTAGTATGTTCTTCTCTTTGGAGTCAGAGGAAAGTAAGATAAGATCTTTTGTTGGAGACACAACATTGCAGATCCTGGATTCCTGAGTTACTGCAGACAGAAAGGTTGTTTGCCAACGAGGATACTATTACATCTGCAGGAAGCCAACATTGTTTAAAACACTGACGTTTGGGGCATATTTATTAGAGCATCCATGCTTATCCTAACACACTATGAGCTGGTATCCATTTTTACCCATTCTGCACAGGCAAGTATCTAGGCTGTTCTCACAAAAAAAAAAACAAAGTTTCGGGCTGGAGAGATGGCTCAGTGGTTAAGAGCACTGACTGCTTTTTCAGAGGTCCTGAGTTCAATTCCCAGCAACCACATGGTGGCTCACAACCATCTGTAATGGGATCTGATGCCCTCTTCTGGTGTGTCTGAAACAGCAATAGTGTACTCATATACAATAAATAAATCTTTAGAAAAAAAAAAAAAGTTTCCAGTTTTACTTTATAAACTATTCTCATGCTCAGTGTTTTCCAGGAACATATGGGTTCATATGGGTCAGAAACTGTGCCTTAGTCATTTTTGTATCTTTCACAGCACTGTATAAACAGTGGAATCAAAGAAGCAAACAAAACTTCAACATCAATGAAGAAATAGCTGCAAATGTGAGTCCTAAAATTCTATTACTCTGAGAACTGAGGCAAGAGGGCCTCAAGTTCAAAACCAATCTGGGCTGCATACTAGACCAGTAAAACTGTGCTTCCTACACGACCCAATTCCTAATGTCTATTTTCAAAGTCTCACATTTGAACACATTCTCAAACCCAACCAATACTGAGCGCCAGGAAGCCTGGGGATTAGGAGCACCTTATGAGTGCAACACTCCTGCTCACACTCTCTGTGCTCGGAAATGTCTTCCTGAAGGTTATTAAAGACACACTGCCATCGGGTTCCTCCCAGGAAGTCTCTGCTTTGATTAGCTCATTCCTGGTGCTGATTTCCTAAAAAGATCTTTAAATGTGTGTGTATATGTGTGTGTGTATAATTAAATATATATTTAATTTAAAAGTCGGAGCCTCAGGAAGCAGGGACCATGAATGGAAAGACCACATAATTGACGTACTAAGAGTCCCACACTCCTAGTCTCAACCCTGAGTGATGTCAGCACAGACCAACTGGAGCTCATCTACTGTCCAGATTAGATCACATACCTCCAACACCCAGGGGGCACCAAAAACCCTCTTGCCTTGTGTGTCAGCTCACATCATTCTAGGAGAAGGTCTCACACTTGGTTGGGGAAGGCCTGTTTAGAGGTTCTCAGCCTCAGAAGCTATTCAGAAGAAAGAAGGTGGACTTTCAAAAGGCCTCTGATTGGATCCCCCCAGAGGCACTGCCCCCTTCTGAGCTGTCTAACAAAAACATCCAGCACAGCTGGATCCCACCCAACAGGGTACAGATCACTATGACCACAGAAGTGAGGATGCTCAAGACCTCCCCAGGAGAACAAAGATGGCAGCTCACCATCCATCCCCAGAATGCCAGCACAAGCTGAGCAACAGCTAACAACAGCAGCACATCTTGAATTCCAAGCCATTGTGCCAGAGCTGAAGTCGTGAAAAAGCTTCTTTTACTGTGCAGGCACATGGGGTTTCTCAGCCATGACTCATACACCAAGGCATCCAGACAAGCTCAGAGAGGAAACTGATCTCCCTGGGACATCAGAACAAGCAGATGCTGACACCTCCACACCTCAGCACAGTACTGGCCTTGGCTCATTCTAAGTATGAAACTTCAAATAGAGGCTGGGGAGATGGTTCTGTGGTAAACTGCATGCTGCACAAACACAAGCTCAAACCCATGGCACAGGTAAAAGCTGGGTGTGGCTGCATGTGTCTGCTCACTAGCCAGCCAGCCAAAACAGGGAGTTCCCAGTTGTGTCAAAAGTGATTGAGGAAGACACTCAACCTTGGTGCCCAGCCCACACGGAAGCAAGTACATTCAGACACATATGTGAGCACACACATACACATACGATTCTTTTAATTTTTTTTAAATGTTTCACATCATGGAAACACTAGTAGATCATTCCTTTCGAGTAGAGCCTGTATTAAATCTCACAGCCCTACAAACAAAAGAGAGATGTGGTTTAATTAAAATGAACGGTTGTCTTAAGGCTCCCGAATGTCTTTCACTCATGCAAAGGCTCTGTGTCGGGTTCCTTGAGTCGCACTGGGGCTTTTTATTCCATGCCTGTCCTTCCTCGTCTCTACGGCTGTGAAATTGATAAGCTATAGGCAGACATAGTGTATTTCCCAGGATACACCCAAAGTCCTCCGACGTGTGAGCAGCCAAATCACCTCCTAACATCTGGCCCTGTATCAGAATGTATTGTGCACCTCCTGTAGGCAGAGCCAAAAGCCGTGAAGGAAGCCTGGCACTATGTAAAAGAGGCCCATTTTTAGCCTGAGAGGTCCATTTTTGAGGTTTGATGAAGCTGGAAGTTTTGATCTATGTAAAATCTCTTTCAGGGGGCTCTTGGTAAGAGAACTTCAGAGGAAGGGGAGACAGGATTGTAGCTACAAAGTGAGGAACCAGCAGTAGGTTAGGACATTCAGAAAAAGCTATTTTCTCCCAAATTCCATAATTGCCTGGAGCATGTGGTCTTCCTGAAGGTTATTAAAGACTGCTGCTGTCAGGTTCCTCCCAGGAAGTTTCTTCTTTGATTAGCTCATTCCTGGTGCATATTTCCTAAAAGAATGTTGTGTGTGTGTGTGTGTGTGTGTGTGTGTGTGTGTGTGTGTGTGTGTAATTCAATAATTTAATACCATATACATGGATAATTAAATTTTTTAAATGAATTAGACAATTCAGCTTGGAAGATGAAAAGGAAGAAGAAAGCAGATGAAGATGGAATAGACCTTCCCAGGCCCCCTGCTGGAAGGTCAATGCCAGAGACACGGGTGCAGAGTCAGCAGATCCTCCCCGGGCAAGGAGGTGACCCAGACATAAGGCATCAATCACCAGTTGTCCTTTGGACGAAGCATGACCACATACATCATCGGTGAAGCCCACGGGGACACCTTGGAGCTTGGGGGACGTTTCTAGGCTGTAAAAGGTTACAAGATGGAACCCTTTCCTTGTTTAAAGACTTGAGTGTCTAAGAGCACATCCATGGGGAGGGACTGGGTCAGATACAAAGCTGGTAAAACCAACCTTTCACATCAAAGGAGAAAGATCAACGTTCTTCACCTGATACAATAAAATAAGGCCAGCCTCCTGGGATCAAAGGCCCCTTTGTCCCCCTCACATTTACACTTTTGTCTGTTTTAGGCAGATGGAAGTCAAATGAAGTAGTCGCCTGTTCAAGCCTCAGATTGCCATGTCCACTGCCCTGGCTCTGTGGTCTCATGTTACTGAGATGCTATGACTGTCTGTCAGTAGTGTCCCATGGACCAGAGATATGGCTCAGCTAAAGTGCAAGCAGGACCTGAGTTTCATCTCCGATGCTGATAAAACATACTTGTAATCCAGCACCAGGGAGGCAGAGACAGGTAACACCTGGGGTTCCCTCCAGCCAGCACGGCCTAATTAGTGAGTCCAGGCCCCAGTGAAATACCCTGTCCCCCAAAACATGGATATTACCTGAAGAATGATATCTGAGATTGCCCTCTGACCTCTACACATATGTCCACACTTGTACACACACACAAATAGCATACACACATGCAAAATTGTATCCCATGGGCTATAAAAATAGCCTTATTCCTTGACTCTGTAGAAGGCAATAAATGAATTTATCAGCACTCACCCCTCAAAAAAACAAAAGTCCTGCTCCTTCTTGACACCACCATTCATAAGACTTGCTGAAGCCACATGCTGTTCCTGGGACCCCTTGGCCCTCAGTAGAGCGGCACTTATTTTATGTCCACAGAATTTCTAGAGCAGCTTTACTAAGGCACCAGGCATCTGGTTAAAATGCAAATTCTGACTCAGTCACAGTCAGTGTGGAGGACACTGCAGATGCTGTTTTGTGAGCCCAGGCTGAGCTGTTAGGATCTAAGGGAGCTTTGCTAAGCCAGGCAGTGCTCCTGGTGGCTCAGCCTGAAGCTCTGCAGCCAGACCCACTGAGCTGAGCCTGCATCCTGTCACCACCACCACTTCCTTCCCTGAACCTGTGCTTTCTACCTTGTGAGATGTGCCTCACAATAACTGTGCAGAGATGCAGGGAGGCTGAAATGAGGCCATACCAAGGGCCCTCCACCACCGTGGGTCACACGGACACGCAGGGCATGGGTACCACTGCGTGTCGCCATCCTCTCCCAGGGTCCTAATCCTTTTCTCAGCCAAATCCTGGAGACAGGAGAAGCAAAACTGCAGGTTTCTGACCTCATAGCAAAGGTGCTCAAGGCGGGTCTGTATTTGCCTTTTAATGCAAGTTTTTGAAGCTTGTGTCAATACCATATGAATGTTGAGTGTGTGTGTGTGTGTCTGCATGCTCCTATGCACATGCAAGTGCCTCTCTCTCTGTCTCTCTCTCTGTCTCTCTCTCTCTGTCTCTCTCTCTGTCTCTCTCTCTGTCTCTCTCTCTCTGTCTCTCTCCCTCTGTCTCTCTCTCTGTCTCTCTCTCTGTCTCTCTCTGTCTCTCTCTCTGTCTCTCTCTGTCTCTCTCTGTCTCTCTCTCTCTCTCTGTACGTGTCTTCCAAAAGGCAAGCCACATAGCGTAAGAAAAGAACACAAAACCAGGTATGGTGGCCAAAGCCTGTGATCCCCGCTGCTCAGGAGGCTGAGAAACAAGAGGATAATTTAATAAGGCCTGCTTAGACTACAGAATGAGTTCAAGGCTAAACCTAGTGAGATCCTTTCTCAGAGTAGGAAGTCACAGGCGTGCCTAGAATCTACCAGTGAGCAGCTGGGGTCATGGCTAAGTGGTGCCAGCCCTATGTTCAATGCCATTTTTAACAAAGTAAAAGTCTTTGAGGCAGGTGTCCCTGAGTACAGACAGCTTGATCTCTGAGAGCCTCCATCTTGTCTGCCACATGTAGAAAATAGCAACAACCATGAAGGGGTACTCTAAGAGTCAAGGATAATGTTAGCATTATGCAGTCAATGCTTACATGTAGTCAGTGTTCAACAATTGGGGGCTATTTTGTCTTTCATCCAAACCCCATCCTCCAGAGGAAAGCACAGACATAGACAGACACACACACACACACACACACACACACAGAGAGAGAGAGAGAGAGAGAGAGAGAGAGAGAGAGAGAGAGAGAGAGCATGGCTAGCATTTTCCTCTTGATAACTAGCCTCATCTGGAGAAGGGGATGCTGCCTATTTTCCTGCAAAGGACACTAGCATGAAGGCAGAATGGCTTGGTGCTGTGGCAGAGGCTTTCCCAGTCCTTATGTACAGTCAGGGTACTAACTTTAGGATAGATATAGCAAGAGTCTTTAAATGCAGCTGAGCTGAGAGTGGAGCTGAGGGATGGCAGGAGCAATAAAGTCACTGTGCTTTCCTGAAGAGATGGTAAAGAGATGGCCCTCCATCTATTAGCCACTCATTCATGCTTGTATGCTTGTATTTGTGCTTGTATGATGCATGTACCTGTGTGTATATGTGTGTATGTGCAACTCTCTCTCACCCTGTGTCTCTCTGTCTCTCTGTGTGTGTGTGTGTGTGTGTGTGCGCGCACGCGCGCCATGATGCGCCAATGGAAATCAAAGGACAAACACAGGTGACAGTCCTCACCTCCCACCTAGTTCAGAGTCTCTTGTTCGTGGTAGCATATGCCAGGCTAGCTGGCCCACAAGCTTCCTGGATTCTCTTATCTATACACCCCATCTCATCACAGGAGGCCAGGGATTACAGACATGTGCCACCACAGTCGTCTTCACACGGAGTCTAGTCTGAAGGTCTGAACTCAGGCATTTGCACTCATGCAGACGGGTGCTTCACCCATGGAGCCATCTCCCCAACCATATTCATGATTTGTTCAGGTTGGTTCCTATGTCAACACCTACTTGATTCTCAACAGGACAGAGCAGAGGTGCCACCCACAAGAGACATTCACCTCACAGAAGAAACAGATAAAAGTTAAAATCTCCTGTGAAATATGCAAAGGGCGACCGGCAGGAAACCTCTTAAAATGAAGCTTAAAGCAAGTCCTGAAGAAAGGAGGGAGTCAGTTGGTCACAATGCAGTGGAGAAAGCAGCCCAGGTGTAGGAAGAGAAAGTGCAAAGCCTGAGGTCAGAAAGAATGGGAGGAGCTGCAAGAGGAGAAAGAACAGAAAAGTAGCTGGCCCCGCCCTTCCTTGAGCACACACAACAGCTAATGGCTACTGGAGGGGACTCCCTTTCTTCAATGGTTTAACTAATGATAAGTTAGATCCTGTTCAGGAAACACCTCCCCCCTGCACACACAAGCAACACGAATTAAAGTCAGCTGTTTAAAAAAAAAAGTGTGAAAGGGAAACTTAGGAGAAGAAGGAGTTCAGCAGAAGGGAAGGCAATAAGAGAGAGTACTGGAGTATCTATGATCAAAATACATAATATACATGTATGAAATCACCAAAGAATTTGTTAACTGAGGAGCAGTGTCCTTGGCCATAGAAATTGTACTGAATTATATTCTAAAGGCCAGGAGACGCCATGAAGGTCTAAACTCATCTCACTTGTAGAACCGTTCACTACACATTGCCAAGAACCAAGTGTCACTGTGGCCTGAGACTGGGGAGTCACAAAACAAAGCCTTGAGACCTCTGCTTCCTGCCAGACATGGGCTGGCTTTAGTTCTCAGCTCTGGAAACACAACCCCAGGGTGGAACTTTGTTGCTGAGGGAAGATGAGAAGCAAGGAGGATTTAAATGCTGCTGGGGAGAGCAATACCACACCCGAAGACCCTCAGGAGAAGTTCAGGAAATCCTCCACTGTCAGCTCCCTACTCCTAAAGAGAAAGTTAACCTGACATAAATCTCCCCTGCAGCCTCCTCGGCTGCACAAATCCAAGACATGACAGCGCCAGCCGCGGTAGAGATTCTCCAGCAAGTCTGAAAGCTGAAAGCAAAGTGGGGAGTTTAGGCAAAACCCCCATGCCATGCCCTGGCAGGGAGAAGCAGGTGGGCAGAGCCTTCTGTCCCTGATGTCTAGCTGAGCCCTGGGCCTGCCCTGAAGCAGAGTACAGGGCTTTCTTCCTACTAAGGAAAGACCAGGTAGAATCCTTCATCCTGCAGGGAGCAGGCTGGGAGGAAGCTGAGCCTGAGGATGCTTAAAGGCTTTCTAGGAACTCAGCTTATGAGAGAACACTGAGTCTGGGTTCAGAGGATGGTTCAACTGGTAGTTCTTGCCTGGATGGCAGGAGGAAGCTGGCTTACATCACCAAAGCCTATGCAAAATATGCCATGTGCTGTGGTGTGCACTTGAAATCCCAGCATCAGGAAGCTGAACAGGGGGACAGATACTAGGGTCCATTGTGACCAACCAGCCTAGCCTACTTGGAGAGCCCCAGGCCAGTGGCAGATCTTGTCTTAAAAAGGAAAGTGATGCCTGAGGGAAAAGTTCCAGCTGACCTCTAACCTCCAAGTACACATTTCCCCATGAATACCCTGGTAAGGAGGGAGGGAGGGAGGGAGGGAGGGAGGGAGGGAGGGAGGGAGG
>NW_021604753.1:4236184-4252951 GCF_004785775.1 Grammomys surdaster | reverse complement strand
GGGAGGGAGGGAGACAATATAGCAGCTGATCAGCACTCTGGACTAGCATTTGCCTGGTTTCATACTGCAACACACACACACATACACACATATACACATACACACATACACACATATATACATACCTCCCCCCACCCACACATACACACATACCACACACACACACACACACACACACACACACACACGCACACACCAAGGCCTTTTTCATCAAGTTCTCTCCATCCCCAACTGGGAGTAGCTCTGACATACTATCATCTGGAGAGAGGATCAAGGGCCAGGGCTGGAGACACAGTGAAGACAGAAGGAAAGCACTGTTCTCTCAGCACCTCACTCAGCTCCAGAATGATGCAGAGGAGCTTTGGAGAAAGCACCTTCTGGCTGCCTGCTTTCCATTTGTTTTTTTAGCCCAGGACGGCCTAGAATTTACTATGTTGGTGAGAAGGATAGCCTTGACTCATCTGTCTCTACCTTCCAAGAACTAGAATTACACATCTGGCTTGCTTTTATTAATTATGAGAACAATACAGAATCCCCTTAGCAGTTCTGTATTCCCTGACCAATTTCATAATTTTACTTTGAAAGTTTTGTACTTTATTAATAGGATTTAACATTTCCTCAGGCATTTATTAACCTTTGTGCTCTTTATTCTCTAACTGCTTGCTAGTTGTCTTTGTCTTTTGTGTGTGTGGCGGTGTGTGTGTGTGTGTGTGTCTGTGTCTGTGTCTGTGTCTGTGTGTGTGTCTGTGTGTGTGTCCTTTATATATTAACGTGAGTGGCCCTTCATCAAAAATCACTCACTGTTTTCAGTGCTGGGGATTGAACCTAAGATGTCAAAGATACTAGGCAAGCACTCTACTGCTGAGCCACAACCCCAGCCCTCTTCTTCCTCTTTACTTTGAGACTAGATCTTACTGAGTTGTCTAGGCTGGGCTTGAACAAATTATATATTGTGGGCAGATTTTGGATGTACAATCCTGCCTCATCCTCTTTAGCAGCTATAATTTCAAGCCTGAGCCTCTACCTCAACTTCTTTTAATTTCCTTTATGTTATTTCTTGAACTGTCTGTGAGGATCACGAAGCCAGACATCTGATTCAGTCCAGAATATCGTCTGCCTTTGAAATATAGTTTGAGAACATCCTCACTCACAGGCCCCGAATGGCTTCAAATCCCTGCTGCTGTTATCAAGACCAGCCCATCCTGTATACCAGTTTAGTCTTTTCATGCTTCTGAAGAGACAGTAATCAGGTCTGAAGAATTTCTGAGTCACATTCTAAAGCCCTCTCTTTGAAGCCACCCAAAACAGGATCACTTATTCACGGGCTCACTCTGTTCTCAGGCACACAAAGCCTCTTCTTTGGTTCCACAGAACACCCTTCTTTACCTAATCTCTTTTTTCTCTAGAAAGCTCCCAAGAGAAGAAATAGGTGCCAAGAACCCCTCTGTAAATCTCATTTCTTAGTTTCAAAAGCCAATTTCATTGGAACAAGACAAGAGATGACTAGAGTACCTATTATCTGCTTGGTGTTATTTATAGGTGAGCTTTGGTGGCACACAAGAAAACATGAGGCTCTTCACCCCAATAAGACCTCCTGCCACCATAATATTCTTTCCCTTAAAACACTACCTCCCCTAACTATCCTCTACTCACGGTACAGCTTCTAACTACATTTCCAATACCAACTTTACCATCATTCCTCTTAAAAGGCTTCCTTGGCATCCAGACCAGACAGACCAGGCACCCTCCATACCAGAAACTCTTGGCATCTCCTCTAGCACCATGACAGAATCATGGCATCCAAGTACAATTTTCTGTTTGTCTCCAATCTCCCCAGCCTTTGGAAAGCCTGAACTGTGTATCACCCCAAAGCTAGTATGTACCTTATAGATCACAAATCAATACTGTCTTCCCCCAGCGTTTATGGGAGGGACAGTTCCAGGACAGTTAAGAAAGTTCAAGGATGCTCAGGGCCCTTCTGTCTGTGCTGCTTGGTTTTCATATAACCTGAGCACAACCTCCTGTATACTTCAGACCATCTCTAGCCTGCTTGTAATACTTAATACGATGTGAGTGCTACAGAAATAACTGTTTTGCTGTGATGTCTCGGGACAAGTGACAAAGGGTGGTGTCTATGTGTGTCCAGCACAGCTCAATTCCTTTCCTCAGTATTCCCAGTCTTCTGGTTGGACTCAAGGATGCAGAGCTGGAGAGTGATGAGCATGCACTTGTAGAATAAAGACTTCAGGGCTGGGGAGATAGCTCGGTCAGAAGAGTATTTACTTTGCAGAGAACCTGAGCTTGATCCACCAGAACGCACATTTTTTTTCTAACATAGGTGTTGGTGGTTTGACTGAGAATGGCCCATCACAGGCTCTGCAGTTAGTGGAACAATTTAGGAAGGTGTCCTTGTCAGAGGAAGTGTGTCACTAGGGGTGGGTTTGGGGTGTCAAAAGCACACACTATTCCCAGTACACTCTCTCTGCATCACAATTGTCTCAACATGTAAACTCTCAGCTACTGCTCCAGTGCCACACCTGCCTGCCTGCCTGCTGCCTGCCTGCTGCCTGCCTGCTGCCTGCTGCCTGTCTGCCTGCCTGCCTGCCTGCCTGACTGCTGCCTGCCTGCCTGCTGCCTGCTGCCTGCCTGACTGCTGCCTGCCTGTCTGCCTGCCTGCTGCCTGCCTGTCTGCCTGCCTGCCTGCCTGCCTGCTGCCTGCTGCCTGCTGCCTGCTGCCTGCTGCCTGCTGCCTGCTGCCTGCTGCCTGCCTGCCTGCCTGCCTGCTGCCTGCCTGCCTGCCTGCTGCCTGCTGCCTGCTGCCTGCTGCCATGCTCCCTCCATGACAGTTATGACTCACCCTCTGAAACTGTAACCCAGTCCCCAATTAAACTCTCTCCTTTATAAGTTGCCTCGGTCACCGTGTCTTCTCACAGCAATGTATATAGGTAATTTAAGACAATGGGCATGGTAGCATTCATCTGTAATCCCAGTGCTGTAGAGGCGGACAGGCAACTTCTGGGACTCAGTGCTGAGCCAGCCTGCCTATTTGCCAAGTTTCAGCCAGTGAGGAACTGTGTCTCAAAAACACAAGCTGCAACACATAGAAGGAACAACAAGAAAGGTTTCACCTCTGGTCTCTACATGTGCTCTTGTGCACGAACTCACACACACACACACCTGTACACACATAAACAGAGAAAGAGACAGACAGACAGACAGACAGACAGAGACAGAGACAGATAATTTATGATGTTAGAACCTAAGAAACATCCAGCCTTTTCTGCTAGCTGCAAAAGTAATCCATTTAAGGTCTTGGGTTCAGCTCTTACAGAGTAAACAATTGCCCCCAAAGCAGTTCCCCTATTTGTCCTTGATATCTCACTAAGCCTTAGGAATCTTGTTCCTGGATTAAAGTATTTTGTACATCTGGTCTAACACTGTGATTTAAAATGGGGCTTTAGCTTCTGGAAGACCTGGAGAAAGAGGTCAGCCATACAAGCAGTCGACTGCAAACCCCAGAGTTGCTGGTGTCCTGTTCTTGTTAAACCTCTAAGGCCTGGAAACCACCACCACATTGGAAATCCAAGTCTAACTTCCTTGGACTCATGTGCCCCTTCGCTGGCTGATTTTAGCAAATAACCTATTTATTTATTTATTTATTTATTTATTTATTTATTTATTTATTTTTACTTTATTTGCTTTAATTTTATGTCTGAGTGTTTTGCCCACTTGTATGAATATATATCATGTGCATGTCTGGTACCCATGGAGGCCAAAAGAGTACATCAGATCCCCTGGGTCTCCCATTACATATGGTTGTGAGCAGTGTGGGTGCTGGCAATGAAATCAGGAACCTTTGGAAGAGCAGCCAGTGCTCTTAACTGTAGAGCTATCTCTTCTGCCTCGTAGATGTCTTTTTGCTATAACAGGCCATTATTCTCTATAACCATGACTGTACCTGACTGCAACCATCAGTGCTTTCTGAATTCTCAGACTATACCATTGCCTTAGAGAGCCTTAAATTTGCCATTTGTACCCAAAACAGGGGCAGTGTGGTGGGTTTCTGTCCTCTAGTGTCACATCCGTATGCTTAAGGATACGGAGGAAGCAACCAAGATGATAACCCATTTGGGGCTGGGACATGGCTCAGTCAAATGCCAGCCACAAAAGCATGAGGACCTGAGTTTGCAGCCCTAGCATCTTCATAAAAGCCAAGTCCAGTGGTACATATAAGTTCAACAGCTGAGCGGGGGCAAGACAGGCAGACCCCTAGAGCTAATCGCTCGTTCAGCTGGGCTGAATCAATGAGCTTCAGGTTCAATGAAAGATGCTTTCTAAAACAAGGCGAAGAGTGATTGCAGAAGACATCCAAGATAGACTTCCAACCACCATGCACATGTGTGTGCATGTACACATACAAACACATACATATACAACACAAATGCATGCTAAAATAACAATAATCCATTCAGAAAGCAAAGACCATTTGACTCATGGGACATCCTATAGGGTGCTTCATTCACTAAATCTGAGCCTGGGATGCAGGTCCTATGCAGCCCTGTCCACCCAGGATGGAGATAGGCAGCCCTCTCCAGGATAGAGAATGACTCATGGGTGCCTGGTTACTGCTGTCCCCACTCCAACAGATGACTGGACAAAAATAGAAGAGAATCCCTCCTTTATAAATATCTTTACATGCTAAATGTCTCTAAAAAGCACCATGTGCCAAGCTCGTCTCCTAAGAAGCAGACGCTGTGCAGATGCAGACTCCCAAGGAGCTGAGAAGTGAAGGATTTGGATTCAACAACGGGCAGGAGTCACTTGAGAGCAAAATGTGACTGGGATGGCCTGACCCAGCTCCAGAGTTCTAAGAAAGCTGCCCCCTGGCCGATCATAACAGCACTGCCTGGCACAGCCTGTGGCTCTATGGTGGGGAGGTGGGAAGCGGGGAAGAAGAGATTAACCTGGCTTTGAGTCCTAGCACCAAAAGAAAAAGAAGTGTCTTACCACAGCTGTTTCAGTATATTTGTAAGAATGTGTTTGTGTTACATGTGTGTATGGTTGTGTGTGTGTGTGTGTGGTGTATGTAGCGTGTGTTTGTATGTGCATATGCATGTTTGTGTAATGTGTGTGTTGTGTGTGTTTGTGTGTATTGTATATGTGTGTTTGTGTGTTAGATCTATTTATGTATGCTTGTGTGCATGCTGTGTGTATTGTGTTATAGTTGTGTTTTAGTCGCTGTTCTGTTGCTGTGAGGAGACATTATGACCAAGGCAACTTATAAAAGGAAACATTTACTTGTGGGCTTGCTTATAGTTTCAGAGGGTGAGTCCATGACCATCATAGTGGGAAACAATCAGGCAAGCATGGCACTGGAGCGGTAGCTGGGAACTTACATCCTGATCCATGGGCAGAGAGAGAGAGAGACTGAGACCGAGGTGGCCCTACTAAACCTCAAAGTCCACCCCAGTGACACTCTCCCTCCTACAAGGCCACATCTCACAATCCTTCCCAAACAGTTTCACGAACTGGGGACCAGGCATTCAGACATACGAACCTATGGGGGTCATTCTCATCCAAACCATTACAGTGTGTTTGTGTGTACGTTGTGTTGCATTTATGTGTGTGCGTGCACACCTATGTGTGAATGCTCGTCTACTTGCATACATGTGCATGTGTGTTCATTTCATCCTCATACACTCATTTCTTTAACTTTCTTTAAATTAAGTTGGCATGAAACTAGGGTTAGTCATGACATTCTCTTGCACATCTAATTCTCATACTTTACTCTGTCTCTCTCGCACTGGCCTCTCCTGTCCCCTTCCTCCTTTAGAGGTCCTTGACACTCCTCCTTCTGCCATCATTTCACATACACCCCAGGTTCCTCTCTTGCTCTTTCCCTTTACAGCTATTCTTCCCCTGTTATAGTCTCTCTATCTTTATCACACACACACACACGTGCACACACACACACACACACACACACACACACACTGAAATATAGATGCTGCATGTGAGGAAATGTGGCAATTTTCTTTCTGAGCTGATTCTGGCTTGTTTCACTGTGATCTCCAGTTCCACCCATTTTCCCACAACTGCCGTTATTTCCTCCTTCTCTACAGCTTTATACACTCCGGGTGTTCACTAATGAATCTATTGCATGCATCCTTCTTAGGATACAGGGGCAAGGAAGACAAACCCCTTCCTTTCAAAGAGCACACATTCTGTCATCATACAGATGAAATCATTAGGAAAATCATGTTCAGACAGAGCTGTGGAAGAGAGCAAGCTAACAGATGTGACCACAGAGGGGAAGCAGCAACGTGAACTTGGAAGATCTGTGGACTATGGAGATGGCTCAGTGGTTACAGTCATGCAAGCCGCAAGGGTGAGGAACAGAGCATGGAGCCCTGGAATCTGCACTCCCCAGTGGATATGACAGTCCAGCTATAAGCCCAGAAGAAGTCAAAGCCTGGGACAGGATTTTTAGCCGGAGTAGCCCTATGGGTGAGCTCTGGGTTCAATGAGAGATTCTGCCTCAATAACTACAGTGAAGAAAAAATGAGAAAAGTTCTTGATGCCCTTCTTGGACCTTCCCATGTACACATGTAAGCACACATACACCACAGACGTACATACATGAAAAAAAATGCCTATCACAGGCAATAATGCTGGAGATACAACTCAAAGAGCAGGATGATCCAGAGAAGGCCATCCCAGACAGAAAGATAAATAACAAATGTCCTCTCTCCTCTCCAGAACCTACACTTAAAATTGCATGTGTTATGAATTCACAGAGACTGTGACCGCACACACAAGACCTGCACAAGGTCAAACTAGACAGAACTCAGCATGGAGAAATGGAAGTGAGCACCAACTCCCGTGTCTAACAAAAAGCCATTCACAAGTGATCCCTGCTGGGGGAAGGAAATCAGTTTTCTTCCATGGAGTGACACTGGGTACATCAACCACACTCAACTGCTCCAGAAGGCACAGTAGCTGGCTACCACAAAACAGACTCCGTGTGGTGTGTGTGCATGTGTGTGTGTGTGTGTGCGCGCGTGCGCGCGCGCTATTGTTGTGTTTTGGGGTTGTTTGTTTTTTAAGAGAGAGAGAAAGAAAACATTAAGTTGAGCAGGTAGAGGGGGATCTGGAAGAAGTTAGAGAGTGGAAAGAATGTGATCAAAATACATTATGTATAAATTTTAAAATAACATAAAGTTACATGTGTGTATGTTTCTATGTGTACATATAAAATACAATTGTATGCAAGTATATTTATATATGTATAGAAAGGTCGTGACATTATGGAAATGATAGGAAACAGAAGATGACAGAACACATGGAACAGCACAGCAACAGAGTCAAGGGAGCAGCTGGGGAGGGAGGGGATGCAGAAGAGGTCAATAGAGGAAAATGAATGAGACAATCATATGATAACATACGTGTATGAAGATGCCCTAAGGAAACCCATTACTTTGCATGTTAGCTTCAAATTAACATTAAAATGAAGATGATGATAAAAGTTCCCAGGCAGAGGAAACAGCAAGTGGAGAGACCCTGAGTTGGCGTCCCAAGGGGAAGGGAGCATGAGAAGTGGAAAAAGATCTAAAATATGAGCCAAAGATTGTGTCAGGCCTTTCAGGTCCCAGTAAGTAATGGATTTTAGTTCTCGGTGAAATGGAAAGCTGTGGGAAGACCTCGCTATGGATTAATGCAGGTTGGAGCTGTGGCTTGCGGTGCTGTTCTTCTTAATCACTTGGGCAGCTGGACCATGAACTGATGGCAGAACACTGAAGTGAGAACAGAGACCGCGAGGCTGAGGCTGATGCTGCTCTTGTTGACAGTGGCTTTCAGGAGCAGCTGCAGCAAAGATAAAGTAATGGTTTCTAGGTATGCTTTAAAAGTAGAGCTAGCAGCACTTGCTAGTGCTTTGAATGGAGAGAGAGAGAGAGAGAGAGAGAGAGAGAGAGACCAAAAGACAGAACTTGTGTTAGTCCTAGGGAGTTGGACCTAATGGCCTAAGTCTATAATTCCACCTGTTCTGGAGTCTGAGGCAGGGGCATGGCAAGTTTAAGGCTACAGAGTGAATCCAAGATCAACCTGGACAACTTAACAAGACCTTGTTAAGGGGTGGAGATGTAGCCCACTTGGTAAAATGCTTGCCTACCATCCATGAAGCCCCGGGTTCGATCCTCTTCATAAACTAGGTACCATCATACATAGTTTATGAAGTACACCTGTGATCCCAGCACCAAGGAAAGAGAGGCAGAAGGATCAGAAATGGGGGGAGTTTGAGCCTCCTTAGGACATGAGATCCTGTGTCAAATAAATAAATTAATTAATTTTTTAATAAATTAAGGGCTTGGGATGTATCCCAATGATGGAGTGCAAGGTCCTAGGTTGCAGCCTCAGTTTTAAAACAACTGATGAGTGTTAGGTTACTGGATCTGAGTTTGAAGAGGAAAGTAAAACCAGGGTCATTTCCTAAGAGCAAAGGGAAGAGGGGACAATGATCGAGGACAAGCTAAAGATAAAATGAGACTCAGAAAAGATAAGCTCGAGGTCACATGGCTGGGAAACGGTTGAGATCGTTTGAACACGGCATCCCTAGGATGTCAGAGTTCAAATGGCGAAGCAGGCGACATTTGAAGCCATCCATGCTCAGGGATGAGCCGGAGGAAGAATCAAATCAGCAAACTAGGCAGATTCGGAGCCTGCCACACAGAAGATCTATTTCCAGCGCCCACTCTTGTGAAGGCTACTTGTAGAATCATAGAATTAATAGAATTTCTGAGCTGAGCGGATCCTTAGGCTCAAAAGGGCACCTGCGCCTTTGCAAACATGATTCACAGAGCACCCCTGAGTAGGCAGATGGGTCAGGCTGCTGAGTAGACCTTGCTTTGAATGGCGCTCTAGACCCAAACCAATCCTCCGAGCAACCTATTCACTTTCTCCCTGCTGTCAAAAGGAGGAATTCTATATTTAACTCCCTCCCAGCATCCAAATATCACATGACGGAATGCTGAGGATCCAATTCAACAATATTGAGTAACAGGAATCTAACCCGAGGGACTTTCTCTCCTCTTCTTTCTCCAGCTTCCCATCCCCGGCCACCCACTGCTGAAACTTCATCATGTAGGTTCAAGAGCCGTGTTGTTCAGATCCCCAGGAGAGCAAACAGCTGGGGGAGTCAAAGGCATTATGTTAATACAATCTCCATTAGCACAGGGGACTATAGGACAAACTGGGACTCCAGGCTAATTCTGGTCTCCTCCCCCAACCGAGTGTTTCTGAAAGTGTGGGAATGAAGGTAAAAAGAAGAAAAAGGAGCAGACAGATAGATATATAAATAAAAAATAAAATAAAAACCAGTGCCCTAAGGCTTAGGAGGCAAATGAAATGGAGACTCAGCTATGGCGCCTCCTCAGCGGGGGACGTCATTATAAAGGCGCCTAGGAAAAGTCAAGGCTCCAAGATCTCAACTGGAAAGGAGGGAGCGTCAGGAGCTCATAGAGAAGGGAGGAGCATGGCGCCTGAACACTCCGATTGACCAGCTTGCATGCTGCGGACAATCAGTAAATATTAAACACGGAGGCTGGTGGAGAGCTAGTTTTAATGAGGCCAGGAAGCAGCCTGCAGAGTGGGTTGTGTAGTGAGGGCCATGGAGATGCTAGGCAACCCGCCTCATCTCTGCAAGTCCTGTGTCCCTGCCTCTGCTTGGGGTGTGTCTGCTAACAAAAAAGAAAACAAAGTAACCCAGGAGACACAGCTAGGGAAGCAAGGGATCTGAAGGAGCTCTCTGTGGTCCAGGCTACCACCTCATGCTCTGCTTGCTGTTCATTGGCTTTGGGTTTTGTTTGTTCAGGGTGTAGCTATAAATAAGAGAGAGTCGGTGGGGACTCTAACACCCCAGAGAGGTTCTGAGCTTCTGAGAAGCCTCAAACACATCAAGGCTGAAGTAGGAAATCACTGAGCGTTATAAGCCTACAGAAGAGTGTCCATTTGGTGGAGGATCAGGGAAGATCTCATGAGCAAAGTACATTCTAAACAGAAAAATAGATGCAAGATTAGTTCACAGGGATTCCATAGCAGCCAGTCCTAGCATATAAAGTATCAGCCCAAGGTGCTATGAGGCGGAAGAAAAGGATGGACAGATCCAGAACTGGGGAATACAAGAACTTAACATAAAGGCATGGTGCTGGGGAGTGACCTCTTCTCACCCTCCCCACTCTGGGTCAGTAAAGGAGGTAAGATACTGGTTCTCAATCTTTGGGTCGTGAACCCTTTGAGAGCTGAGGGGCTCTTTCACAGGGGTCACCTAAGACCATCAGAAAACACAGACATTTGCATTATAATTCATAACAGTATAAATTATAGTTAGGAAGTAGCAACAACAATGATTTAGTAGTTGGGGGTCAGTCAGCACAATCTGAAAAACTATTAGGGATAGCAGCAATAGGAAGGCTGAGAGCCGCCGGATTATGACAAAAGCAACTCCATCTTAGTTGAATGTGCCTAATGTGTGTCAAGCTAAATTCCATACTGAGGCACATCCCTAGAGCCAGGGCCCAGTTGTAAAGCTCCATTCAGCTGTGTTAGCAGGGCAGTGATGCTGCGGTGACCACGACTGTTATGACTCAAGAGGGCTATAGTCAGGTCATTGTAAATCCATACAATGGGAGCACAGCACAGGCAAAGGCTTGGAGGACCCACTCTTTACTTTGCTTGTGATATGCTTATGCCCTCTACCAATCAGGGCTCTTCCCCACCCACACTGCTCTGCCTCGAGTTGCATAGCAGAAAGGAGACTCTACCATCATCAAAATTAGCATTGTCATGCCTATCACTGCTGCTGTTACCCCTACTATTATTTTGTTCATGAGCGGTTTTTAAACGTCCTCTTTGACAGTTTCATCCATGGATACAATCCCCCTTCAGCTCCTCCTTCACAGTCTCTTTTTCTACCCACTGAGTCCAATCAGGCCTGCCCACGGATTGATGGCCAGTCAGCTGAGCATGAGCAACCCACCAGGGGCCACAAGCCAGAAAACAAGCTACCATCCCCAATCCAGCAGCCTTCAGCTGGAAACAACTCTCTAGCTGGGGCGGGGCTTTGCAAGCCTCTCCCGCTATGTATACTAGAATTTTGACTGGCTTAATCCTGTGTAGGTCTTGAGCATCCAGGCAGAGGTCACTCTCACAAGAGTCCTCCCCACCCTCTTGACTCTAACAATCCCTTGCACACCACTCCTGTGACGTTCTCTGAGCCTTAAGGAAAGGAGTGTCGGGGCTGAGCAGCCCTCAATACTCACTCTTGTGAGCATTTTTTATGTGTTGGGTACTACCTTCAGCACTTTGCTCAGGTAAAATACTGAACTACTACCATTGAAACATGGTATCTCTATAAGAAAGATGATGTTCTGCTCCCTATATATAGGTGAGAAAGGTGGGGTCCAGAGTGGTGAAATAGCTTTTTCAAGAACATGATCAGTAAGAGTTACAGAGATGGACTTGAGCCAGCTGTGACTGGTTACTGTACGGTTCAATAAATCCCCAGCATCATTAAGCAACAATGAGACCACTTCCCACGACCTCAGCACACATCATCTGCAGGCTCCATGCTGAAATGCATCTGTCCATGGCTTCCTAAGCTACCTCTTTCGCTAGACCTAATCTGAAGCTATGAGAACCAACTGCAGCAAGCCACTTGAACTTTTAGTACCTTGGCTTCCACACCGCCATGCTATAGGATTATAACGCCTGCCTCACAGAAGAACACAGAAATAATTAAACAAGGTGGCGTGTTGAGAAAGGAGCGTAAGACCTGACATTTAACAGGTTGCTTCAGTTGCCGACAAATTTATGGCTCACAACAAGTCACATCTATTACCTTAGCATTAGTGAAGCAGAAGAGTCTGACTGAGCCTTCAGTGGTTCCCTTGGAAATCCCTTAGTCACCCGTCCAAGCTTATTATTCATGAGATCACATCACCACAGAACCAGAGGACTCTACAAAGACCCTCTCTCCCGTTTTGTTTTTTGAGGTTGTTTGTTTGTTTGTTTTTGGACGATGTGTCCCATTTCTATCTTAAGTAATTCCCAGTGGCATGTCTTTAACGTCACACTTTCATGACCATCTTCCCATGATTCTGTGGTATTCTCTTGAATGATTTGTGTATTCTCTCCCATGCCCCCTGCTCCCTCTAAATACTCAGTAACAGGATTGGGAGCATATTTCTAATAATCAAGTCAAGGAAATCTTGACTTTTTCCAAAGGGTCTCTGAATTTGTTCAAGTCATGTCTACTTCCAATTCCAAGACCTCTTCTGCTTTGTAGGGTTTTCTTAAGTTAACATCCCATTTCTGGCTCCCAAAACTACCCAATTGGAGTTCATCAAAGAAAAAGACAGGAGATGTTATGTTAAGAGACTCATGACAAAAAAAAAAAAAAAAATGTGTTCCCGTGACTGTGGGGACAGATGAGGCTAATATGAACTCCACAGTACATGCAAGAATTGCAGAGCATAAACCTTGGAGTCTATCCCCAGGTAGAACTTCCTCCTCTTAAGGGGACCCTCTGCTTTGTTCTGAAGGCCTTGCCATTATTTAGTGAGGCTCATCCACACTGTTGTTATGATTTCCCAACTGGTCACCTGACTGTAAACTTTAATCATGTCAACAAAGCACACAGACACAGCTGGAGTAGTGCTGGGCTTCGTAACTGGGAACTGCTGTCCAGTCAAATTGACACATGAGACTACGCCTTACATAGGTACTGCCAAGCTATATCCATAATGCCCCTGTACCGTGTGTGTGTGTGTGCGTGCGTGTGTGTGCGTGCGTGTGCGTGTGTATGTGCGTGTGTGTGTGTATGTGTGTGCGTGTGTATGTGCGTGTGTCTGTATGTGTGTGCGTGTGTATGTGCGTGTGTGTGTGTGTATGTGTGTGCGTGCGTGTGCATGTGTGTGTGCGTGTGTGTGTTCTAAAATGTGCATGAATATATGTGCACATGTATGTGCATATATGGAGAGGCCAGAAGACAACCTTTGGTATTTTTGTGCAAGTGTCATCCATCTTGTCCTTTTTGAGGCAAGGTCTCTCGCTGGCCTGGAACTCACTGAGCAGACTATGCTGCCTGGCTGCCCAGTGAACCCCAGGGATCCACCTATCTCAGTCTCTCCAGCAGTGGGATTTCTAGCACATGCCACATGCCTGTCTTTTTTTACATGAATTCTGGAGATAAAACAGTGTCTTGCCAGGCAAGCACATTACAAACTTTCCCCTCTCCCCATGTTTTTCTACATCCCCTCTTCCCTATCCCAGGTCCTGAAAAGGACATATAAGTCAAGTGATCAGATCCGCAGCAAATAAACTGGTTCCTCTGTCATCTGGAGCACACAAGCCTCCCTCTACCCTCCCACGCCATCTGAAGATTCCCAGGTGCCCCACCTTTCCAAAACACATCAAATTGTACACTAGGAAGTCAATAGTCTATATATTGGAACATAATATCCCACAGTGTTCACCTGTAATTACCTCTTCAACAAATGAAAGCTAAAACAGCCAAAGTCTAGGTAATTCTCTCTCCTGCCATTTCTTGCTAGAAACGCAAGATAGAACATCGCCAGGAACTTCAAGGGTGACATTCATTTGCAACTAGATGCTAATAAAGCCAGTTCCTCTCCCACAAAAACCAGCTCTGGTAACTCAAAATGACCAATTTAAGAAGTAGGAGGCACTAGCCAGTCACAAGAAGTTGTACACCCGCTGTGCATGGTGTCAGACAAGGTTAACCCTGCTGCTTAAAAATTAATAAGCTATCGTCCTAAAAACAGAAACCATGGCAATATTTTGCTTCATATATCCTGGTGATCTTTTCCTTCTCATTATTCTTCATAATTGGGAATGAACTTCTCTGTCAATGGCAATATCTTTCTTTGAATAAGTCCATTCAACCTTCATGTGATGATGACAGCAGCTACAGTTTGGGGGTTGCCTACCTTGTGTCAGACATCTTTCTTCATGGACTTTTTAAATTCCATCAGGCATTTATCCTCATGGTCAACAACCATCTCCATAATCTGCTCAAATGCTATTTTTTTTCTTTTTCAATGAAAATTCTATCATTGTCAAGCTTGAGTAAGAGTCTGTGGGACCTGCCATAGTTTGATCTTAAATGTTTCGAACTCAGTGTAAACTACTGTCATGAGTTTAGCCAAGAGCTACTGTTTGGGATATGGATATATACCTCAGTTAGTAGAGTACTTGCTTGGAATGAACCAAGTCCTGGAAAAATACAACATAAACCTGCATGGTGGAATCCTTCACTTGGGATGTAAAAGCAGGAGGGTCAGAAGTTCAAGGGCACCCTCAAGTGCACAACCAGTTCAAGGACAGCCTGAACTACATAAGAACCATCTCAATAACAATAAAAACAAAGATCCACTGTCACCCTTTCCAAACCTGAGCTAAGCAGCATTTTTCATAAACTGCCAGACATCAGACATAAACTCCCTCTGTGGGAAGAAACCCTTGTGAGAAAACTCATAGACCTTCAGGGAAGAGCTCTGGATTGACATCAAGAAGCCAAGGTTCCAGTATGAACCTGGACAACCTTTGGCATGTAAACATGTCAATCGGACAACCCTTGGCAGATAAATATGTCAATCTATCCCATCTTCATTTTTGTCATTATCAGAGTAGACACAGCACTTTCCCCATGCCAATGGAGGGAATGAAAGGATCTGTAGATAATTAATATTCATATTCTCATTGTTCTAACCAAAACATCTGAAAGGATCATTTATAAATAGGAAGGATTAGAATTTGGGGATTTAGGTCTGGGTTCCTCTGCTCAAAAAGGAAAACAAAAAGATAAAATTAGAAAGGATTTATTTTGGCTCATGGTTTCAGAGACATCAACAGGTCCAGCATGATAGGGAAGACATGACAGAGTTGGGCAGTTCATATAATGACAGCCAAGAAGCAGATTAAAAGGAAGACATGGGAAGGAGCCATGGCAAGCTACAACTACCTGGGAACATTTCCTTGATAACTTACTTCTTCAACAAGGCCTGTCCCTAGCTTTACACCCCCTACCCCAACAACATTGTCACATTAGGAGTCTATCAAAGGATTACTCCATCCATGATCTAATCAGCCCAAGAAGCACCTCACAGACACACCCAGAGCTGGAACTTGTACGCACATGGGTCTTAGTCAACAATAAAGGTTGGAAATCAGAGAGCCCTGGGTTGGAATCCAGTGACAACTACTTACCAGCTATGACACATGGGGTGCTCTGGCTCAGTTCTATCTGCCTGGATTTTCCCATAAATCAAATGGGATATGGTAGGGATGACAGCAGCATCCCAGCTAGAATTTCTTTAAGAATTAAATGAACTATTTAAAGTACACAGCATAGTTTCTGGTTTAATGTAGTGTTCATAGGTGGGACCTGCACATGCCATGTGAGAGTCAGAGGGCAACCTTGGGGTCAGTCCTTACCTTCCATTTTGTCTGGCACAAGGTCTCTTATTCTTTATTCTGGCTAGCTGGTCAGTTGGCTTCCCTGCACCCTCCTGACTCAGTCTCCCATCTCACTGTAGGGATGCCTGGGATTGCCTGGTTTTATGTACTATCCAGGGATCCTATCTCAAGTTCTCATGCTTATACTTGAACAGCAAGCACTTTACCCGCTGTGCCATCTCCCCAGCCTCTCATACTACCTTTTTGGCATTTGTTAACTGTTATCATTACTGTTATTGCATGTCCTTGCTATCAGAGTGCTTTCAATACATAACTGCTCAGGTGAATTTTGCTAAATGATGGATAGAAGGACAGATGGAATGGATGGATGGATGCATGGATGGATGCATGGATGCATGGATGGATGGACAGATGGGATAGATGGATGGATGGATGGATGGATAAATGAAGGAATGCTGAGAGATCACTGCTAAGCCCTGACAGTCTCTAAATTCTGAATCCTTCTTCAATGGAGAACACAGAAGTTCTCCACTGGGGAAACAAAAAAGCCTTGCAATTAAGTAAACTAAAAAAGATACCAGGACAGGTCTGGCCCAATTGTTTAAGCCCAGCCACGCATAAAGCACTCAGAACACCTGGTGGAGACAGCAGGGATCTGGCCAAGTCAAAGTCAAGACCATGAAACACGCTGGCTTGCAGATCTGAAGCCTACAGTGGCTTTCTTCTCCCAAGACCTAGATGCATGAACCGGAGCATCAGCCTGTCTCCCCTGAGGAGCCAGGTCTCAGGCTGTGAACAGAATACTACCTTGTCCCATCTTGGTGAGCATCCCCCACTCTACTATACCCTCAGTGTGGGGAAATTAGGAACATTGCTGCTATAGAAAGGCCTTGGGCAAGAGAACAGGTGAACAGAAATCTTGTTCAAATGAAATCAGCGAGAATGGATCAGTCTGACTAAGCTGAAGGAGACAGCCATTTTTCTGCTCAAATCAGATGTTGCCACAGGAAATCCAAACTGTATGTATCTCTGAGTTTTCAACAGAAATCCTAGATTCAACTGTTTCCATTAATATATCCTGAGAGAGAGAGAGAGAGAGAGAGAACTCACGCACATGAATGTGGAGGCCAGAGGTTGCTTTCCTCAATCACCTCCCACATTAGTTTTTGAGACAGGGTCTCACCGAGCCTAGAGCTCACCTATTGAGGAGACTGGCTGCCCAGTAAGTCAGTGAGCCAGTGAGCCAGTGAGCCAGTGAGCCAGTGAGCCAGTGAG
>NW_021604753.1:4228215-4236174 GCF_004785775.1 Grammomys surdaster | reverse complement strand
GAGCCAGTGAGCCAGTGAGCCAGTGAGCCAGTGAGCCAGTGAGCCAGCGAGTCAACGAGCCAGCGAACCAGAACTCCTCTTTTCTATGCATCCTCAATGTTGGGGGTACAGGTATGTTGCTGGAGCACAGATATGTATGCTGTGCTGCCATGCTCAGAGTTTTATTTAGGTGCTAAGGACCTGAACTCTGGTCCTGATGTTCACAAATTAGACACAAACTGAGCGATCGCCCAGCCCTGGCCTGGGTTTGTTGTTTTCTTTTCTTTCACTTATCTTTATTTGTTCATTTTTTGTTGGTTTTAGTTTTGGAATTAAAATGCAATTGCCTTGTTTCTCTTTCCCTTTTCTCCCTCCAACACTTCACACAGGTACACACAAACATACACCTTTGCTCAAATTCATGACTGCTGTTTCTTTAATTGTTGTTTTATACACACACACACACCCCTAAGTATATAAACACAACCTGCTTGGCCAGTGTGTGTGTGTTTGTGTGTGTGTGTTATGTGTGTGTTATGTGTGAGTGTCAGAAGACTTTGCAGGACTCAATTCTCCCCATGGGTTTTGAGAGTCTAACTTGGGTTGTCAGACTTGCCTGGAAGCAATTTTGTATTTGTATTTACTCATTTCATTTGTGAGCGTATGAAATTTGAGTGTAAAGGCACATGTGTATCATGGCATGCGTGTAGAGACCAGATGGCAATTTTTTCAAGAGTCAGTTCTCTCCTTTCCACTCAGCTTCCAGGGATCAAACGCAGGTCATCAGGTTTGCTCGGCAAGCACTTTTACTTGCTGAACTATCTTGCCAGGCCTGTCCTGAGATTTTTGACAGTGCTGCTGGAAGGAAACTGAACTCTACTTCAAAGTCACCAATTTGATTAAAAAAAAAAGAAGGGTATGCCATTGATGGACTATGATCGTGATGGGGGTGGAGGTGAAAAGGTGTCCCCCATGAAAATGAGGCCAAGCCACTGAAGACCAAACTGAAAGACAGACCAGCCAGTGTGGGAGACAATTCCTGACCCCCAGTGAAATCACATGCTTTGTCTGTCTTTGTACAGCTCCCACTGGTTAGTAGTGACTGTCATTGTGTCTTTCTATAATCAGATTCTGACTGTATTAATGGTGTTCATTTACAACATGGCATGTCACCTTCAAAGCACCTCTAGGAGTTAAATATGCCAAGGGCCTTTTTTCCATATTTTATAGATGAGATACCAGGGCGAAGGAGGAACAGTGCTTTGTGGAAGGTCACACAGTTCTCCAATGGCAAGACAAGGACCATAAATCTGGTCTCATAACTCCAATTCAGCACCCTTTCTGCTACAGTATAACCTACAGGAAATACCGCGATTGCACTCTTTCGTCTCCCTCCTCAACTTAGGAGAAGAGTCTATCTCCCCTCTAACACTCAACAGGAATATTTTATTGAGCATTTCTTCCTTTCAATAATAAACTAGGTTTAGTACTGAACGGGAAGCTTTCTCCATGCTGGCTGGCTTTCAGAGAAGTAGAGGGTGCTGTGTAGGCTGTGGGGAGGTTAGGGCAGTCACCAAGAGACTTACTCAGATATCTGTGAACTACAATAATTACCTGCAAAGCAAGATATACCCATGGGTTCAATAGTGGCATTAATGTTGTGGAGGTAACCAACAACTTTCTTACTGGAATTAAGTCCTGTTCCACGGGAGGAAACAAATGTCCAACACTGCAAATCTGTCAAGAACCCACAGTTAGGGAACTCTCAAGCTCCAGGGGTAACTTACTACTATTATTCTGTTAAATGAACAGTGTCCAACTGCTCTGTAAATTCATATCTCTATACTCACAGATAAGGGCAGCCTCAGGCCTCATCAGAGCAGTTTCTTTGTACAGGAGATGGTAGTTAACAGAGAAACTTACAACTGGTCAAAGTGCAGAGAACACACAGTCATTGCTTTCTCAACCACAACCAGGGCATCTATACCAACTCCCCAAGGCTCAGGGAGCACTGCAGAACAGGGAACGCAAAGATTAGAAGCCAGAGGTCAAGGAGGAGCAGAGTAAAATGGCATCCTCTGAACACAAAAGGACTACTGCACTCATGAGCTCGCTGCATCTGAGATTGCCTGCACAAGATCCAGCCAGCTGGCATCCCAGCATGGAGGAGGAAGGGTTCACAAGTCCCCACCCCTAAGTGGGGAACCATGAATACATGATGGCAGCTAGAGGATGAAGAATCCATCTTTGTTAAGGGTAAAGCCCCTGATTGGTCAACCATGCTCCACTGGAAGCCGTATACACAGAGGAAATGAAAATAAACTGCACTCAATAAGTTATATAAAAGAACATGAAGCTGAAGGGATCTTGGAAGAATCAGAGGGGATAAATATGATCAAATACAATGTGTGAAATTCTCAAAGAACTTACAAAACTATTTCTTGAGCGGCTAGGAGCTGAGGAATGTCTCAGTTGGTAAAGTGCCTGATGCATGTGCATGGGGCCTGATCTCAAGAACTTGCATCTGTGAACATGAGGTTTTCAGATTCCCTGTTGTCTGGTTACGTGTCTGTCCTTCGATTTCTCCATCAGACCCCTGACGGTATCTTACTGTTTCCTTCATGAATAACATGTAACATTTGAACATTTTAATTTTTTAAGATGTGATCTTGATAAGTGGCTCTGGGTGACCTAGAACTTACTGAGCTGACCAAGCTGACCTCATCGATCTGCTTGCTTTTGCCTCCCAAGTGCTGGGATTGAAGGCACGCTCCCCCATGCCTGGCTGACCTAACTCTTTATGTGTCTTCTCTAGGGTTTCAACTATTCTGATACTTCCTTAATGTTACATTGTGTATCCACTTCAATTTATTGTGCATCCATGGTTTTAGTTTCTAAGGGCTCTTTTGTTGTTGTTTTCAAATGAGAAAAATATTCTGTTTTTATTTCATGGACATGATATCTTATTGTTCTTGGGGTTTTAATAATATCCAATTTGTGTGTTGTCTTCTGATCTACGCACTGTACTTCTTCAGTTTGCTTTCTCCTGCACAAAGCCAGGTGGTCTTGCTGGATATTTAACAGGAAAGTCTTGGTGAGGCTAGCTCCACTTAAAAGCTTCACTGAAATACGCATTTAGGCTATCTGTTTGGAGCTATAGGAAGGAAGATCTGTCTGTTCCCAAATGCCCACTTTCCTACATTCCAGAGTATAAAAGGACATCAACCCACAAGGAGACACTGGGAAGTTTACTGAGTCACAAGAAATGAAAGCCAAGACAGGAAGTTTCGTAACCACCATGAAGAGTCAAGTTAGCTGGGACAAACAGATTCTTGCACTAAAGGTTGGGAAAAGGGATCAACTTGAACTTTGACTTAATCTCAGCCACCCAGGGAGAAGCAAAGCCAAGCAGAGATGTCCAAACCCTCCCTGCTCACACCCAGGCTTTCTCAGCTCCTGATCCACTTGCTCTCATCTCCCTCGATCCTATTCCCACAAAAACCCCTCGGGTCTCGGCCCTTTTCCAATTAGGTACTTAATACAACTCAGATTCTTGTGCCACCACATAATAATTTACACAGAACACTTAATTAGCTTCTTAGATAAAAATAACATGTAATTTGTTTGGTAATTATATGTTTCCACAACTGCTGAAAGCGACTCATTACAGGAATTTGGTACACTGAGGATAGATTACCTTAATTCTATTTTCTGTTTACCCAATTATATCTGTCTGCCTCAATCGTATTGTAAACCCTGTTGAGCTGATGGAGGTGACTGTATAGCTGTGGTTGTTTCAGATTTCATGCTTGAACTATGTGTCCCTGCTGTTTGCTGAAGGCATTGACTAACTCTATGGGAATGAGGAAAGCATGAATACCGTAAGACTCACCATGCCGAGCAAAGGAGGAAGTGTGTGAACTCCTTAACCTGGTGTTCCAAATTGGGTCAGTTCAGTGGTGTGAAAGATTAAGTCAGAGGGTATATACATGCAGTTTCCTTTTAAACTCTTAATTAACCAATAGTAATTCTATGGCATGAGAGAAAAATACATGTAAGTATCATATCCACACCATAATTGCTGAAGTAAATCTTGATGTGTGAGAAATAGCTGATGTTAGTAAGCGATGTTAATAAATTCCTTAAGTGTGGTGACACAGTTGTGTTTATAATCAGCACATAGAATCCTTATCTTGGCAGATACTCACCGATGTTTTACAATAAACCATATAATCTCTGACATACATATTGATGTAATTAGGGGAATCGGAAAAGTGTTAATAAGAGGAAATTATTTTGTTGCTGTTTTTTGTTTTTTTGAGACAGTGTCTCACCATGTAGCCCCGGCTGTCCTGGAACTCCTTGTGTAGATCAAGATGACCTCAGACTTACAGAGATCAACCTGCCTCTGCCTCCTGAGTGCTGGAATTTAAGGTGTACATAACACACCTGGCTTAAGAGAGAATATTTTTATGGTGGCCGGCTTGGTCTTGTGCAGACAACCACAGCTACTATAAGATATGAAGATAGAGGCCCTACCATGACCAGAAGACAGTGTTTCTCTCCAGTCTTCCCTGACCTCTGGCCCTTACAATCTATCTGAGCCCTCTTTTGTGATGTTCCCTGAGCCCTGAGTGAGGGGAAAATATGAATTTACATTTATGGCTGAGCACGCCACAGACACTTACTCTCTGCATTTTGGCTAGTCAAGAGTCTCTACTAACTGCACAAAAATCTTACTTTTCTGCTGAGGACTGAATGTTACATTAATCTGCAGGTGCAGAAGAGAGTTCGAGACTATGTCCATTTAGCAAAACGAGGGCAGTAAGTTCACCTCTGGTGCCTGCAAGCCTTAACCATGGGATCTTAGAAAGATTTGCAGTGGTTGGTATGGGCTTCCTCCTTGGAGCAGGCCTGACACCCAGTCAGAAAGCAACTTCTTACCTCCATGACACCCGTGCCACCATGGCGTTCATGAACATACCAGTTAGAGAATATAAGAAAAACAAGACTGCTTCTGTGTGGGCTGCTATGGATGGCAAAGGAACATGGAGATGCACCTATCTCTTCAAAACCCTAATTCCGATTCTTTGGGGCATGGACCCAGAACTGGTTTAATCAGATGGTCCCTCTATTTCCAGAGTAAATCCACACTGTCTTCTCCATAGCAGCTGCACCATTCACAGCCCCATTGACAGGACACAAAAGCCCCAACTCCTTAACATCCTTGCCAACATGTGCTATTTTTTTATATAATTTATTTTATTTTATGTAGTTTGTCTGTATATCCATGTACCATTTGCATGCAGTACTCACAGAGGTCAGAAGAGGGCATCAGATCTCCTGAAACTGGAATTAGCGATGGTGATCAGCCCCTATGTGGTTGCTGGGAATTGAAGCCAGATCCTCTGGTACAGCACCCAGTGCTCTTCACTGCTGAGCCATCTCTGCTGCCCCATTTTAGTTTTTTGATAAGGGCCATCCTAACAAACATGAGGTGACCCTCACAATCATCCAAGCAAAACCTGGTAATACTGTTGACACTTGTATGCTTGGAGAATCCTGTATGTAAGTTCTTTCTGGCCGTTTTTAATTGGGTTATTCGTCTTCTGCTATTGAGTCCTAAAGCTTTCCTAGTGTTATTTTGAATAACAACCCTTATCAGATGTATTATTTGCAGTTATTTTCGCCCATTACATGGAATGCCTTTTATTCTATCGATTGTTTGTTTTGTTGTGCAAAAGCTTCATTTTCGTCTAGTTGAGAAAAGCCAGATTGATGTGTATAGGGCATGATATGTACACTGGGAGACGGGTGAAGAAAGAAAATATAGTATGTTCTGAAGTGAAGTGTGCAAGGACTTTTTTCTCTGTTTTTGTTTGTTTTGTTTGCTTTTACTTATTTTGTAGCACTGAGAATGAACCCAGATCACAAGTACATGTTAAATAAGTCTTCAGCCACTGAGCTGAATTTCCCACTATTACACAGACTTTAAAGGGGGGTGGGGAGC
Source organism: Grammomys surdaster (assembly GCF_004785775.1). Taxonomy (NCBI): domain Eukaryota; kingdom Metazoa; phylum Chordata; class Mammalia; order Rodentia; family Muridae; genus Grammomys; species Grammomys surdaster. Next base: position 4,230,185 of record NW_021604753.1, on the reverse strand, counting down.
TCCTGTACTTGAGGCTGGCTTCAAACTTGCCATGTAGCAGAGGATGACCTTGGCCTTCTTGTCGGCCTGCCTCTGCCTCCCAAGTGCTGAGGTCACGGGTATGTGCCATCATGTTCAATTTTATGTAGTGCCAAGGATTGAACCCCAAGCTTTGCTCAGACAAGGCAAGCTCTGTCTACCACATAATTCTGCTATTTGCAGCAACATGACTGAACCTGGAAGGCTTTCTGCTAAGCAAAACATACAAAGTACAGAAGACAAACACTACATGATTTCATTTATACAAGACACCTAAGGTACCCGAGCCTACAGCATCAGGGATAAGCTCCAGCAGCTGCTTCTAGGAAGCAAGAAAATGAAGTTTAGCCATGTAAGATGAGGAAGTTCTGGCGAAGTGCTGGACCACTTTGTGTGCATAACTGACATCAGGGTCTCGTGCTGTTAAGAGTCTTGAAAACTCATGATAGGTGTTCCTACAAACCACCATGAAGAGGCATGAGGAAACGTTGGAGATGATCAGGAATGCTATCGCCTCAGCTATAGTGATGGGGTCAGAGGTGAACGAATGTGCTCAAACAGTGTGTGTTAAATATGTGTGGCTTTGCATACTAATTACACATCAACAATGCTACTTCATACAAACAAACAGCAGTGGACATACACATGCCTGCTAGCCCAGCACTCAAGAGCCTAGGATAGGGTGATGGTGAGTTCCACATCAGTCTGAGTTACATAATAAGAATAGGTCTCAAAAAGCGTAAAATAAAATGATATGTAATATAAAATAGAAGACTGAACATGAGGTGAAGCTGGATAATGGAATATTCCCCCTTATGTGTTTGATAATTTCCATAATAATGGAGTAATTTTAAAATGAAGTCAATTTAAAGAGAAATTGATTGAATAATAATGTAAGTTAAGGGTCAGTCAGTACGCTTTTCCTTACAGGATAAGTAGGGAGTATCTTAGACTCTGCAAACCATACAGTCTCTGTGGCAACAGCTTGATTCAACTATTGTCCACAAAAGCATCAACCACATCCTCAAATGTGTACAATCCTGTCCTGATAAAACTTTAAGTACTAAATCAAATCATGGGTCTTGGTTTGCAAGCCTTTGCAAAAAGAGCCACCCCCGTATGACAAAAATCACGAAGACGGTGTAATAACAAAAATGTGTTCGGTGATAGAGGCTCCAAGGTTCCTTACCATCTCTGACTTCCCTGGCAGGGAGCCATAGACGCCAGTGCTTCATAGCGACAGGACTGGAAGAAGACAGCAGCAAATGTGGACAAGGAGAGCTGCCCACTTACTAATTAACACAAGAATTCCATAGAACTCCAGTGGGGAGCTATCTTAGGTGCTGTGGTAAAGGAGGAAGCAAGGTCACCTCTTCCTCGTCACGTCAGCCCCCACTGAGACCGGCTCACACACTGGCACCTTCTAACCAGTGTAGGGTAAAGATTCCCCATGGAGTGTGAATTGGCGTGACTGTTTCACAGGAAGAGTTGTTACCATCCTTCTTGCTCCAACTGGAAAAGACCCTTCAACTCTGAATCCCTAAAGAGAGGACAGGTGCTGAGCTGTCTCCAGGGACTCTCTGGGCAGCTCAAGTCTGAGAAGTAATCTACATTTAATGATTATGCGTGAGAAAATTCTATATATTTCTAGCTCTGGGGCTATTAGATAACAAGATTCTGGTGAACGAAGGAGGTGGGGATGTGAGAGACACATGCCCCACCCCCATAGCCCAGAAACTGCAGAGAAATGACAGCTGAGCCCGGCCTTTACCTAGCTAATAACCACAGGACCTTCTCACATGCAATGACAAACTCCTGAACCCCAGCAAAGATCAAACCCATGGAACTCCCCTGCCCTTCCCCACTGGGTTACCCAGGGATGAGTCAGTTCTGACACCAGATTACAGAGAGAGAGAGAGAGAGAGAGAGAGAGAGAGAGAGAGAGAGAGAGA
>NW_021604753.1:4225689-4228205 GCF_004785775.1 Grammomys surdaster | reverse complement strand
AGAGAGAGAGAGAGAGAGAGAGAGAGAGAGAGAGAGAGAGAGAGAGAGAGGAGTTTTGTAAAGATACCCGTCCATGATCAACACAATGGCCCCCAAGCATCTAAGAGAATACTGTGCAGAGTGTTAATGACCAGAGAGGCAGAGAGAAGGTCCCCTGAGAAGATCACGCTGCTTCTGGGTGATCACTGGGAACAGCGGTGCCCAAAAATACTAGACAGGTCTTGGGATTTTTTAGTTGTCACAATCTAGTGAATAAAGGCAGGGATACAGCCAAGCATCCTTGACAGCATAAAATGACCCTGTCCTATCATCAGGAGTGATAGGACCTAAGAAATGAGCACTGAGACCTGTTACTGAATGACAAGGGTTTTAACCACTGACGCTGTGAAAGGTAAGAAAGAAATGGATTCAGAAGGATAGAACCTGAGGCAAAGAAAGAAGGCCACTTTGAATTTGGTATTCTAACAGCTTGGAAACAGCTGAAAGCCATGCGGTGGTGGCTCTCTACTCTATTCCCATCACTGGGAAGGCAGAGGCAGGCAGATCTCTGTGTTTGAGGCCAGCCTGATCTACAGAGCAAGTTCCGGGACAGCCAGGGCCACATAAAGAAACCCTGTCTCAAAACAACAACGAAAGCAAGCAAACAAAACAATCAACAACAAAACAGAGCTGTAGAGTGGAGTGTGTGTGTGAGTGGCTGGGGAAAGCCTGGTTTGATCCTCTGTGCCACCAAAGGGGAAAGAGCAGCAAAGCCCATCATTTCCCTCCAATGGGAGACCTCGTTCACACACACGAGCCCATGCCAGTGGCCCTGTTTTAGAAAGCTGCAGTATCTTTGGGATGTAGAGCCAAGCTGGCTGAAGTACAGTGGCCTCGAGGGTTAGAGTTTGGGCCACTTCTAGCTGGAGTTCTCAACTTTCTGGTTGCCACCATGTGATCAACGACACACCTGCCTACAAATTTACCCCCAAAAGTAGAAGTATATTAAATTAAAACCTTTCTCTTTCACTGGTAACTTCTCCTTCTCTAATTTCTTATACCCAGTCAATAAGTCCAGAACATTCTCCATCCCAAGAACATCCCAAATGTGATTCTCCTCATCATCTCCATGAGAACCTTCCAGTGCATACAGCAGACCAATCCCGACTCTACCTAGAGTACCATTCTACCTTCCAGATCATCTCCTCGTGTCCCCGCCCCACTCCTTTCTGTAACCGCAGCATGTACAATCTCTTTTTAAAAAATAAATAAGTTTCTGCCTCTGCACAAACCCCTGGACTGTTTTCCTAGCACACTTAGAATAAGATCCAAAAGTCTTCCTTGGTCACAGGTCTCATTCTGTCTCTCCCCCCCCCATCCCCCTCCTTCTCCCTCTCCCCCTACCCCTCCCTCTCCCTACTTGACCCCCTGAGGACACCCTGCACTTCCTACTGCTTCCCAAACCTAAGCAGCTCACCTCCCCCTACCAACCCAGGCTTTAAAAAGGTGTCATCATGATCATGACTCCGTCCACCTTTTCTAGTCCTTCTATGGAGATGTTCCACCCTCTCATCCGCAGTATTGGCCTCTCACCTATCTCTGCTTGATACACGTCACCACCTGAAAGCATCCTACATTCTTCCTCACCATACCTTCTACAGTCCCACTTAGGAAACAAGCCTCCTGGTAAGAGAGACCTTCTGAGTTGCTGTACCTGGTGCCTTGAGCCATCTTGGTTTTGCTTAATATCTTCAGCTTTCAAAGATCATTTAAATCCACTGACTTAGAAGATCCACCGAGGTCTGAGTGAGTTAAAGGCATCAAAGGTTAAACACCCATTTGGTTAACATCATTTACTGAATGAAATCTGCCCTGGGGAAGTCAAGCCTGCTCCCCAGAGGAGATCAAAGTTTAGCTGAAACCTGAAAACTGAATGAAGTAAGTGTGTACTTACTTCCTTTGCTGTAAAACAGGGGCTGCCTCTACAAACGCTTTACCTCACTTTGCCCAGTCTCCTAGTGACTGGCTTCCATCTTGGAAGATGTATTAAATATCTTTTTTCCTTCAAGCGCTCAGACGCAAGATGCAAGTTGCATTTAAAGGGCTTTTTAATTTTTAGCAGCCCTCACCCTGCCAAAGTACTAATTAGATTTCTGGGTAATTTAAGCTCCTCTAACTTGAGCTGTTGCCTCCTCTTGCCCCTTCAGAGCCTCTTACTTTTATGAACTCTCCCTTTTCAACTCCATCTTCAAGAATATGGTCTTAAAAGCAAGGGAAGACTGGTATTGCTCACTAGGAGAGACTTACTGGCCATAAGTAACAAGATACAGCAGCAAGATATGAAACAGAGAGGAACAATAGTGTGGGGATTGCAAATGTCCTCAGACATAGTCCAGCAGGATTCGGAGATGTCCTAGGACTTGGTTCAGATGCTAGAATAGTTTTCCTAGGGTGTCTTTTTTTTAAAGTTTTACTTTATCTTTTTAATATTCTCTCTCTCTCTCTCTCTCTCTCTCTCTCTCTCTCTCTCTCTCTCT
>NW_021604753.1:4215257-4225679 GCF_004785775.1 Grammomys surdaster | reverse complement strand
TCTCTCTCTCTCTCTCTCTCTCTCTCTCTCTCTCTCTCTCTCTCTCTGTGTGTGTGTGTGTGTGTGTGTGTGTGTGTGTACTGAGAACAGAAGAAGGTGATAGATGCCCTGGGCCACCCAGTGTGGGTTCTGAGAACTGAACACCAGTCCTCAGGAAGAGCAGCATATTCCCTTAACTGATGAGCCAGCTCTCCAGCCCCTCTTAGGTTGTCTTTTATATACAGGGAAAAAAATAGACTTTTTATACAAAATCAAGGCTTAACCAGCATCAGTCATCAGCTTCCTCTTTGGGATCCTCGAGTCAAGCCAGACACAACTCTGAGATTCCTCTCACGGTTACTACAATGGCTGCAGCCAATCTTGGTTTTGCTTGGTAATTTCAACCTTTCAAAAGTCTTCAAATTCATTAATTAGACACTCCACCAAGTTCCCTGAACTGAAGACATCAAAACTTTATCAGATTGTCACCGAAACAACCCAGCCACAGAATGGCCTCCAGCCTTCTTCACCAGACAGCATGGCTTCTCCCAAGCCGGATGCAGTAAGACGTTCAACCAAACAAGCAGGGAGATAAATGCTGAGGCTCCACTTCCAGAACTTTCCACCAAGCAAACACCACACCAGAGAGACACTGAATCTGCCCTCCATGCTGAGAAGTCACAATGCACCTAAGGTGAACTCATCTCACATCCCTTCCCACCCCACCAGAGACCACCAAGACAGCCCATGCTGTGTCGGTCTGCGGAAGAGAGGCTGTAGAATGGAAGAGAAAGTTGAGACATGTTGCTAGAACAAAACACCTGGCAAAGCCCCGAATGTGGCTCACACCATCCCCATACACCCCAAATTAGCATCCACATCAAGAAGAGTTGGGGTTAAAATCCAAACACCCCATGTTCCAACCACAATCATCTACATATGGTTCCCCATACACACCCTGTATTCAGCCGCCCACATGTCTTTATCCATGCTGTTCTCTCCGGCTGGAGAAGCTCTGAGAAATTATTTGTTTTTGTCAAAGTTAACATCTAACATGGATATAATTATCATTCAACTCCATGGATGTCATGTGTCAATCTTTCTGCCTATCTCCACTATTAAAGACCCTACAGAGGGCTGGAGAGAGAGAGAGAGAGAGAGAGAGAGAGAGAGAGAGAGAGAGAGAGAAAGAGAGAGAGAGAGAGAGAGAGAGAGAGAGAGAGAGAGAGGAAGGGGTGAAGTATTCACTGTGCAAACATGAGGACATAAGTTCAAATCCCTAGAGTCTATGTAAACTCAACACAGTACTACTCAAATCTATAGGCCTTGAAATCCTATAGGGAGAGATGAGGTAGAGACAGGAAAATCCTCAGCAGCTCATGAGCAAGCTAGGCTCTGACCGCTACATGTCCTTCTTGGCACACGTGTGCCCATCCTCACATGCACACTGCACATGTGTGCCCATCTTCACATGCACACTGCACATGCCCAAGGAAGAATCTTTTGAAACCTGCATATCCACCAAGCTGCTCTTCCTCCCGGACTCTCACCTGCTTCATTCTGCTTTAGCGTCTCTGTTCGTCCTCGAGCTCTGTCACCTTTCTTGACTTGATATTCAGCTCCTGAAAGGCCTTACCAGACAAGCTCACTCTTCCCCTAGTCAAATCCATTTTACTTTCCTGACAGGAAAATGGTCCTGAAACTGTCATGCTTTAAAAGATGGTACATCCAGACTTTGGAATGTTCTGCAGCATTAAAAACAAATTAGCTATCAAACCATGCAAAGACAGGAAGGGATCTTGCATGTGTGTCAGTAAAAGAAACTAATCTGAAAGGGCTGCGTTCCCTGCTATTCCTCTGTGTGGAGGTACTTTGTTATGGAGAAGGCAAAACTATGGAGGCAGTCTAAAGCTCAGTGTTCACTGAGGTCATGGAGGAGGGAAGCACAACAGGCATCACAGAGAGGATGTTTGTGGTCATGCAAACATTCCCTGTGCCATTATAACTGTAAATGCATCCAAACCTACAGAAGGTATAACATCAAGAAGGAATCGTCAAGAGAACTGTGGGCTTTGGGTGCTATGTCCTTCCAGTGTACACTCATCAATAGTGAGAAGTATAAATAGTGCCTGCCATATGAACAGAAGAACCTTTGTCAGAGCCCCAACCATGAGCCCCAAACCACAGCTTTGTTTTCTAGGTTCCCTTGATCATGGTGTTTTGTCACAGTAATAGAGAAGTAACTGAAACTGTTTGTGAGAGCATTGCAGGAGAATTAACCGAAGAGAGAGGACTGCCATCCGACAGGTTAGGTGCCCAGGTGGGATAAAAAGGGAAAAGAAACCTCCAGCTAAGTGGTGGTATTTCCCATCTTCAGTGGATCTTCCCATGCTTCCCAAACCCAACCTCACTCCGACCTCACCGACTCCCAGAAATATGGCATCACACGACTAAGGGCCTACTGACACATGCAGATGACCTGGTTTTACCATAATTACCCAAGACTCCCAACTGCATTCACTCTGGAAGCTACATCTCATTGGTTATGTTTAATGAGTTTGATTTTTTGTTGTTTTTATTTGATTTTGTTGCTTGCTTGTTCGTACTCTAGGCTGGCTTCAAATTTGCTGGGTAGCCAAGAATGGCCTTGAATTTCTGAGCTCTTCACCTCTGGAGAATTGGGATTACAGATGCGACCATACCCAACTGGGTGTTCAAATCTTAGCACAGGACTTTTAGAGGACACCATTCATCCTGAAATACCTCAAAGTCATCAATACCTACATATGCCAGTTTCCCCCACTCAGATGAAGATGAAATGTGCCTCCTTTCCCCTGGAAACCACTGGCATTGCAAGTCCTCCACACAGCATCACAAAGATGCAGAGTGTCCTGATTCCAGGAGGTAAGGAAGACATCTGCAAGTGAAGCTAGGCCATGAGCCCACTGGGGTGCATCCCACGCTGACCTTGAGAGGCAGTGATTGTGGGTTACACAATTATTTGTATGCTTGTACAGGTGACCACATAGTACTTCCAGGCCAGATACTGAAACAGAGCCAAAGTTGGTTCAACTGAAATGGAAACAGGAACTTCTCAGGGGTTCCTGCCCTGGAAACTGAAGTGTTGAGGTGGGAAGCATGATACCCAGACAAACAGAAAATCAACTCCCAGGAGAAAAGCTGACACACCAGATACAGCGGGTAAAAGAGTAGAAGAAGCAGTTTATATTTCCATATTTTAGGAAAGGATATTTTCAAAATGTGTTCAGCCTCACCTTTCCATCCTCAATAGTTGGTTTTAATTTTCAACTTAACACCATCTGGAATCAGATAGTGGGAAGGAAGTCTCCATGACAGACCGTCTATATTGGGTTGACCTGTGGATGTGTCTGCATTGCGTTCATTGAGGTGGGGAAGACCCATCCATGGTGTATGGCACCATTCCCAAAGGAAAGGATTCTCAGCTGGGTAAGAACGGAAAGGCCAGAACAGTAACATGAGTGTGTGTGTTCATTGTTCTCTGCTCATGATTGCTAGTATCATCTCCCTGCCCCCATGACTTCCCTGAAGTGGATTATAACCTGAAACTGTTAGCCACATAAACCCTTTATTACTTGAGTTGCTTTTGTCAGGATGCTTTAACACAGCAACAGGAAAGAGAGTAAAATACTATCTCAGAGCATCACTAGCATTAAGAAAGTCATTGTGGGTCCTAGACTGTCTTCCTGCACACACACACACACCAGCATAAAGGACACATAGCCCTCAATAACACTCACATCATTGGTTCTGAAGATGGATGCTGACACACATCTACCACCCCAGAACTCAGGAGGCACAAACAGCGAGATCTCAACTTTAAGGCAAGCCTGGACTACATAGCAAAACTCTATGTCAGAAAACCAAGGGCTGCAGGTATAGCCCAGTGCAGGAGAACTTGCCTATCATGCAGGAGGTCTGGGGCTTGATTCTCAACACTGAAAAGAAATAAACTAATGAAATACTTTGGTTTCTATTGTGACTGTCTATAGCCTCTAGATCCAGTAGCTCCTGTTTCCCCATTTCCAGACACTGGAAGACTCACACCTGACACAGCATGGGCTCTGAGATCTGTCAGGTACTGTATTTCTCAAGCTGGTAATCTTAAACCCCAGTTTCTCCTGCTGCTATTATTCAAACCTTATCTGGGGGGATGGGAGATAACTGAGTCAGTGAAGTCCTTGCCTCACAAGCACAGAGACCTGAATTCAGATCCCCAGCACCCACATAACAGCCAGAAATGATAGCCATATGCCTGTAACCTCGGCACTGAGGAAACAGAAATAGGCAGACTCCTGAAGCCTGTTGGCCAAGAAATCTAGTCAAATCAGCAAGCTCCAGTGAGAGAGTCTCTCAAAAGGTAAGAGGGAAAGTGACTGAGGAAGGAGACATGACATCAGCCTTCAGTCTCCATGTGTGCACAGGCATGCACACATACATTCACAGGCACCTGCATGCACATGTGCACACATACACCACCCACACACACACACACACATTCACCTCAGTACAAAGCACTACAGGATATAGCTACCCACATGGAAGGTTCCTCTCACTCATTTACATGTGAAGCCTTTCTCTGACTTTCCAGTGAAAGGAATTAAATCGAAGGCACAAATCACCACAAAATGCCACAAGGCCTATAACTTCAGCCCCCACAGGCCCCTGGGTCACGACTCCTTACCTGGCCTCCTGTCCAGTCCCACAGGATTCTCTGCTGAGAAGCCATCCATTTTACAGCAAATTTTGAGACAGTGTGGATAGAGACAAGAGCTGGGCAGGACCACATGCTAAGATGGACAGCCACAAAACCCCTGACAGCCGTCAAAATATTTATTAGTTTTTAAAACTTGAAATTCTTTCACTGTACTTGGAACTCATTATCTGAGGTTTATTTTCTTATTGACACAGTAAGAACTGTCAAAGAGGTTCAACCACACAACACCCGGTAACATAAAAACTATAAAATACATGTCACAACAGGTGAAGAGACGTCTTCTGTTTTAAGCACTGGTGAGTTAGATGGCAGGTTTGTCAGACATCACTAGTAGAAATGAAATGTTCTACAAGACATCACTAATGGAGACGAGATATCCAATATTTCAAGTGTTCTGGAAACCACTGAATGAATTCTTATTTGGATACTAGAGAAATGGCTCAGCCACTAAGAACACATAATGCTCTTACAAAGGACCTAAGTCAGGCAAGCACCTACATCAGGCACCTAGCAACCACCTATAACTCCAGTTCTAGGATGTCCAACATCTTCTCAGGCCTCTAAACATGTGCGTGTGTGTGCGTGCACAAGCGTGCACGTGAGCGCACACGCACACACACACAAACACACATATTTGTACAAACTTATGTATGCATGTATGTATGTAATTTGAGATTGGCATGAAAAAGATTACAAACAATCTGAAAAATTCTATAACTGTGCATACAGCAGGAGCGTGACGCCCTTGTGCTCACAGACAGCACTAGGGAGCCCAGGAATGTTGAACACACAGGGTTGTCACGTCAAAGGAAGACATGTATAACCTGATTTTCACCCATAAGGCTTAGGAGTGGAGGTGGCCCATAGCCTAGGTGACCCCTGTGCTATTTATAGGGCTAGGATATACCTAGACCCCCCCAGGCTCCCACAACTAAGACCGGAGGTGGCTAATAGCACAGATGACTTCTTCACTATCTGTTTGACTGAGGCCAGATCCTTCCCAGGCCCATAAGGTAACACACATAGCCTCCCTCTAAAACCCATCTTCTTAGAAGTGAATGTACTCTGAGAAGAGTTTCAATGTAATCACACCTCATCGTACACACAGGATTGTGTTACACCAGGACATTTTTTCCCAGAGTGTACTGTACTTAAGTATGCCTATGATAAACTGCCTGATGTCAGACTCTAGAAGTTGAACCAACACTGGCTACCGAGTCATGTTGGACTGATCTCTTTCTTGGCCTGGTGTTTGCAGAGAACCCCATGACTGTATACGTAGACATGCATATGCTTTGCATATGAGGTATAAGGGGAGGGCTAGAAAGAATCGTTGCAAAGTGGTCCCAGCTATCTGTAAATGGTAGGATTTAAACAACATTTATCGTCTTTATACTTCTCTGAATTTCACAATGTGCCTACTTTTGATTATTATATTGGTGGGTTGTGAGGATTTTCTTTTGAGTCCTGGTTTGGACGGACAGGTTGTTCTATTGTATGTGTGTTTCTGAAATGGGCCCTTAACTTGTGATTCTCCTGCCTCCACCTCAGAGTTCTAGTCCTGGAAGTACAGCCAAGCACACCATGGCTGGTGCCGCAATCTGAGCTTAACCACGTTTGGCCGGGGAGGTAGTCCAGTGGTTGGACATTGACATTCACTTAGCATCTTAAGGCCTGCCTTCCAACTCCAGCTCTGAAGGGAAAAACGAATAAACGCTGCTTAAAGTCCTTATCACTGTGGAGTACACTCTTGCTTATCTACGAATGAGACTGTCATACCAGGGTCCACTTTGATGCACCGTGCTGTGGGGAGTGGAGAGAGTGAAGGTGCAGATGGAGTCAGAATGGCTGTGCATAGATGTGAGACACATCATTCCGCTCTCTCTGCTTCTGAATTTAAAAAAAAAGTATGTTTTAATATCGCTACGTAAGAAAGAAGGGGGAAGAGAAATGGGGTGAGAAGAAGAGGAAGAGGGAGAGGAAGAGGGGAGAAGGAAGAGGAAGAGAGAAAGGAAGGAGGGAGGGAGGAGAGAAGGAGAAAAGGAAGGAGAGAGGAGGGGAAATGTTAGTGCCAGTTAACAAAAGTAAAACCAGTATCAGTTTACTAATGTGCCATTTCAAGTATAAACTCTGATCTTTCCAAGGTCATTTTCAAAGTCTACTGGGGCTTGCCATGTGCCTGGCCGATGACACAAGGTTAAGAGCATCTGCTCTTTTACAGAGAACCCAAGTTCAGTTCCCAGTTCCCACTCTAGGTGGCTCAACACCTGTAATTCCAGCCACAGGAGATGCAACACCCTCTTCTGGCCTCCACGGGCACTGCACATATCCACATAGACACACATAATTAATTTTTTAAATCTAAAATTAAAAAACCAACAGATAGTGAAAAACTGCACTCAAATCAGGGCTGAGACTTTAGAGGAGCACTTTATAAAAATATAAAGTTCAGAAAGAATTACAGGTGGAAATAACAGCCATTCCAACACACGATTTTCCCCAACCCAGTAACCATGATAGATAAGGGAGATCTGGAAATATGTTAATTTTTTAACTAATTAAACAACTTCTTTCTTAATGTTGCATTTCATTTTATGAATTTTTTGCTCTGCACAAATAAACAATAAAACATATCCCAACTAAGCATGCTGATGCATGCTATGACCCCTGAATTTGGAAGCTAGAGTCACAGGGTTAAGAAGTCATCTTGGCTACAAGGTGATTTCAAGGCCAGCCTGGGTTACATGAGACTTTGTCAAGGAAAAAGAGGAGGGAGAGGAGAAGGAAAAAGAGAGGAGGGAAGGGGAAAGTGGAGAGGGAAAAAGGAAGAGGAGGAAGAAGTGGAAGAGGAGGAAGTGGAGGAGGAGAGGAAGAAGAAAGAAAGAAGACAATTTCCATCCTGTGGGAAGGTGTAAGATCTAAAAAGGAACTCATTCCAAAGGCAATGTCAGGTCACTCTCCTTCGAGAGGTGGGGGAGGGGAGCTAGGTGAAATAGACAGCAACAGAATGCAACCAACATTTTCTGCAACAAGCAGATGTTCCAAACACAGGGAATACAACTGGAAGAAGAAGGGAGTGGGGAGGAAGCAGAAGCAGAAGCAGAGGAAGGAGAAGGAGAAGAATTATTTGACAACTGGGAAAATCAGAATGTATCTATTCCTAGAATATAAGCATATACTATATTAATAAATGAAAATATGAATGCATAAAAATAAATGCTGATTGAATGGAAGCATTTGCAGTTAATAACCCAGAACATAGTTTCCACTGGCTTTTACCCTATTCCTGACAGTCACTGTTAGCTCAGCCACATCTGGACACATCTGGTTCACAGATAGCATGGGCTAACTTCTAACTCCCTAGGCAACCAAGGATGATCTTAAACTTCTCATCTGCCTGCCTTTACCTTTCAAGCACTAGAATTGCAGGTGTGTGCCATTACAAACAGCTAGAGTTTATACATTTTTTAAAAACTACCTCATTGGTGAGCACTGCATCTAGGAGTCAGGCTCAGCACTGTCCAGTGCTCATGGTCCCGGTGAGTGTGAAAAGCCATCTCTCCCTTTCCATAAATAGTGCAAAGTCTCCCTAACCCATGGAAGACGTTGAGCAAAAGCTCTATTTTTCACCTGTAAGCTGAACAGATTCCAGAGACTTAGTATTTGTCCATCATGGTGTCTGTAGTCAATAAATGGCCAGCGGGAAGGCTTCGTGAGCTCAGCAGGTGCTCGCTGCCCAAGCTGGTGGCCTGGGTCTGATCCCTGGGACCCACAGGGTAGAAAGTGTGAAGTAATTCCCACAAGTTCACCAGCTGTCTTCTGACCACCACAGATGTGTCGTAGCCTGTCCATGTCCATGCATGTACACACGATAGATAGATAGATAGATAGATAGATAGATAGATAGATAGATAGATAGACAAGCTAGTAAACACTTAATGTGTTGGATTTGCTGTAAGTAAAGATGGGTAACCACCCACAAAAATTACAAAAAAAATTAACTGTGAAGAGAAGAATCTCTCATTGGCTTGACTAGATATTTCATCACACACACACACACGCACACACACATATATATATATATACATATATATATATGTATATATATATATAATCTCACATGTACACCTCAAATAGACAATTTTTATTTATCTGTTGTATATCAATAAAGCTGGGAAGTTCCCTGCAGTACAAACCATGGCATAAATTCATAATTTCAATTTTTAAAAAGGGTTTGAATTTTAATTTTGTCACCAACATCTTAATCATGTAAGATAAGATAACCAGTTTTGTTAAACTCTGTTGTCCATAATGGCAGTTGTCTGTGTTGATGCTAGTCCCCAAAATGCACTTAGTCCACAAGCATGCACTTAGAAGGAAACTAAAATAAACAAAAGAATAAGAACAATAAACCTATACTCCAGTTGTGTGATTCTCAACAAATCCTGCAGCCCTCTGGGTCTTTATTTCCTCATCTGAGCATAGAAGATATTTAAACAAATGTTTCTAGGGCTGCCAGGTTCCCCGGGTTCCCACTGAGTCATTAATCCCTGGCAGGGTTACACGCGAAATTCTATGCGATGTTCTGCACTGCAAGGCCCGATGCCCAGCGTAGACATAAGGTCCAATTGGGGGAGTCATTTAGTGCAAAGGTCAGAGAGATCATCTCCTCCTCCAGCTGCTTCTGTATCGCCCACACTTCACTTCCGGTTTACCGGTATAAGAAATAGAATCTGATGGTTCATTTTCAGAGGGACCTCAAGCCAGCTTAGGTCCAGACACAGAGGATCTGAAAACATTAGACCCCTGCTGACAAGTGTAAGATCCTCCCCTGCACCCCAATTCCACAGCTCTTCCACAAGAGAACCAGACGTTTAGAGAAAATCACCAACAGCCCGGCTTGCCTAAGAACTTGAAGACACACCTAACAGGCTTTACAATAAACAGCAAAGTGTAGACAGAGCCCACAGGCACGGGGTTTGATTGAGAAGGAAACAGGGACTTGTGGCTGAAGGCTTCAAAACTGCTCTCTTCACATGATCACCAGCCATGCCTAGCTGGTTTCTCAACTTCGCAACATCATGGATAAACTTCCTTTCCCTACCGAGTGCCCAGTGCTCTCATCATGAAGTGGGGAATCTTTGTTTCTTCCACCAGGACCAAGCTCACAGTGCGTCCTAAGAGGGCAGAGTTGGGTTCTGGCTGGCCTCGGGAGGAAGAAATGTCCCATGCCATGCTAGACCCATAGTTTTGTGAGGACTCAGTTCCAGTTTCTCACAGGAATTATCTTTAGAGTCTTGCATCACTTTTAATCCCCCATTTGTAGTTGCTAAAAATACACATTGGTGAAAAACTCAAGCACGAATGTAAACACCGTCTGTTATAGCTAAGGAGCCGTCCAGGATGCGCCAGGCACTGACCAGAGGTACTCTTCATTAAACACTTAACATCTTAAGACCCAGGTGCTAACATTGGGCTAATGTGGTAATTTGTCTCCCTCAGACTCAAGTATTTGAATATCTGGTCCCTGGTTGGTGGAGCTATTTGGAAAGGTTATGGAACCTTTGAGAGGCTGAGCCTAGCTGGAGGAAGTGGGTCACTGCTGGTGAGCTTTGAGGTTCTCTCTCTCTCTCTCTCTCTCTCTCTCTCTCTCTCTCTCTCTCTCTCTCTCTCTCTCTCTCTCTCTC
>NW_021604753.1:4197292-4215247 GCF_004785775.1 Grammomys surdaster | reverse complement strand
CTCTCTCTCTCTCTCTCTCTCTCTCTCTCTCTCTCTCTCTCTCTCTCCTTCCTGTGTATGGATAAAAAGGTGATAGCATTTCCACTACAGCCACCAGGAAGACATAACTGCTGCCACGCCTCCCAACCATGATGAACTCGGTCCCTAAGGAATCATATGTGAAATAAGCCTTTTCTTCCACTAAACTGCAACTCACTCTGTAGACTAGGCTGGCCTCGAACTCAGAAATCCGCCTGCCTCTGCCTCCCAACTGCTGGGATTAAGGGAGTGCGCCACCACTGCCTGTAAATTGCTTTTTATAATGGCATTTTTATCGCAGTGACAGAAAAGTGGCTGATACATCCATTTTACAGGTGAAGACACAGTGCCTCATTCTTTAACGACCTCCACATTGGCCCAGATGCCTCCAAGTGGTAGAGCCTGAGTTTAAAGCCAGGTGGTTTAACTCAAAAGCCAACAATGTAACCGCTGAATCACAACATTCTCTAAAACGTTAAGACAGACATTCTTATGCCTACGACATCACTGTTTATATCTTGCTAAGCTTCTTGCCGCTGTTTCCTTGGAGGCAGATAAATTTCCAGAATCAGAAGGGGTCTTAGAGATGATGTTAACCAGACTCTTATTTTGCCAAAGGAGAACAGGGGAATGAGAAAGATGAAGGATTGTCCCAAGGCTGCACAGGTATGTGGGGATGAAACTCAGGTCCTCAGACTCTTGGCTAGAGGTTCTCTGAGCTCCTCCAGCTCAAGATACTTGGTAACGGCACCCAGAGGGTTGTGCAGAACAGGGCAGAAGGCCTGCACATAGCTAGGCAAATGTCTCTAGAGAATAACACTGGCAGCGACATGACAACACATGAACCATAAAGGAGCAGCCCCTGGGGGAGATGGCCCAGTGGATAAGAGCACTTGCTGTGTAAGTGTGAGGACCTGAGTTCAAGTCCCCAGCACCTAAATAACAGCACTTGTAAACCCAGTACTAGGGGTAGGCAGAGAGAGATTCGAGGCTTGATGGGGCTTAATGACCCACCAGTCTAGTCAAAAATGTGAGCTCCAGGTTCAGCAAAAGACCAAGTCTCAGGGGAATAATGTGAGGTGACAGATAGGGCAGACCATCAGACAGTCTCCTCTGGCCTTTGCACCTGAGTAGACTCTCACAAGAAGGAGGAGAGAAGAAAGGAAGGAACAAAGGAAGGAAGAAAGGAGGGAGGGAGGAAGGGAGAGGAGGAGGGAAGGAGGGAAGGAGGAAGGAGGGAAGGAAGGGAGGGAGGGAGGGAGGGAGGAAGGAAGGAAGGAAGGAAGGAAGGAAGGAAGGAAGGAAGGAAGGAACAAAGGAGGAAGGAAGGAAGGAATTAACAGAGTATAGATATCTATTGTCTTTACAAGTATCAGAGGTCTTGATTCCCAAAGCCTTTAGAACCAACCTCACTACAAAAAGTAGCAGTAAGGGTGGGGCTGAGAGAGAGAGAGACAGAGAGACAGAAAGAAACAGAGAGAAAAAGAGGAGAGAGAGAGAGAGAAAGAGAGAGAGAGAGAGAGAGAGAGAGAGAGAGAGAGAGAGAGAGAGCCTATCCTGTCAAGAGATGATAGGTGGAGAGAATGACTTATCTTCGGCAAACAGTTGCCATGGAGAAGTAGCAGTGTGGCCAGGCCTTAGTTTTTTTAAGCTATAATTTAAACTTTAAAGTGTTGGTAACTAATTGAAATTGGAAAGATAAAGGCTGTGAAGGTCTTAGTGTAACAAAACACCCAGCTAATGGCCCTGCGACAGTCTGACAGCCCGCTCCTCTATGTGCCGACCTCCTTGCAAGATGAGTCAGTAGATGCCAGTGACTCTCATCACAGACCCAAGATTCACTCCTGCTCCTCCCCCCTTCCCTCCCTCTCTGCTCCGCCCCTCCCTCTTTCCTCCCTCTCTTTTTCCATTCACTCTGTCTGGAGCAGCATTTTCCATCTGAGGCTACCAGAATGAAGACTAACACAGCCCTCAAAGCACAATACCACAGCCACGAAGGGTCAAAGCCATTCCCAAGAAGCCTGAGAACCATTTGGGGAGTTACTCATGCCTTCTGAGAAGCTGCCTGCTGCCCCCAGTGATGTGTGTGGGAGGGAGTGGATGACTGCTTCTGACATGCCTTCTCCATGTGGCTAGAGACAGGCTTCCCACCTCCCCAGTTCCCTGCGGATGGCACAGCAGCCGCTGAGTGGGCTCCTCTGACACTCAGATCTGCATGTCTGCCCTTTCCCTGAGCCTTGGGTGTTTAATGGGGACAGCCCATCACACACTCATATCCGACTCAGGAGCTGCCAGGTTGCAAGAGCAGCAACTTCCCCTCCTTCCACTGAGCTGTCACTTAGCACTGCTCCAAGGGGTTTCATGTGCAACCCCTAATGCATGCTAGTACCCAGGGTGGCTAGTAATTAACTCCTGTTTGAGAGAAAAACAGGGTTGGTATACATGTATGAAATCAGTCCACACTTAAGAAACAAAAGAGCCCTGAAACATACTGTGACAGGTTTCTCCATCCGAAAACTGCAGCAAGCTGGAGCCAGAACCAATGACTTCATACATTCAATCAATAAACACTTCTAAGTAACCAAAGTGAAGAGCATTGTCCAGGGAGGCATAGCCATGCCCCAACAGGACTGTGTGTAGACATGGGGGGATGGAGGGACAGCTCAGCCAAGTACAGCCTAAACATCCTGCAGCCATTTAAAATCAAACTTAAGCATCCCATTCACATAAGGAAAAAAATCCCAAGAATATATAATCAAGCTTTAAAAACGTAAAAGCAGGTTGGGAAATGAAACTAGCTCAATACCACGGGGAACATGTTCAAGACTCTCTCTTCTGCTGCCTCTAAGACACAAAATGTATACAGGTGTTTCCTTGTTTTCTTCATTTATACAGTATTGCTTAGGAATAAAGAAAAACAAGAAATCAAAGATCAAAAGAACAGAGGCCTGGGCCAGGGTGATGGCTCAGCCGGACCTGAGCTCCCTCTTCCAGAACACATGAAAAGCCTGGTGTGCACACTGTACTCCCAGAACTCCCACAAGAAGATGGGGAGCAGAGAAAGCAGCCAGGAGGCAGGAGGGTCATCTGGAAGCTCGAGACCCACTGCCCCACTACCGTGGGGGGTAAGCACTGTGGCAGAAGCCAGGTGGAAGGAGAGAACCAGCTCCTTAAAAGTTGTCCACTGACTTCCACAGACAGTCATAGCACATACACACCCAGCAGTCATACAGACACGCACACACACACACAGAGTTACATACAGTCACACACACAGTCACACACAAATGCACATACACACACGCACACACACTCACACAGTCATACACAAGCACACGTGTGCGCACACACAGAGTCACACACACGCCACACATATACTGAGAGAATCACACATAAATGTATATGTACACAAACACAAAAATATTAGGTAATTAAAAACCAAGGATACAGAGGAGTACCTAAAAATGTATGAACTGAGACTAGAGCTGGAACCAGGGCACAGGTCAGTGCAGAGCACAGTCCAAGCACTAACAGTGTTATACCCAATCCCAGAAAAGGGACCAAAGAAGAAAGGGAAGGGAAGAAGCAAGACCCACAGTGTCAAGGAGGAAGATCAAAGCCATGTGATCCACAGGGAGATGGATCTAACACAAACCACGTGAGCACAGGTATTAACACCCTGTGTATTAACACCCACTGGGAGAGAAGGCAGCAAGGTTGTGCCACTCCCCACGAACAAGGCTGGGCCATCTGCACCATCCTTCAAAAGTTGCATCCCAGGAGACCCTTGCCTGTGAGGAGGAACCATAAGGAAGTCACCAACATAGGTGAGTCCAGTCTACACTATAAGCCAAGAAGAGAAAAAAGAAAGTTCTTGACTGAGCTGTTGATAGGAATTCTGGTTTAGAAAGATGTACTCTGTCCCCCCAATAACTGGAGAGGGGTTGTCCCTGAATCTGTTGCCAGCCTATGGATCCCATCCCCTAACTGGGCACCTTGTCTGGCCTCAGTGGGTGAGGAATCACCTAGTCCTGCAGTGACTTGATGTCCCAGGGGGTGGGGGATGGGTGGGATGGTAGGGGAGGGATACAAAGAAAAGAGAAAAGAAACATGCATCCTGTGCCCAGGGTGCAGCTTGGAGGGAGAGCACTTGCTTAGCACACCTACACCTGGCCCTGACTTTCATTCCCAACAGCACTATTCTATTTACATATGTTTACATATGTTAAATACATACATATTTACATATGTTGCGCACATGTATATATGTATGTAACAAATAAAATCAAAGTAAAGAAAGCTATCAATGTAAGAAAGAGTATGGGAAGGGTTTGGAGGAAGGTAATTGGCAGGGATTGGAGAAAGAAAAGAAGTGATGTAATTCTATTTCAAATAAAAATAAAATATATTTGCTCTTAAAATAAGCTCACAAAGAAGATAAAGTACAGGGAGGCTTGCTTGAGAAACTACAGCATGAAGTTACATACATATGTAACGAAGTGAGGACAGTTCAAGAGGGTAGAAAGAAGCAAGACAAGAGAGGAGGTATCCAGAGGACAGGCCAAAGAATTCTCCAGAACTAAAGGCAAAAATCTGGTCAAAAATCCCAGATTACAGAGTACAGAAACTAATAATGTAAAACTAGTATAACTCGGAAATTGTAACCTAACAAACTGTTCTTAGATGAAACGTAATCTTGCCACGTTAATCTCACTGATAAAATTTACAGCGAGCTTTTTATTTCCTTCTTTAAACTTTAACATACTTTCTAAGTGCTCTACAATGAAAAGACATTATTTTTATAGTGTCTGTGGAGGAGAACTCATTATTTCAAAACACATATACACATAAACACATAAACACTTTTTTTTTTAAATCTGCCCTCAAAGACTTATATTCTAAGCAAAGGAGGTGGATGGCACATGAGGAACAATACTCAAGTGTCCCTCCTGTCTTCACACAAACACACACACAAACACACACACAGATACACACACACACACACACAAACACACACACACAGAGATACACACACAAATGCACACATACACTAAAATTAAACATACGAGGGCTAAAGAGATGATTTGGCAGTTAAGAACACTTGTTGCTCTTAGAGAGGAACCGAGTTCTATTCCCGGCATCCACGTGGCGGCTCACAACCATCCATTTTCCCAGTCCAAGGGAATCCAACAGGCATGCCTGTGGTGAACATTCATGTATGCTGGCAAAACATTCACACACATAACGTAAAATAAATAAGTCCTTTTTTATTTTAAAATAAATAATTAAAAATAAGCATACCAAACAAAATCCACACAGTGACTGGCACGGAAAGATAAAGTAGGTAAAATATAAACATAGCCTTTTCTGTCAGGGACCAGGGAAGGAGGAATTCAAGGGTGGTGAGCAGAGATGTCTAGGTCTAAGCAACTTGCCGGGTTTCCTGTGCAGCATGAGTCTGTTTCACTTGGAAAAGTAAGATGCAATGAAGGCTTCATCTACACCAAGCTTAACGTTCACTCCTAACTTAATGATACTGCAAGCCTGCCTACCCCTGATGCCACCAAATCAGTGCCTCCACAGTAAACTGAACTAACACCTCAAACACCTGTCACTTGACACCCCTGCATTTAGTGTGGTCTCAAACCCGTAGGTTGAGACCCTGAACAACCCTCTCACAGGAGTCTCCTAAGACCATTGAAAACCATAGATATTTACATTATGATCTTAACAGTAGCAAAACTATAGTTGTGAAGTAGCTACAAAAATAATTTTATGGTTGGGGGTCACCTCAGCGTGAGGAGACATATTAAAGGGTCACAGAATTAGGAAGGTTGAGAACCACTGGTATAAACCTTGTTTGAGGGTGAAGGAGACTGAGAGAAAGGTAAGAAGTGATGTATACCTGAAGTCTTGAGCCTGTACATGTGTATGTGCACATGTGCGTGCATGTGTGTGTGTTCTTTTTATCTGATAATCAACTAGTATCACACTGTCAAACGAAAAGACCATAGGTGTGTTCTGGGGGACATTACTTAATTGGAGTCCCCTTATCTTTTTAGTCTGAGGAGGTGGCAGCTTTCTGGTCACCATACTGTCAGCACACCTAAGCGAAGCAGTTTTAGACAACATGGCATGACTAGTTCCATAAAGCTAAATAAAGTCCACTGAACATTAAGCAGTAACACAAACAGGTGGTAAAGAGACACGCCAAACATATGCATTCCTAATGAAGGAATGGCTGTTTGTATCTCAGACAACTTCTTTCCTTTTTAAACACATCCAGGTTTCTCCAAATACCACCCTCCAAATCCACTCCTCCCCGTACCATCTGCCCCTCCTCTGTGTGAGGCCCAGTACATGCCTAGTGGCGTCTCTGCCCATTTGAGTGATCTTCTCCCTTCTGAAGTCACCTCCCTCCATGTCTAATACAATCAGAGCTGTGTAGATCTCTCCTGGGCCAACTCAGGGACGCTCCAGTTCAGTGAGAAGCCAGGCCCTCTGGTGTGCTTGAATAACAGATGCTTCTATCCTCTCTTCTTTCCTGCTGTCCAACCTCTCTCTAGTCTTGTCTTCTTTGGAAATATTCTTACACATCATCCTCTTGCCATTCCCTGGTCTTTTTCTTCATCTTAAGAGCACTCTTAAGAATATGTTGTGACAGCTAGCTCGTTAGAGATCACTATTTTATGAATTAAGGTTTCTTGGTAGTCAAGGCCATAACATACCAAGGTGTGGTCACATCAGGGTCGAGTGAATCAAGTAAGACCTTTCCTGACATATTTGCCACCTCATAGTCAGAAGAAAGATCCAGAAGCTAAACAATCCTCCCAACATCAAACCACATTCCCAGGTCACCTGGGAGAATTCTCTGATGACTCTCCCTGTGGTCCCATGGCTGGAACTCACGGATCTGTGTCCTGGACGCCAGCTCAAAGGTAGGCACCTTTTTGCCTATTTATTTTACATGCTCTGCTGAACCTATTTTTATGTGCTGCTTCTATAGTCAAAACCTTTAGAATGGAAGGTCAATGATGATACTTAGGTCTCACTATTCAACCTCTTTCCCCACTACTAAATCTCCCTCTTGGTGCCTCTTGAGAAGGACAGTCTCTTCTCAACTGTATAAGTCCTCTAGGCTGATTCACTGCCTTCTCCCAATGGCTTGGTCCCTTAAATGTAATAAAACTAGTGTCTTATTCCTCTCAAATAAGGAGTGGTAATGGTAAAGGTTAGGTTTGATTTCCCTGGATCCCAGCTTTGAGACCAGACAAACAGGCATCTATTTTCATCACCCACTGTGTGGTCTTGGTGAAGTCTCCTAACAGCCCTGGGCTTCGGCCACTTTGAGAGTTTCAAGGTGTTCTAGCAATTCTAAGGCCCTACACAGTTCTGACATGGCTGGTACACTGCAAGCAGAGTCCAACTATTCCCTGCTTTCATTATACCAGAGAAGGAGCCCTCCAAAACGGAGAGGGGACTGTAACCTCCCATGAAGATCCTGCTAGACAAGGGCTCTCCGGAATCAATGTTCAATCAGATGCTGGATCAGCTGTGTGTTTTCCCTGCTTGGGACACAGCCCGGGAAACCCAGGAGGAGCTGTTGGGAGCACTGAGAAGAGCTGAAGCTCATTTGATGAGCAGCACTGTTTTAAGACAGACAAAAGGAAACTGCTGTGACAAATATCCACCCATTTCTCCAGTTTTAGCCTGCGACCCAAAGAGCACTCTGCAAGAAGGTCTCCAGCTGCCAGCACAGGACAAGTACCCCAACCTTCCTTAGGCTTCTGCAGGGTTGCAGCACACTAACTCTTAATAGTCAGTCAGTAGCTCCTAATCTATCTATCTCCCTCCCTCCCTCCCTCTCTCCCCCTCTCATTTCTCCCTCGCAGCTTTCTCCCCTCTCTTGACTTCAGCACAATTCCTAACAAACTCTGCTAACATCCCGCTCAGCCTTCAAACCTATTCTCTAAACCAGTGCTCCAAAGAACTGCTGCCAGAGAAAGCCAAGAAAGTCAGACACAGTTTCTCTCATTTCTGAAGTTCAACTTCCATACCAAGGTCCATATTCCAGAACCTTCCATTTGAAACTCTTTGGAAGCCCTGTAGTGAAGTTGTCAGCCCACATAAGAGCTAGAGAAGGAAAGCTCCAGGCTCTCCAACACTCTGGGCCTGGAGCTACTTCCCTGAACATACTCCTACTCCCTAGAGGCAGAGTTTCGCCCACATGCCTCTAGCCCTAGGGTTCTGAGGATCCCACCTCCACTCCTGTAAGTCTAAGCCAGAACAAATCTGTCCCCTTCTGGGTATTTTTAAAAACCTCCATACCCATCCTCATTGTTTTGTCTGTTTTAGTAGGAGCAAGTTTAATCACTTTAACCAAGAGAAAAACAGAGATTCTGGTAAACCTGACACTGTAGAGACACAATCATGTTGACCGAATGGTCCCACTCTTGCCTTTGAGATCCTTGAAAACATCTAAATACTTCATCATCACCCACTGGCCTACCCTTGTGTTTTCTGTGATCATTCTGGAACACCAAAGTGCTTCTGAGTCCCCATTTTCAAAACCAAAAAGCAAAGGGCATTTCCATCATGTCTGGTTCAGAGAGACACAGAACAATTCTCAGAAAGGCCAGAGGCCACTTAACCTGCTTTCTTATCGAGCAGATGCTTAGGGCACCCTAGGCGCCTCCCGTGGTAGCCACCATTTGTAGAATTACCCCTCCAGGACCCTGGCAGTCCATCTCCTCCTGGCCTTACCTTGTCAGCCATGATCATAGATGCACCCCCATGAATGCCCAAAATGGGGATGAAAGTCTGTGAGGAGATAAAATCCAGCATCTGAGCCACAGCCTCCTGGTCCGTATCATCTCCAAACACCAAGCCGTGGATGCGCGCCCCGGACATGAGGTCGCACACATGCGTGATGAGGCTCTTGGGGTCAGTGCGGTTCATCAATAACGCCACCACGTTCACATCCAGGGGCAAACCGGTTGCCTGCTCCGGGCCCCACAGATTTCGAAGTTCGCGTTCTGTCACGTCGTGGCTGTGACCCAGCAGCACCGCAATGTTCAGCGCTGGAGGACCCTTCTCCGCCGCCGCGTTCTGCGCTGGACCGCGCCAGACCAGAAGGGCCGGCAATACCAGCAAGGTCCAGTAGCCCATTCTGCCCATTGTCGCCACTTAGGGTCCCTGTAAAGTGGAGGAGAGCGAGAGGCAGGTGGTGGTGGTCAGTGAGGGGCCCAGGAGATTGGATAGACTACCCAGGCACCCGCTCTGAGAGGCGAATGTGAAACCCGAGCCCAGCACTGGCTGCTCCTGTCACTCACTGGCGTACTCATCGCGGATGCCATCCACATTCCTCGACCCAAGTCCATCTCCACGTATCACTCCAATCCGAGCTATTTCGCCATCCCTGTCCCCAAGCCCATCCTGGCATCCTCCTTCCTTCTCTCTTGTCTCCAGCCGCCTCCCTCAATCCCAGCTGGATCCAAATTCTACACAAGATTCCCAAGATTTGACGCAGACCACAGCTCCTAGGCGCCCAGAAAGCCATGAACCCCACCACCACCCACAAACAGATGCCCAGACCAAGCCCTCTCTGCAACCCTCTTTCTCCGCAAGTGCGTGGACCAAGTTATCGACCCCGCCCCCTGCTCACGCGCAGCGAACTCCGGACTAGCCCCAGCGTGAGAGGCGGCGCCTGCACACGGGCAGCCGGAGTCTGTGGTGAGCCTAGAGGGTTAACTGACCTCTCCCCATAGGAGCTCGCCACAGACCTCGCTCCTTTTGTGGCCCCCACCGGCTGCAGATCCTGCGCCTCCCATGCAGGAGATACAACAAGCGCTTGAAAGTGCGGATGCTCTCGGTTACCCCGGGTTCTCAGGTGCCTGGGGGAACTTGAGGCCCGACTCCCCACCACTACCTTGCTGGGAGAAGCCATGAGCTCTATGGCAAGCCTCCCAGGACCCGCCCCCTACACACGGGTATACATAAGCAACATACAGTCTCTCACGCCGTGTGAAATGCAGAATTCTGGAGAGTAGGAGCGCAGCCTCCCACCCCCACCCTAACACCCGCAAGTGGGCCAGCGCGTGGGAGCTGGCAAAGAACGTGCGGGGGTGGGGGGTAGTCTCCCAAGAAGCTCTCAGATGGACGAGGAGTGTACATCCCCTCCCCAGCCTTTCCACTGCAGACCCTGGAGCCAAATCTTTAGATGCACGTGGGCAGTGGGCTGCACACGCTAACAGACACGCGCGCTTTTCTGCGCACATCCCCAGGCCGCCGTAGAGATGCCCACGGCCAGCTGGAGCCTTCAAACATCCTCAGGCGGTGTGCACACAAGTGCACAAGAGTGAGGGCCAGGTGCACAACATTGCTTGCCTGAAAATGCCTGCACGGTCGTGCACGCGTGTACAAGCGCGCGACCCGCCGCTCGGGTGTTGTTGCACCCGGGGGAAGTTGGGGCTAACTCCAGCCTTGGCATTTTAGGGTGAGCAAGGTGGAGTGCAGGGCCGCAGCGCCACCTGGTGCTCCTCCAACGCCTCGCCATTGGGCTCTCCCTCTCCAGCTTTCTCTCGCTCGTTCTTTTCCCCCCCATCTCCCTACTGAACCCTCTCCTGTCTCTTCACCGGTTGAGCCTATATCCTCCCAGGCCCGGGAAGCCAGTATCACCAACCAGGACGTACCTGTAGCCGGAGAAGGTGGAGGATGCAATGGGGCGTGCTGTGCGCACGAGCATCTCGGCCGCCTCAGCAGCCACCAGGTTTAGCGGGTTCCCGCATGCTGCGGCCCCCGCGCGCTCCCCTGGCTGTCCCGCGCTGTCCGCATCACCCCCACGGGGGGCGGCTATCCCAGCCGGAGGCTCTGCAGCAGGGCTCTAACCGGGGCGGAGGAGAGATGGAGAGGCAGGGTCAGCCCACCAGTGCGGGGGAAGGTGGGGGGAGGGATGCAGTCTGCAGTGCTCACAGCCCCCTTATGCACCCTGGGGGCTCGACCAGAGAGGGAGCTGGAGCTTGGTGCCTATGACACCCTCGGTGCGGGTCTTCAGTTCCTGTGGCTGATAACCAGAGCTCCTCTCAGGGACGCACTGGAGAGTGGAAGCCCCAGGTTGGCCACCCACAAGAAGCTTAGTGGGAACCTCCACCCTCACCCCCTACCACCACCTCGGCGCTGACGACTGGGAGTTGTGCGACCAAGAGCTGCTGAGCGGGGGGTGGGGGGGACACAGGAAAGGAGGGGGCGCTGGCTGAGTTTGCGACGAGCCAGGAGGAGAAGAGGGGGAGGGAAGGACGCGGGCTCCCGCGGTCCCGGATCCCCGAGGGAGGTGTGATCACTCCCACGTAGCGACCCTCTTGTGCGTCCTGCCGCCCCCTCCTATCCATACCTCCCCCCACTAGCTTCTCACAGGGCCCTCCTAGGCTCGGCGTCCCGCGCCAGCACTCACCGCAGCCTCTCTCCACATAGTTCTCAGCAGTGGCCACCCCTGGTCATCTCCAGGGCTGATTGCTGCCGCCGCGACTCTCAGAGCTCATCTGGCCCCATACTCAGGCACAGCACCCCAGGAGCCTCTCTCCTAGAGCCCTGGCTCAGCTTTCTGCTCCACTCCGGACAGTGGCTGCCGGGTCCTCTGAGTGCGCCTGGACACCCTCTCCGCAGTCCCGCTCCCGCTTGGCGTGCGTGAGTGTGTGTGTGTGTGTGTGTGTGTGTGTACGAGTGAGTGTGGGAGCGCGCGCGTGTGTGGCCGGGGATCCCCGCGGTCCCTGGCCGAGAAGGGCGCGGGCGGGCGGAGGACCGCAGCTCCCTCCGGGCCCTTCGCTGCGGGGCCAGCTCCGCGCTGGGCGTTCGGTTCCTCACTTGGTCAGCGGGAGCCCAGGAAAGTGCCTGGCCACCGCGGTTCCCAGTACTGGAGAAGCCAGGATCCTGGGGCGCGCTTCTGCTGCGGTCGCCTAGGAGGATAGAGGAAAGCAGAGGCACCCAGCACACCAACTTAGGACTTGTTCTCAGCCAGCAAGACGCAACGCAGCAACCCCCGCGCAATCCGACGCTGTTTGGAGCTCTGGTCCGCCTGCAGCCGCCCACCCCGGAGGCGGGCCGAGGCAGACCCCGCAGTTCCTAGGCTGCGACGCAGAGCGCGGCCACCCTCTCCTGGAGCGCACGGCGGCAGCGGAACAAGGCCGACCTAGGTGTCTGGCTGGTGCGGGGAGGAGGGGGGGCGCTGCGGTCGCGCGCAACCTTGGTGCTGAAACCACGCTCTCCACCCGCTCTCGGGCGTCTGGTGCTGCTGAAGAATCAATTATTCAGATCTCTGCTACGGATTCCTCCTCCTCCAGTGCCTGGCGCTGAGTGCAGCAATCCCTGCTCCACGCAAGGCACGCCGACACGCACACACCCGCCCAGGATGCTTCTTTCAATGCCTCACCACCTTGGTATGGGAACCCACTCTGATGTCAGGGAGCCAGGAGCTTAAAATCAAAAACATATATACTCTCTCCACGCACAGACGCGCGTGCGCGCGCGCATACACACACACACACACACACACAGACACACACACATACAGACGCCGCGCGTCCACAGACACACATACACACTTGCTGCTTTCTTCTATAAGTTGTTCCAGACAAAACGTAGCCCTGTGGCTGCCACTTCTAAGTCACCAGAAGGGAAAAGGCAAGAGCCTGAGGTAACTGGATGTGAAAGCCGACTGGCTCCGATTCCAGCAGCTGAGTGAGACTCCTCGTTAGCCGTGTACGTTTGACCTTTGTACAGTCACCTGAATCCCAAACACCTGTCTCTGCCTTTCTTCCCTCCACTTGATGCCTAATGTCACCTGAATGTGTATGCCCTAAATTCATATGCTAAAATACTAAACCCAACGGGACGGCATTAAGAGTACTGGCTTTCACAGTGATTAAGTCGTAAGAATCAAATTGCATCAGTATCTTTATTTTTTAAAATCCCAGAGAGCTAGCCTGCTAGCCAGTTCCTAGCCCAGCCAGCAGCTGCCCCAACAAACACAGAATGTGCTTCATGTTCAGAGAGGCAACTAAGAGAAGCTTCTTTTGATTCCTAAACTTTTGTTATTGCAAGTCCACCAAACTCAGGCATCACCCTCCTCCTTTAATGACTGATAATCTGGAAAAGCAGGTGGGCAACAGCACTAAAAAATATAAATAAAAATGCCTATTTCACAGGGTTATTTTGCAATAAAAAGACAATGGTCAAAAATTTAACAAAACCTGGCACTCAGTAGATGCTCAGATAATATAAATGATTGCCCTCTAAAGTAACCCATCCAGGAGGAGCCATATGGCTGCAGGAAGGAGACTCTGGTCTGGGAGACCTGTGAGTTTATTATGGAGCTAATGCTGTGTATGGAATCCCTTGGGGTTTTACACAAAAGAAAACAAGGAGGCAGACAGAATCTGGAAGGTAAAGGATGTGGGGGGCAGGGTGGGTGATGTGATAAGAACAGAGACAGGCTGGAGCGATGGTCCATTTCCTGAGGCTGTGGATGAGCCGAGCTGGGCTGAGCTGGGGGCTGAGGTGGGCTGAGCTGGGCTGAGCTGGACTGAGCTGGACTGAGCTGGACTGAGCTGGACTGAGCTGGACTGAGCTGGACTGAGCTGGGCTGAGCTGGACTGAGCTGGGCTGAGCTGGGCTGAGCTGGGCTGAGCTGGGCTGAGCTGGACTGAGCTAGACTGAGCTGGGCTGACCTGGGCTGAGCTGCGCCTCTCTCTTGAGTGGATATCATGTAGGACTCTGACCTGGGAACTCTGGGAAAGTTACACTGTCGTGGTTCAGATAAGTGCACACCTGTAGTCCCAGCCTCTAGGAGGCTGTGCAGCCTCAGCACTGTAGTGAGGCCCGTCTTTAAAAGGTATCTAGAGAACAAGCAAAGGCCTGCAGCATAAATCATAAAGAATGAACACAGTGGGAAAACCAGGCCTAGCAGGGCAGCCCCTGGGGACCCCGGGTGGGAAGATCATGTGCAGGGTTTTCCATGGGCTGCAGAGTGAGTTCAAGGCCAGCATGGACAATTTAATGAGACCTTGCCTCAGAGTAAAAAGTGAGTCCAGGGCTAGAGATGAGATGAGGCTCGGTGGCAGAAACTGTAATCTTGTTTCAAATGTATCTTCTGTTAGCTGTATACAAATGCAATTCACTAGACGCTGCCTTGTTCACTGGCTTGTTCTCTAACGGAAACTGATGGCCCAGAGTCTCGCTCATCCCTCTGCAGGTGCTTCGAGAAAAAAAGGAAAGTTTTTTTTTTTCTTTTCTTATTTTTTTTTGTACTTTTAAAAATATTTATTTATGGGGAGAGGGTGTCACATGTCATGGCATGTGGAGATCACAGGACAATTTTCAAAAGTCATTTGCTCCTCCCACCTTACTGAGGAAGGGTCTCTCATGTACTGTGCTGCTGTGTATTTCAGCCTAGCTAGCAGCCAAGCTTCCAGGGGACACTCCTGTGTCTACCTCCCATCTCTCAGTAAAAGTGTTAATATTCCAGATCCATACCATCACATCTGGCTCTTTACATTGATTCCAAAGACAGAGCTTGAGTTGTCAAGGCTCGTGTGGTTGTGTGGTTAGTAATATTTCCCATGGGACCATGTCTTTGGTCCCTGCTTATTTGCAATTCCTGGATTGCTAGCTTTCTGTACGAATAAACGTATTTGGTGTCCAGTCTCCTATAGGCGGACATGAGCTGTAGATTGTGGGGTTTTAAAATTAGCATGCTGGGCTAGAGAGATGGCTCTGCCCGTTGCAGAAGACAGGGATTCAGTTCCCGGCACCCATGGAAGGCAGCTCACAATCACATGTAATGCCAACTTAAGAGGGTCTAATGCCCTCTTCTGGCCTCCATGGGCATTGCACTCAGGAACACAAACCCATAATCAATATAAACTACAATAATATACAATAATATAATTTAAAGTAAAAATTTTTAAAAATCAAATAGTATTCATGCTTATGGTCAGCTTACCCCATCAGAACCTCAGATGTGGGCCCATGCACAGATATTTTTTGTTTTTGTTTTATTTTGTTTAGGTTTGTTTGGTTTTGAGTTTGGTTTTTGAAATGGAGTCTCATGTATCCCAAGCTGGCCTAAAACTCACTGATATAATTGAGGGTGCTCTTGAACTTCTGACCCTCCTACTCACACCTCGCAAGTGTTCAGATTAGAGGTGTTTGCCACCACATCTGGTTTCTGTAAGGCTAGGGCTCCAACATGGGGCTCTGTGCAGCACGGGGCTCTGTACATGCTGGGCAAGCATCTGACCAACTGAGCTTCATCCCAACCACATTTTTATTGAATTTGATTTTTGTGGCCTTGCAATCCTTACACATATAATGGAGCATGGAACATTGTTGTAACACATGCTATTTCATGAGCTGATCAAATGAACTAACTAATATTCTCCTCTCCACAACACTTCTCCATGTTTGGCGCCTTCAAGCTCCCGTCTTTCAGATCTCCGAGAAGTATGTAACAGGCTATTTTGAACTACAGTGGCCCCCTCCACTTTACAGCTCCAGAATGTTATTTTTCTACCAAAGCATGTCTGGGTTCCAATTTACCCTCTTTACCTTTTATCTTTTCCAGCTTCTAACTAATCATGCCAAATTTTTACCGTCTATGTATGGCAGAGAGTATGCAGTCATTTTCTTCTGTGTCTGGCTTATTTGATACAACATGATGTCCTCCAGCCCTCTCCATTTTGCTGCAAATGACCAAATTTTATCCTTCTTTATGGCTGAATACTGCTCCACTGTGTATCTGTACCACAGTCTCTTTTCAGCCCCTGATGGACATCTGGCTTGATTCCACATCTTAGCAGCTGTGAACAGAGGTTTGGGAAATTGGAGATAAGTCTGAGATGAGCCTGATGATATCCTTACATGTTCCTTTCTTCTGTATCAGTGCTGAGCCTAGAACTAACTCTTATTTGTTAAAAACTAGAGGTGTCTGACTTGTAAAAGGTTGAATTAAATACAGGCTGTCCCTTGTAAATGAAGGAAGATGACAGTCATCCAAAGAAACAGTCTGTGTCTAAAGCCACAAAAGCTGACATTCCCTGGAGATGGGTGTCTCATCAGTTCAAGAGATGCCTTGGGTCAGGCACAGAGACTCCTCTACACACACTTGACACGGTTATGGGCTCATGAGAACCTGACCTTGTGCTACACTGCAAAGCTAGCTCACTCAAAGCTTAAGAAGCCCAAGTCAGATTCTGATGGAAGGAAGGCTACCTTCACAAGACTGTCCTCATCAAGGCTGGGAACAATTAGAAGAAAGGAAATGAGAGAGGTTAAAAAGGGTGTGATGGACACTTTCATGTCAACTTGACACAAGCTAGAGTTGTCAGAGGGGAGGAGACCTCAACTGAGAAAACGCCAACATAAGATCTGGTTGTGGGCCAACCTGTAGCGCATTTTCTTAGTTAGTGGTTGATGGGGGAGGGCCAAGCCCATTGTGGGTGGGGCCATCCCTGGGATGGTGGGCCTGAGTTCTATAATAGAGCAGGCTGAGCCAACCATGGAACACAAGCCAGTAAGCAGCACTTTCCATGGCCTCTGCCTCAGCTCCTGCCTCCAGGTTCCTGTCCTGCTTGAGTTCCTGTCCTGCTTGAGTTCCTGTCCTGACTTCCTTTGATGATGAACTGTGAGATGGAATTATAAGCTGAATAAACCCTTTCCTCTCCAGTTTGCTTTTGGTTGTTTCATCACCACAATAGCAATGTTAACTGAGACAATGGAAGAAGGAAGAGATGGGGTAAGAAAGCAGAGAAAAGGAAAGGGGGGACTTAGATCAATACCGTTCTTCAGCCAATTGTCCCAACTTGGTTTACCAAGAGTCACATCATTAAAGTCACTGGATTATCTAGTCTGGTCATAAGGAACAAGTTGCTTAACGGTTTTCAATCCTATTATCTTCTATTTCCCCCAAAAAAAGACCCTACTGTTGCTGTTTTGAGCTGATTAAAGGCCATTGTTAAAGACCAGGTGCCTCATCATGTCTGTAAGACAGAGCTAAAGTTAGTCAAAGATGGAGTATATTTCTTTTTACCTCTTCGCACAAGGGAAATTGATAGTGGGTTGCAGCACTTGGCAGAGGAGAGCACGGTTGATCTACCCTGCTTGGTGTGTTTGCTGTCTGAGAAACTGCTTGCTCACATTGCTTTGTATTCCTGAGCAAGCACCACCTAACACAGGAGGCCATGGACAGAGGGCAGTGCTCACATATCTCGTGGAGGTGGGAACTAGTTCAGCCACTACAGAAGTCAATATGGAGGTTTCTCAAAGAACAAAAGATGGGTCTGCATAGGAGGCAGATGAACCTCTCCTGGGTATTTACTCGGAGGTCTCGAAGTCGACAGATCACGAGACACCCCCGCACCAGTGATCACTGCAGAACAACTCACAGCAGCTAAGTCAGGGAACAAGGCTAGGTACCCATGGACAGACATGGATAGAGAAGTTTTCTCAGCCGCAGAGAAGAACCAACTGACACCATTTACAGGAGAATGGCTACAAGCAGAGATGGAGACGGTCATATGGTGCAGAGTAAGTCCGTGTCAGAAAGGCAGTTCTCATGTTTTCTCTCAAATGCATGTAGGACATGAAATTTGAAGCAAAACTGTCAGAAGAAACAAAGAGGAGTAATGGATAGTAAGAAGGGGAAGGGGAGAGGAAATATACGTAACTTATATGGAAATGTCTTTATATAACACAGTAACCGTGTACAATGAATCACTTCTTATGTGAAATGATATAAGTCCTGCAGTTTAAAAAGATGTTTTTAAATATGGAGGTATGGAAAGAGAGAGAGAGAGAGAGAGAGAGAGAGAGAGGAAAGAAAGAAAGAAAGAAAGAAAGAAAGAAAGAAAGAAAGAAAGAAAGAAAGAAAGAAAGGAAGGAAGCAAC
>NW_021604753.1:4112975-4197192 GCF_004785775.1 Grammomys surdaster | reverse complement strand
GAGGGAGGGAGGGAGACCTATTGTACTCTGCACAGGAGCTGCTGCCCACCTGCAAAGCTGCTCTTTCTCTGAGAGCTTCCAGCATGGAATAGCATCTTTGTTGTACATGAGAACCATGGGGCTCAAGTAGGATCAATCTGGTTAAAGTGTGGAGGGAAAATTAGTAAGATCCAGGACTTTAGTATATAATTGCTGGTAACGTGCAGTGCCTTTGTAGGTTAGGAAGATTCCAAAGAAAAGAAATACAAAGCAATTCTGAGGCTCCAGGTTAGAGCGAAGACAGGTTATGGTCAGGGTGCTGCGTAGCCTGCATAGCAGTCTAGTCAAGGCCTCTTCCAGCACTGCCTTGCCCCTGGTGACCCGCCTCACCATCCCTTGAAGTTCTGGCCTGCAGGCTCTAACTCCCAGTTTCCTACACTGCCTCGGCCCCAGCCCTGGCCTTCTAACCTATTTCTTTACCTTGAGAGCAGATGACCAGTGTGTCCTAGGGTTAGAGATAAGGCTGGGTGGTAGACCGCTTGCCTAGTACATGTAAAGCCTTAGGTTCAACTCCCTGCAGTATTTAAAATATATATATATATACGTCTTGTGCCAAGACAGGCATCACTGATTGGTTCATTAATTGTTTCCCTCACAACTCAGATCGGATCTTACAAACACGATCCACTCTGTGTTCTTTCATCCCCATCAAAGAAACAGACAGCCTGAGTTTGCCACTCTGAGCCTTGTAGAGCTTTGACGGGTTCCTGGTTTGAGCGCTTACTCTAGCACCATTTCCTTCACACTCCATCATACCCCAGCCTATAAATCATCAGCTTGACCGTCTCCCCAGCCTAACGCCACCCTTGGAATGGACATGGGGACAGATTTCTTTCTTTGTTTGCTCTCTATGTGATGTGGCCTGGTGTCCTCTCTGATATCAGATGGGAGCCCAGGAGACATCCAGACACCCTGTAGAGCAAAAGACTGGAAGTTAGAAGGCAATGACCCTTTAGAATCAGTGCCTTGTCGAGCCTCAGTTTCTCCACTCTACCCCCTCACTGGTAAGGATCATCCAGGACAAGTAATGTTTATGCTCAGAGAGAGGCAGGAAGCCATCCATTCATGGTGACATGCTTCTGTAAGAAGATCCAGGGGACCAAAGGGAAGTCTGTGGGGCTCTGAGTACACTGTCTAATATACAAGTGCATAGGCCAATAAAAGACAACGGAGAGAAGTAACGTCTGTGAAGGAAGCCTGTATCTTCTACCTCTTAGGCTTCATTGTCAGGCATGCGAGTCGGTCACTTGCCCACTGCTAAACAGGACGCTGGGGCTGGAGTGATGGCTCAGGCAGTAAGGGGCTTGGAAATTTGAGTTACTGACTTCAGTCTCCAGAACCAATTAAAAAAAAAAAAAAAGGTAAGGTGAGATGGTACTTGTGGTCCCATCACTGGGAGTGGAGACATGCAGATTTGTGGGACACACTGGGAAGCCACCACGGATTAATCAAGTCATGGAGACACTCCGTCTCAAAGTCTGTCTTAGGTAGATGGTGTCTGGAGAGTAACCCAAGGTTCTCCCTCCACATACACATGCATGCAGGTGCACCTGTGCACACATAAACACATGCACACATGCACATGCAAGAGACACATGCACACATATACAAAAACTTAAATTGGGCCACCAAATTAGTCCTGTGGATAAAAACACCTATCACCAAGCCTAAGGACCTCAGTTCCAACCCTAGAACCCACAAGGTAGAAGGAGAAAACCAACTACCTCAAGCTGCCATCCAATTTCAACACATGAGCCATGGCACACACACGTGCATGCATGTGTAAACATACACAAATAAATAAATAAATAAATAAATAAGTAAACAAGATTTTAAAATAAAACTAATTTTTTAAATGTGACCGTGGGCATTCTACAAACCAACCTACCAAATTAGCAGCTGCTCATCCAATGACAAGGACATGGGGCAGGGAAGGGTCACTTCAGAACCCATTTAAGCTAAGCTGCTGCCACCAGCAAACACCTTGGGTACTTTGCTCACAGTCCTAACTGCAGTGCAGCCCCTGCTGGAAACTGTTCCCTAGCAGGGTTTACCCTTCATTGTATACATACCCTGGCCCTACCTGAGGCTCTCTGGCTCTGCCATGGCTGGGTCCGGATGGTTCAGCTCTGGTGTCAGATCTTAGCAGACCAGCTTCCCAGGGCTGGGAGTGCTCCAGACTTTCATTGGTCAGCCAGCAGAGGCACGAGAGATGACTGGGTCTGATTCCTGGGTCTGTGCAGAGGGAAAGGACTTTCCGGGGAAATGTCTGGATGCCAAGGACATAATCTTATTTTCTGGTGTCCAGGGTTGTCAGAGCATGCCACCTTGAAGCCTCAGGGACCCTTGGGCCACTCTCAGCTGTGAAATGAGGTCACCCAATGCTAACAGTAGCAGGCAACCTTCTGTGTGCATTGTTTCATCAGAAGGCTGCCCTGTCCCTGTCCAGGAGAACAGAACACTCTCTTGCACTTCAATTCCAGAAGATGGTACCAAATAGAAAACCACTAACAATTTTTCCTTGAGGGAGGATACCCTGAACTCCATGTCATTGTAACAAAAACCAGGTGAAACAGCTTAAAAAGAAGAAGAGGCCCAGGGACGTAGCCCAGCAGATAACAAGCTGTCTTTGGAAGCATGAGGGCATTAGTTGAATGCTCAACACACATATTTTAAAAACAGCCAGGCATGGTGGCAGAGTACCATAATCCCAGAGACAGGCAGATTCCTGAAGCTGGCCAGCCAGCCTAGCTTACCCAGGTTCCAGGTTCAGTGAGAGACCTGGACTCAAAAATAAATAAATAAATAAATAAATAAATAAATAAATAATAAAATAAAAATAAGATGGAGAAATCCAACATCTCATGTCTATAAACACATGTGCATGTGTACCTGCACACACTTACACACACATGCACACGTGCACACATGCACGCATACATGTGCACCAAGAGGAAGAAAGGACTCTTTTGCTGTCTGTTTCAAAGGCTACAGCCCACGGTCAGTCAGCTCTGCTGCTTTGGGGGCCACGCAAAAGCAGCAACATCACAGTGGGATCATCTGGGGGAAACTGCTTACTTCTGATAGCCATCAAGCGGTTAAATGAAAACAGGAAGAAGAGCCAAGGTCCCAGAATCCCATGGTGTCAGACCATGAATGGAATGCTCAACACATGCACACTCATACACACACACACACACACACACACACACACACACACACGCATGCACGCACAGATGCACAGACAGACAGACAGACAACAAAAGCCAGGCATGGTGTCAGAGTACCGTGATCCCAGCATGGTGGGTGGGGAGGGCAGAGACAGGCAGATTCCTGAAACTGGTGGCCAGCCTTGCCTACCCAGGTTCCAGGTTCATTGAGAATCCTGTACTCAAAAAGGACTCAAGGTCCCTTCAAGGTCGACTTTAAATTTTTCATGAGGTTCCACCACCTCCCACTTGTAGACAGGGTAGGACCAAGCCTTAAATATTTGGGCCTCTTGGGGACATTCAAGAGCCAAGACTGGTGAATGCACCATAGACGGGTAGATAAGCCAGCATCACATGCGTTGGGGCCCCTGGTTGGAGATGGAGTTAGGAGTAAAGAGAAGCAAAAAGATGAGTCTTTCCATCACAGAAGTAACCAAGGATATCAACTACCCTCTTCAGGACTGTGTAATAGCAAGCAGACCTGGTTACTAGTCAATAGCCAACCCCATCCCAAGGACTCCAGTCACAACAGGATGTAGGTGTGGTTCATGAAGGATGGATTGGTCGGTTTGCTTGCTTGTTGGTTTCTGAGGTGGAGACTTAATTAGCCTAAGCTGGCTTCCTCCTCCATCTACCTCCTGGGTGCTTTTAGAGTACAGATTACCCCAGCAGACCCAGTCTGTGCAGTGCTGGAAAACAAACCCAGGGCTTCTTGTATGTTGGACAAGGCTCTCTCTTTCAGCTAAGCTATATCCTGAACTTCAGAGATGGGATCTGAATCCACGGATGTCTGCCTGCAAGTATCATTAACAGTGCATTAACAGGCCTGTGTTGGTCATTACTTTGCCTCTTTAGATAGGCGATCCCTCTGAGGTTCATTTTCCTTCCCTGTGGGTTGAAGAATGTCAAATTATAATTCCTGGTGTTCAAACTTGTCTTTAAGCAGCAGGGCCCATTCTGCAAGCCAACTCTCATTCATTAACATAGGAAGCAGCTAAATCAGCGGCTTGAGCTCAGGTTGGAGGTAAGATGGCAGGAGTCTGATACTCCCACCTCTTCCTTGTCTTTTCTTCTCATCCATTCTTCCTGTACCTCTGCTCATGATGTGACCCTAGAAAGCCTAATAATGAGCATGTTCAGAACATATGGACTAGTCCTACCACTGGTGACCTCAGAGAGCAAGTGACTGAATAGAATTGCCCATCAGTGAAAGAATGAACAGAAATTATACTCCAGGAAAAGACCACTCATCAGATGTAAAACCCTAGGCTCTGACCTTGGCTCTAATCTCTGAGCCTCCCTGTGCCTCAGTTTTCTTATCCTTAGAACAGATAATAATGTTCTCATTATAATGCCTCTCAATAATATTACCACTACTTTTCCTGCCAGGATGTAACTAATCACCTGAGACAGTCTGCACAGATCGTTTAGCATAGTGCCAGTCATAGTAAGTGTGGAATGAGAGAAGGTTGTTAATACTCTTGTGCTTGCCCTGTAGCCTTTTGGAGCTTAAAGAGGTTCCACAGAGACATTTCTGTTCCCCAATGCTCTGACAGCTTTGCTAGGCCAAGAGATCTGGTGTGCACTCAGGAAGGTGTGACAGTGGGTGGAAGAGACAGCCATTGGTCGATGCTGGCTCTTCAGTTCAGTGGGTCCCAGATGGTGCCCATGGGGGTGCTGGCCTGTGACACATTGGCAAGCCTCCTTTCCTTGCTCAGTTTACAGAGCCACACGGTGCTCAGAAGACTGCAGCCTGTTCTCCCAAGGACGTAGACTGCCCTGCCAGGGCCTGTGGAAGACAGGCATGGCAGATCCCAGGATCTTACCCTAGACCTCCAAAATGCAGAGGATGCCCAGGGGAGGCACCTATCCAGTCCCAAGATTATGATGCTCCTTCAGCCTCTCTTGGAGAAGAAAGAGGTGCCAAAGCCTGAGAGATACATAGGCTAGTCACCCCTGTGTGTATTATAATCCTTCTTCTGAAAATATGTGTTCTTGGAACATAGCATGGAGCCAAAAGGAAACGACCCTTTCCCTGGTCAGTTTGTCCATCTGGACAATGGAAGTCTTGACTGATAATAGTTAGGCCTCTCAATCCACCAGACTGAACTCTTGGCAAAGAAAGAATATCTAAGGGGTAAAACTGACTATACTCACCACGTACGGACTTCATTCTTGCCGTCCTCCCCTCAGCAGGAGTGCATAACTGTTATTTACCTAGCCCCTGCATTGTGCCCTGCACTGAGAGTCATTCACAGACAACTCCAAGCATGTGGAAGAGTTGTGTAGTGTGGTGTGCTGTGTCATTTTGCATAAGGATAAGAGTATCCTCAGAATTTGAAATCATGCACATGCTGAACCCAACCCTCCATAGATACCAAGGGACTAGAACGTTCTCAGAGTTTGGTATTACAAGTATCCTGTATCTAACTCCACTCCCACCATGGATACCAAGGAATAACTATATTGACTTCACAAAATCATCATGGGATTTGATAATTTCACACAAAAATTGGAATAGTGTATGCTACATAGAAAATAAATATTAGCCATCTCATGTGTTCCTGATATATTTGTATTTGCAAATGTCATATGCCAGTGTTTGAACAATATACAGGCTTTGGAATTTTCCATCCAGGTTCAAATTTGGAATATGGGAAATAGCTCAGTGGTAGTTCACTTGCCTAACATGTGAAAGGCTCTAGGTTAGATTTTTTTGCACTATAAATAACAACAACAACAACACACACGCACAGATGTACATGCACAGGCATGCAGGCACGCACACATGCACTCGATGAACTCTTTCTACCTACCTGTATGGTCTTGAGTAAGTCGAGTTTCTTCATGCGTAGAACCTTTGTCTTCTCAGCTATAAAGTGGGCATGCTGTTTGTGAGTTAGCATAGTATTGCAAAGAAGATTTGCTTAAGTTGGGCAGCACCTGCCACAGGCTAACAGGTCACTAAAGTGAGGTGATTGCTGTTGTTAATGAGCACCGGGATTGTTGCCAAAGCCAACCGAGAGTGAAGCAGGTGCTTACTGACTCTGTTCAGTACACACTCTGCTACTTGATGCGCCTTCATCCAATTAAAATCCCTGGATTTGCACTGTGAGAGTCCCGGTTCCTATAAAAAGAACTCCATTTATACCAGGAAGTCACAAAATAAATTGTCACTAAGGCCTATGGTCAAATCCAAATCACATAAAGAATGTTTCTGGTCATTAGACAAAGCTGCTCAAGGATCTGGTTGCTACAGAGAAAGAAAGCAACAAATAATAAGTAGTATTTGACTTCATGGCTTTCTTTGTTGGGTGTGGGTTTTGTGGCTCTTGGCCAGGGATTTTTTGGTTTGTATTTTTTGGGTAATAGTATGCCATCTCACCTGATTCGTACTGTGCTGGGGATTGAACCCAAGGCCCTGTGCATCCTAGATGAACATCCTACCAACTAAGCTGTATCCCTAGGCTCCAAGTCTGGACTTGGTTAGCAAGCAATGTAACACTGTTCACTTTTCATTTTAACAGCTGTCCTGGAGTTGTATAAGTTGTTACATTAGGGGAGAGAGGGTGAGGTGTCTATAGGAACTCTTTGTGCCTATTGTTCAATATTTCTATACATCTAAAATTACTCTTCAATTAAGAATTTATTTTTTAAAAAGGAACAAGGGTCAAAGAGACAGCTTGATAAGCAAATGTGCTTGCCACCCAGCCTGATGGCCTGGCTCATTCTCCAGACCCCACAATGTAAAGAGAGAATTGACTTCCATATGTGTGCCATGGTGTCTCTCTTTCTCTCTTCTCTCTCTCTCTCTCTCTCTCTCTCTCTCTCTCTCTCTCTCACACACACACACACACACACACACACACACACACACACTACACAATAAATACAATAAATACAAATTTAAAGAAAGAAAATAACAGAACAAAAAATGCAAATGATTCTAGAAGGTACTTAAGAAAACTGAGTGTGCTTATATGTACACTAAATGTTTCTTGGAGAACCCAAAGGAACTTGTAACAGTGGCTATCTGGGAAGAGGGACAACAGGTGGCTGAGGTACAGAGGAGTGGGTAAAGGGCATCAGACAGACAGCAGAAGGGGAGGATCATGCCTCACTGTGGGGCTCAATCTGCCTTTGACATGATGTATAATAGCTTGCTTGAGGAATAAAAAAGACAGGGAGAAAGAGGTAAGTATGTTTGTAAGTGTTGGCTATACGGTCCAGTATTTTGGACAACACAATTTAAATGAGTCCAACAAAAAGCAAAGGTAGGGCTAGAGATGAAGCTGGGTTGCTAGGGTCCCTGTCATACACATAGGCTCAGTTTCAGTCTCCGGATTGAATGAAAGAGACATGGTAGCATACGCCTCTAATTCCGAGCACTTAGAAGGTAGAGTCAGGAAGATTGAATTTCAATGTTCTCAGCTACATGTTCAAGTCTGAACTATATGAATGAATGAATGAATGAATGAATGAATGAATATCTTGGCCTCCAGTGCCAACGCAAGGTCTTGGGTTATAATTTGTCCATGCCTCTGAGTCCTTCAGAGGATACTTAGCCTTCCTGGTTCCATCTCTTCAAATGAAAAGAGTCAACATATCTGAAAGGGCCAAGGCTCTGGGTGACGGTAAAGACTTCTCAGTTCTCCATGTGTGAAGTATTTCCCCGACACCTGTATCGCCTGAGCTCAGTAAAAGCTCAGAGCAAACATCCAGATTGGAATAGGCATCCTCATGATGTGTTTGCAAATGTGGATGCTTCAAACTGTGTCAGAGTCTCCCTGGTAATTACCCAGGATTCACTTGTGAATAGAACTGGTGTTTGAGGGTGAGCTTCTGGTGTCCAGGCCAATGAGCCTCGGAGACACTCATCAGTAGAAAGCTACTGTTCCTCTGGAAGATGGTGGTACTGTTTTTTGGCAAATGTACCTGATCCTGTTGACTACAAAGAGGTCTTCAAGAAGCCCTAGCCAAGCTCCTGGTATTGTAATTCCCATCATGACTGGTAGAGGGCAACATCCAGAACACAAACATTTAAAATAACAAACCAATGCTCCAGGCTTCAAACAACTAAGCTATTACGAGGCTGGTTTTAAATGTAAACTTAAATTTAGCACACAACCAGAATTTCCTATATCCAGCAACAGTACAGTGTGGTGGGCAGGAGTTTCATAAGCAAGTCACAGTGAGCTCTGGCCCTCTTCTCTCCTTGAAGACAGGTGAGCTCTGAACCTTGGTCTCCCCCTCAGTCAAACAGAATTGTTAAAACTCATAAATTCCAAATAATAATGAGCCTGGTTGAGGGAGGGCTATAACTGTAGCTCTGACTACTGCAAGTAAATCAAGGGATCTCTTTACAAAGTCTTCTGCAGTAATGACACCACCACTTGAATGCTAACTGCACCAGGTACCCAGCTATGCACACATCATTTGCATTCTACCACCCAGACCTCAGAATAGTTCTCTGAGTTGTGTATAATTATTACCACCAAGAAGAATAAACCCAGAAATAGTAAATCACTTGCCAAAGTCACCCAAGAAACCAGCTGCATAGCCAGCACAAAAGCCTGTTTCCTAGCTGCTGGCCAGCTCCTCTACCTGCTCTGTTCCTGTGTCTTACAGACAACACAGCAACTCTCAAAATCCAGACGCCAAAGAAGCTGTAAATGGAAAAACATTGAAATGCAGATTTTGGCTCAATCTCTACAAACTTGGTCCAGGCAGTGGGTTCTGGGAATTTGTATTTAACAGACTGACCACTAAGACAGTGAAAGGGGAGTGGCAGTTCCCCACCCACTCACTCTCTGAACACTTGTTCCAGCAAGAGCTTAATCCCAGCACTCTGGAAGCAGAGGTAGACTGAGCACTCAGGAAACAGAGATAAGCGGATCTCTGAGTTCAAGAACTGCCAGGTCTACAGAATGAGTTCCAGGACAGCCAGATCTATGCAGAGAAACCCTGTCTCAAAACATCAACCGGGAAGAGAGTGAGAAAGAGAGAGAGAAAGAGAGAGAGAGGAAAAGAGTTTATGCGTATAGCCTAGGGAGATGACTCAGTAAGTGTGAAGGCAAGGCAATCGAGAGCACCTGGGTTCAGGTCTCCAGTATCCATGTAAAAAGCCAGGCATGGCCATACATATGTCTGTCATGTTAGTATTGTTGGGCTGGGGCAGAGACAGTGAGAAATGCTGTCTCAGGGGAAGTAAAATGGAGAGAGACAGAGCAGGACACCCAACATTGCTCTCTGGGTCCTGTGAGTGCGCTCATGTGAATATACACACATATATGGACATATAGAGCACACATAAGAGTTTGAGATCATGAGCTCTTAAAATTGGGTGGGCCTCTCACTCTGCCTGCCTCCCAGGAGGCTTGCTTCAACCTGAGATACCCAGGTAAGATAGCTACACCCCAAAATCCCTGCCTGGACCCCAGCAAGCCCATCAGCCTTGAGCTCTGACTCTCCCTATCAGAGGTAGGGACAGTCCCCAGGACAGCCAGAAACTACCGAACCAGCCAACACCAGAGACATCCAGAGGGTGAAAGGCAACCCCAAGAACATAAACAACAGAAACAAGTACAATGCTGTACCATCAGAACCCAGCTCTCCTACTAGAGCAAGACCTGGATTATCCTAACTCACCTAAAGAGCAAGACTGCGTCCTTAAATCTCATCTCATGAAGATGTTAGAGACCTTCAAAAAGGATATAAATAAATCACTTAAAGGAATACAGGAAAATACAATCAAACAGTGAAGGACATAAATAAAATGGTCCAAGACCTGAACAGAAGCAATAAAGAAAACACAAATGAAGGCAACCCTAGAGATGGAAAACCTAGGAAAGAGAACAGGAACTATAGATACAAGCATCATCAACAGAATACAAGAGATGGAAGAGAGAATCTCAGACATAGAATACCATAGAAGAAACTAATGCACCAGTCAAAGAAAATAGCAAAAGTAAAAGATTTCTAACTCAAAACAACCAGGAAAGTTGGGACACTGAAAAGACCAAACCTAAGAATAACAGGAATAGAAGAGGATGAAGATTCCCAGCTCAAAGGGCCAGAAATTATCTTCAACAAAACCATAGGAGAAAACTTCCCTAACCTAAAGAAAGGGATGACTAGAAATGTACAAAAGTTTACAGAACACCAATTAGATTGGACCAAAAAAGAAAACTCTCCTACCACATAATAATCAAAACACTAAATGTACAGAAGGAATATTAAAAGCTATAAGAAAAAAGGCCAAGTAACATATAAAGGCAGACATATCAGAATTATACCTGACTTCTCAGCAGAAACTCTAAAAGCCAGATCCTGGAGAGATGTCTTGCAGACTCTAAGAGACCACAGATGTCAGCCCAGACTATGGTACCTAGCAAAACTTTCAATTATCATAGAGGGAGAAACCAAGATATTCTATGATAAAACCAAATGTAAACAATATCTTTCTACTGTAGAATACTAAACAGAAAACTCCAAATCAAGGAGGG
Source organism: Grammomys surdaster (assembly GCF_004785775.1). NCBI lineage: Eukaryota > Metazoa > Chordata > Mammalia > Rodentia > Muridae > Grammomys > Grammomys surdaster. Next base: position 4,186,439 of record NW_021604753.1, on the reverse strand, counting down.
TAACTACACCCAAGAAAATGCAAGAAATTAATCATCTTACAACAAACCCAAAAGAAGAGAATAGCACATATACAGTGCCAACAACATCAAAATAAGAGGACATAACAATCATTGGCCACTAATATATCTCAATATCAATGGGCTCAATTCACCAATAAAAAGACAGAGGCTAACAGACTAAGTATGTAAACAGGATTTATCATTCTGCTACATACAAGAAATATACCTCGACAACAAAGATAGACACTACTTTGGTGTAAAAGGTTGGAAAAGGGTTTTCCAAGAACCAGACGCGTGAAACAAGCTGGAATAGCCATTCTAATAGCAAATAAAATAGATTTTCAACAAAAAGTAATCATAAGAGATGAGGAAGGACTCTTCATACTCATCAAAGGAAAAATCCACCAACACGACATCTCAATTCTGAGCATCTAATGCCCCAAATACAAGGATACCTACATTTATAAAAGAAACTTTACTAAAGCTCAAATCACACATTGAACACCAGACAATAATAATGGAATCTTCACCATCCCACTCGCACCAATGGACAGGTCATCAAAACAGAAAATAAACAGGGAAACAATAAAACTAACAGATGTTATGAACCAAATGGCTCTAACAAATTCAATATCTTTCACCCCCAAACAATATAATATACCTTCTTCTCAGCCCCTCACCAAACATTTTCCAAAATTTACTGTATAATTAGGCACAAAGCAAGCCTCAACAGATACAAGAAGATTGAAATAACTCTTCGCATCTTATCAGGTTGCCATAGATTAAGGTTGGACTTCAATAACAGAAACAACAGAAAGCCCATATCTTCATGGAAAATGAACAATTCTCTACACAATGTTCACTTGATTATGGAAAGAATAAAGAAAGAAATTAAAGACTTTCTAGAATTCAGTGAAAATGAATACGCATCATACCCAAAGTTATAGGATACCATGAAAGCAGTGCTAAGAGGAGAATTCATAGCACTAAGTGCCTTCATAAAGAAATTGGAGAGAGCTCATACTAGTAACTAACAGCACACTTGAAAGCTCTAGAAGAAGCATACCCAAGAGTAATAGACAACAGGAAATAGGTAAACTCATGGCTGAACTCAATCAATTAGAAACAAAGGGAACTATACAAAGAATCAACAAAACCAAGAGCTGAGTTTTTTGGTTTGGTTTGGTTTGGATTTTTGTTGTTGTTGGGTTGTTTTTTGGTTTTTGGTTTTGGAGTTTTGTTTTTTGAGAAAATCAACAAGATAAACAAACCTTTAGCCAAACTAACTAAATGACACAGAGACAATATCCAAATTTAGAAAACCAGAAAGGAAAGGGAGACAAACAACAGAAACTAAGGAAATTCAAAAAGCTCATTAGGTCTTACTTCAAAAGCCTGTACTCCACAAAACTAGAAAATCTAAGTGAAATGGCTGATTTACTAGACAGATACCACTTACCAAAGTTAAATTAAGATCAAGTAAGCTATCTAAATAGTCCTATAATACCTAAGGAAATAGAAGCAGTCATTAAAAGTCTCCAAACCAAAATAAGTCCAAGGTCAGATGGTTTAAGCACAGAGTTCTACCAGACTTTCAAGGAAGAGCTAATACCAATACTCCTCAAACTATTCCACAAAACAGAAATAGAAGGAACACTACCTAATTTATGCTATGAGGCTACAATCACCCTGATACCTAAATCACACAAAGACTCAACAAAGAGAATTTCAGAGCCATTTTGCTTATGAACATTAACACAAAAATACTCAATAAACTAGATGCTGGCAGATGTCTTCGACAAAATTCAGCACCCCTTCATGTTAAGTTTTGGAGAAATCAGGGATTCGAGGCACATACTTAAACATAACAAAAGCAATATATAGCAAGTCAATAGCCAACATCAAATTAAATGGAGAGAAACTTAAAGCAACCCCACTAAAATCAGGGACAAGGCAAGGTTTCCCACTCTCTCTGTACCTATTTAATATAGTACTTAAAGTTCTAACAAGAGCAATAAGACAACAAAAGGAGAACAAGGGGATTCAAATTGGAAAAAAAGTCAAAATATCACTATTTACAGATGATATGTTAGTGTACATAAGTGACCCCCAAAATTCTACCAGAGAACTCCTACAGTTGATAAACACCTTCAGTAAAGTGGATAAATATAAAATTAACTCAGAGAAATCAGTAGCCCTCGTTAATACAAACAATAGACAGGCTAAGAGAGAAATTAGGTAAATGACACCCTTCACAACAGCCATGAATAATATAAAATGTCTTGGAGTGACTCTAACCAAGCAAGTGAAAGATCTGTATGACAAGAACTTCAAGTCTCTGAAGAAAGAAATTTAAGAAGATAACAAAAAAATGGAAAGATCTTCCATGCTCATTGATTAGTAAGATTAATGTAGTAAAAATGTCCATCTTCCCAAAAACAATTCAATGCAGACAATTCCCAAATACAGATTCAATGCAGTTCCCATCAAAATTAAAACACATTTTTTACAGACTTGGAGAGAGCAACTCTCAATTTCATATGGAAAAACAAACAAACAAAAAAAACAGGATAACATGCCCCAGTCTGTGGGGCAGTGAACTGGAACCAGGGGACCACCTGAAAGAGAGAATGGGGGACAAGGGCACACAAAGAACAACAGCCTGTCTGGAAGTCTGATCAAGCTGTCAAATTTTAATTTTTTTTCCACACGGGGGTTATATACACGTAGAAGCAGGATGTGGAGAGGGGAATGACACAGGGTCTTCTTTGATTCTGGGTAGTGTAGGTGTTCTCAGGAACAGGACATTGGCTGGGTGAAGAGTTCACAGAAGAAGCAGGGTGGAACGGGTCACTATGTACCTGTCCATAAGATCTATTGTTCATTTGTTCTGATTTAGGCTAGTACTTTCCCACCAAGGCTGCCTGTCTACAAGATCTATAGCTATCTATTCTAGGGTTAGTACTTTCCCACAGAGACCAAGACTTTGTGTCAGTAGGCATGTATGGCTGATTTAGGCCTATGGCTGACTTAGGTCATTAATGTATAAGCAAGGTCACTCCCAGTAATAGCAAAATCAATCCTGAACAGTAAAAGAACTTCTGGAAGTATCACCAGCCCTAACTTCAAGCTGTACTACAGAGTAATAGTAATAAAAACTGCAAGGTCACATTGGTACAAAAACAGGTTAAACAATGAAATCAAATCAAAGACCCAGATATAAACTCACATACCTATGGACACTTAATTTTTGTCAATGGAAAAAAAGAAAGCATCTTCAACAAATGATGCAGATCAAACTAGATGTCTACATGTAGAAGAATGAAAATAGATCCATATTTATCACCCTGCAAAAACTCAAGACCAAGTGCGTCAAGGACCTCAACATAACACCAGATACACTAAATCTCATAGAAGAAAAAGTGAGAAATAGCCTTGAATGCATTGGTACCAGAGACAATTTCCTGAACAAAACACCAATGGCTCAGTCTCTAAGATCAATAATTGATAAATGGGACCTCATGAAACTGCAAAGCTTCTGTAAGGCAAGGGTCATTGTCAATAAGACAAAACTGAAGCCTACAGATTGGGAAAAGATCTTCACTAACCCTACATCCAAGAGAGAGCAAATATCCAAAATATATAAAGAACTCAAGAAGTTAGACTCCAACAAACCAAATAATCCAATTACAAAATGGGAGACAGAGCTTAACAGAGAATTCTCAACAGAGGAATCTCTAATGACCGAGAAGCACCTAAGAAATATTTGACATCCTTAGTCATCAGGGAAATGCAAATTAAAACAACCCTGAGATTCCACCTTATACCAGTCAGAGTGGATAAGACAAAAACTCAAATGACAGCACATGCTAGTGAGGATGTGGAGATAGAGGAACATTCCTCCATTATTGGTGGGATTGCAAACTTGTACAACCACTCTGGAAATCAATCTGACAGTTTCTCAGAAAATTGGAAATAGTTCTACCTCAGGTCTGAACAATCCTGCTCCTAGGCATATACCCAAAAGATGCTCCACCATACCACAAGGCCATGTGCTCTAATGTGTTCATAGCAGCTTCATTGGAAGTAGCCAGAAACTGGAAACAACCCAGACGTCTCTCAACTGAAGAATAGATACAGAATATGCCGTTGATTTACACAATGAAATACTTACTATTCAGCTATTAAAAACAAGAAGATCATGACTTTTGCAGACAAATGGATGGAGCTAAAAAATACCATCCTAAGTTTAGTGACCTAGATCCAAAAGTACATGCATAGTATGTACTCACTGATAAGTGGATATTAGTCATAAAGTACAGGATACTCATGATATACTCCACAGACCTGAAAAAGCTAAACAAGAAGGAAGGCACAAGTGAGGATGCTTGAATCTCACTTAGAAGGGAAGGGAGCGGGAGGGAGGGAACTGGGTACGACAGGGGATTGCGAGGGGAATGGGGGGTGTTTAGGATCAGATGTGGAGAGAGATAGAGCCAGAGGGTCAGGAGAATGAATGAAAATCTGCAGCTATGCAGAGTGAGGGGTGGAGGGAATCTATAGGGAGTCCCAGAGACCTAGGATGCAGAAGGTTTCCAAGAGTCAATATGGATGACCTTAGCTGAGATGCCTAACAGTGGAGATATGGAACCTAAAGAGGCCACTTCCTGTAGCCAGGAAGGGTCTCCAGTGGAGAAATAAGAACACCAACCCATCCGCAAAACTTTCATCCCAAAATTAGTTGTCTTACTGCTGTGAACAAACACCATGACCAAGGCAACTCCTATAAAAACAACATTTAGTTGGGGCTGGCTTACAGGTTCAGAGGTTCAGTCAAGTATCATCAAGGTGGGAGCATGACTGCGTCCAGGCAGGCATGGTGAGGCAGAGCTGAGAGTTCTATGTTCTCCTCTGAAGGCTGCTATGAGGAGATTCACTTCCAGGCAGCTAGGATAAGGGTATTAAAACCCATGTCCATAGTGACACACCTACTCCAACAAGGCTACACCTCCTAATTGTGCCCTGGGCCAAGCATATACAAACCATCACATTAATCTTGTCCAAAAAAAAAAAAATGGAGGGACAAAGATGGAGCAGAGGCTGAGGGAATGGCCAACCAATAACAAACCCAACTTGAGACCCAATTGGCAAGCACCAATCCCTGACACTATTGATACTCTGTTACTTACCGACAGGAGCCTAATATGACTTTCTGTGAGACGCTCCACCCAGCAGCTGACTCAAACAGATGCAGACACCCACAGCCAAACGTTAGATAGAACTCAGGGAGTCCTATGGAAAAGTTGGAAGAATTGAGGCCTCCAAAGGGAATAGAAATGCTACAGACCTACAGAGGCAAGTTACCTGGAACCCTGGGAGCTCTCAGAGACTGAGCCACCAACCACAGAGCATACACAGGCTGGACTGAGGCCCCTGGCACATATGTAGCAGATCTACAGCTCAGTCTCCATGTGGGTCCCCCAACAACTGGAGCAGGAGCTGTCTCTAAAGCTGTAGCCTGACTGTAGAATCCGTTCTACAGCAGGCAGCCTTATCTGGCCTCAGTGGGAGAAGATGTGCCTAATCCTGCGGAGACCTGATTCACCAAGGTGAGGGATAGTTCTTTCAACCAATGAAAAGCTGTCTAGTCAATGAGGACAGTGCAGTGTGATCACACCTTGTTATCACAAGACACTCATCCTTGGATCCCAGTCATCAGGCTGTCAGGAAGGTCAAGCAACTCCAAGGGGCTTTTGCAGAGTAGAACTCTGATAGAATCCTCAACCAATGAGCACTCTGTATCTGATACTTTCCCCGTGGCTATGATAAACGGCTGGCAGAAGCAGCTTAAAACAAGAAGGTCTGTCTGTTTTGGCTCACAGTTCAAGGGGACACAGTGAGTCATGGAGGGGAAGACAGTGATAGCTGGTTACATTCCAGCCACAGAGAGGAAGTTGAAAGATGAATGCTCGAGTTTCTCTTGCTTTCCTCTTCTTTATTCAGTCTGGGACTCCAGACAGCACAATGGTGTTGCCCAGGTTCAGAGTGTGTCTTCCCCTCTCTGAGAACACCCTCACAGACAGGCCCAGAAGTTTGTCTTTTAGGTGACTCCAAGTCCCTCACATCTACAGTCAAGATAAACCATGGGACACTCATGTAAATGAGTTCTCTCCAGAGTAAGTTCTGGGGCTGGAGAGATGGCTCTGGGATAAACAGAGAACTGGGCTTGGGAACGGAAGTTCAGTTCCCAGCAGCCAAGTTAGGCCAGCTCACAACCACTTGTAACTCCCGTTCCACAGGATTGGACAGCCTCTTCTTGTCTCCGAGGCCACCTGCATGTGTGTGCACATATATACAGACACACATTTAAAATATGCAGAATTTTAAAATAAAGGAAAATATTTTATTAAGAAATTAAAGATTTCATAAGGAAGTTGTTGCTGTTTTTACACACTAAGACTGTCACACATGCGTAGATAATTTGTGCACTATATTTTTTGTTTTGCTTTGTTTTTCAAGACTGTTTCTCTGTGTAGCCTTGGCTCTCCTGGAGCTCGCTTTGTAGGCCAGGCTAACTCACAGAGCTCTGCTTGCCTTTGCCTCCAGTGCTGAGATTGAAGGCCAGCACCACAGCTTGTGTCACTGCCTGCATCCCAGCATTTTAGGAAACCTCCACAAGCAATGCCACCACGGGTGATCCTAGTGGGAACATTAGGACTGATTGTTCTTGGACTTCTTTGTGAACTTGGAGAAAAGATGAGTTGACTCTCCTTGAAGGATAACTCCCTGGAGGCTCTGTTCAGCTGCAGTGGTGGCAAAACCTTGAAAGCCCCTAGGCCAGGGATGGACACAGCTCGGAACTAGAGCACTGCCAGTCTGTCACAAGATCCTGTGCATATCAAAAAGTAAAAATTCTTTCCACAGATAACTATATTGTTTTTATTGTGGTGATAATATTGAAGACGTATGCATATCCAAATGGATCAAATCATGTACATTAGACATGCACAGTTATGCTCTGTACAATTATGTATCAATAAAGCCAGTTTTAAAAAAAGAATTGGTGTGGTGGCCACACTTTTAATCCCAGCACTCAGGAGACAGAGGCAGGGAGATTGATGTGGGTTTGAGGCCAGCCTGGTTTACAGAGTGAGTTCTTAGACAGCCAGACAACCAGACAGCCAGGGCCACACAGAAATCCTGTCTTGAAAAACTAAAACTAAACAAACAAGCAAAGGGGGAGGAGGAAGAAGAGGAGGAGGAAGAGGAGGAGGAGGAGGGAGAGGAGGAGGGAGAGGAGGAGGGAGAGGAGGAGGAAGAAGAGGAATCTCTCTCTCTTTAAGTTAATAAGTGAAACCCAGGGCTAAGAAGATTGATTGGTCGGTAAAGGGCTTGCCTTGAGAGCATGGGACCTGAATTCAACCCTAGAACGTGTGTAGAAACACCAAGCATGGTGACACATGTTTGTAATCCCAGCTCTGAGGAAATAAGGAGCAGAGGATCCGGGCACACAGACCAGACAGCCTAGCCTATGGACTTTCAGGCCAGTAAGCAACTCTGGCTTTAAAAAGAGAGAGGTGGCCGTGCGGTGGTGGCGCATGCCTTTAATCCCAGCACTTGGGAGGCAGAGACTGGCGGATTTCTGAGTTCAAGGCCAGCCTGGTCTACAGAGTGAGTTCCAGGACAGCCAGAACTACACAGAGAAACCCTGTCTCGAAAAAAGACAAAAACAGAGAGAGAGAGAGAGAGAGAGAGAGAGAGAGAGAGAAGCGGACAGTGACTGAAGTGGTCCTCTGGCCTCCATATGCATGTGCACAAATGCTCACACGCATGCGCGCACACACATCCAGAGTGAATCTCAGAGCATGTTTTGTGACCCCATATGGTCTCATCAGCTCCGTCCCCAGAATGTCTCTCCCCACTTTGAGATAAGCAAATCCAATTTCCCATCCATATTTGCAGAGGTTATTTGCTACCTAAGCAAGAAGCAGCCTAGCAAATTCTTGTGTAAATAACACAACTCCAAGAGCATTATCCCCAGGCCAGTAGCCATCATGCAGAAAACAACTGCCAGGTACTGTCCAAGGCATAGGCACTGTGGCTTTAGGAAGAGCAGGATACAAAGGTGGGGTTGGGTAACCTTATCAAATCTGAGGATTCATGGGCTACATACTTTGAGCTTAATTCTTGACAGTGACTTATTACATGTGCTTTTTCAGCAAGCTGATTAAAACCTTCTGAACTCCAGTTTCCCACTGCGCCTCCTGAATTGAGTCTCTTGAAGTAATACAGATGGGCTGGTGGGATGGCTCAGTGGGTACAGGCATCTGCTGCCAGTTTGAGGACCTGAGTTCCAGTCCTACAACAGGGTAGAAAGAAAGCTGTCCTTCAGCCTCCACACAGGCTAGAGTAGAAACCACACATACACACACGCACACGCACGTACACATGCACCCACGCACACATACACACACATTATTTTTAAACAACTTTTAAATAATAAAGTAATAGCAACGTTGCACAGGAAGAGCTAAGTATACGGTCAAAAAGAAGTAAATGTTGCTGGTCTCTGATGTGTTTTTATTATCTATCATACACTGCCTGGGTTATAAAAGAGGAAAAGGGCTGGAGATGGGGGTGAGAACTGTGAGTTCTGGGTTGTCATTTGAGTTTTGCCGCACACTTTCTTGGAAACCTGAGGCAAGTGCTTGATGATGTCCGACTTTTCAACTGTTGGGGGGCTCAGAGGGTCTCCCCACCTTCCTTCTTTGCATTGCTGAGGTTTCTATTCCCTAGTCTACCAGGCGTACTTAGCAGTGGACTGCAGAAACAAGTCCCAAGAGAGCCTCTGCCGAGATAAGGGAAATAGCTGACTCTAAGAATCCAAACCTGAGGTTATACAGTCAAACCCAGTGTCCTAGTTAGGTTTCTGTTGTTGTGACAAAATCATGGGGAAAAAAGGGGGGGAACTTGGTGGGGGAGAGATTTCTTTTTACAGGTTACAGTCCATAATCAAGGAAAACTAAGGCAGGAGTTTGAAGCAGAAACTACAGAAGAACACTGTGTATAGGCTTGCTTCTGGGCTCACATTCAGATGGTCTTATATAGCCCAGGTCCATCTGCCTAGGGATGTTACTGCCCACAGTGGGCTGGTCACTCCTGTATCAATTGGCAATCAAGAATTTCCCCACAGACATGTCTGAAGAAGGTTTTTTTTTTTTTTTTTTTAAGATAGGGTCTTACTACATAGCCTTGGCTGGCCTGGAGCTCACTGTGCAGATGAGGCTGGCCTCAAACTCACAGAGACACTTTTGCCTCGATCTCTCTAGCTCTGGGGTTAAAGGTTTACATTCCCATATCTCGCTGATGGAGGCAACACTTCAGTTGAGCCCTCTTCCCAGGTGCAACAAGCTGATCACCAAAATGACCCATCACTATGGATCCAGCTTGTTCTAAGAACAAGTGGACTCTTCTACATTGCTTCTCCCTCCCTCACCTCTCCCTCCCTCCCTCCCTCTCTCCCTCCCTCCCCTCTCCCCTCCCTCTTTCTACCTCTCTCCCTCCCTCCCTCCCCGCTCTGCACTTGATACTCAAAGTCACTCTCACTCATTGAACTGACTTCCTGCATAGTCAGACAGTGCTTTCCATTTGCAGCTTGCACTCAGACCCAAGGAGAGGTGAGGGATAGTGACTGGCTTCCCTGCCTTCCCAAGTCCTGAGATCCCAGGGCAGAAACTCACTGGCCCTGTGTGGATCAGTTGCCAACTCCTTGACCAACAAAGCCAAGTGGCTTTGGAGGAGGTCATGTTGGACCTTGGCAGCTCTCACCCCCTCACCAGGCCACACAAGTCTGGCAGGTAAGCTTACAGGGGAGGTCTTTTCCCTCCATGGTTCATTTCAAAGAACACTCTTGCCCTTATACAATCTCATCATGAGCTCACAATGGGAACAAAACTGACTGCCTTAAATCCCATGCACTATGGAAGGGCATGTGGGCCTGGGGGAGGTGGGTGCATTGCAGCAGGGGCTGGGTTTGACTTAATGGCAGTCATCTTGGCCGTTCTTACTGTTCTGACATCGCTTCTGTTGCTGCAATAAACTGCCATAACAAAAACCAACTGAGAGGAGAAAGGGTTCATCTTAGGTCACAATTTCAGGTTACAGTCCATCATAGCCAGGAAGTCAAAGCATCATAGGCTTAAAACAGCTGGACACAACACAACTACAATCAAGGGCGTAAGGAAGGAATGCATGCATGCCTGTGTTCAGCTAGATTTGTCACACAATCCAGGCCCAAACCAAGGAATGGGGCTGTCCACTTTCAGCCTGGGCCTTTCCACATCAATAAAGGTAATCACAACACACCCCATCAAAGACATGCCCACAGGGTCAACCTGTTCCAGCCAATCTTCTCACTGAGACCCTCTTCCCAGGAGGTTCTAGACTACGTCAAGTGAACAACTAAAACTAGCTAGCACATTGGTTGGCCACTAACTGAAAGGACTACCTGCTAACTGATGCTTGGCATGTCTTATGAGTTCCACACAGGCTCATATGTCTGAACACACGGTCTCTAGCTGATGACACTTTTGCGGGGAGATGGTGGAATGTTTAGGAGGTGGAGCCTGGTCAGAGGAAGTAGATCAGTGAAAGCAGGCCCACACACCCTCACTCCCACACTCTGTTTCCTGTTTAGCAAAGCTATAAGGAGACAAAGAGACCCAGCTGCACACTGCGGCTACCATGTAAACTCCTTGTCAACATGACTTACCCTCAAGGAGGAACTATATATCTTCAAACTACAATCCAAAATAAGCCCTCCCCTGCCCCTTAAGTTTTGGTCAGAGCAATAACCACTACAGCATGTTAGATGTTTTTGAAAAAGCCTAGGTATACTTCAACTGGCTGTGGGTTACCTTTGCTAGCTCAGCATGCAACTTCTTTTGTCCTGCCTTAATGTGGGAGATCCTCCTATCTTACTAAGATGCACTTCTGTCTGTGAGTCCCTGATAAAAATATATTGGCAGAAGGGGCTGGAGAGTTGGATTAGTGCTTCAAAGCATAGACTACTCTTCCTGAGGACCTGGTTTCAATTCTCAGAACAAACATGGTGGCTCACAACCATCTATAAGTCTAGATCCAGGGTATCTGACATCTTCTGGCCTCTGTTGGCACCAGATATACCCATGGTGCACACTCATACACATAAAATAATATGTATGTATATACTTTATATGCACTGAATTATCCTGACTCTTTTCTTTTCAGTCTCTCTATGCCTTCTGCCTTTGAACAATGTTTCTTCTATACTGTTTTTTTTTTCCCTAAAAGATATGACCAGAAATACACAGCCTGCCTTGGACAGAAGCAAGTCAAGCTAAAATTTCAGGGAAATGAGCACGTGCCAAAGTCCATTACCAAAATAAATGATACATGTGCCTAGTTTTTCCTGAAAGCCCACAAATGAACATCCAAGAGTATAATCACTGGGGAGTCCATGTGTCCCTACCCTGTAGCTGCTGAAGCATCCAAGCAAGGTTCCTTGCAGAGGGATTTTTGTGAGGTCTCCCTCCTTGTCTGTAATAGCAAACTTGGGAGCACTCATACTCAGCCAGCGTAAAGCACAAGCTCCTTAGGGATCCTTGCCCCTGGATGAGAATGCCAGCATCATCGGAGTTATGGGAAGCTTAAGATGGCCAAGAGCTCTGACAGATGAAACTGTTCACTGATGGTGGCCAGGCCTCCTTCAAACCTCTCCTCCTCATAGGAACTCTACTCTGGCTTCATGGAGCATCACAGGGAGGCAACGGCTCCCTCCTTTCCTGTGCTGTTTACAGCACCTCTTTTCAACCCTTCATTAACAAATTATTTTATTTCTATGCTTTGTTCCTATTATTGATTAAAAGAATATTTATATCATTATTGTGAGAATTAAACAAGATAGTAAAGCACTCTACAGAGTGTGATTTTTCCTCTATCTATGCAGCCGAGAGAGGGACTAGGAACTCTAGGAGGAGTTTCATCTTCTTTCTTTTAGGGCTTGGCTGATTTTCATAAGACAAGAGTCTGGTGCAGCCTAAGCTACTGGTTTTGAACCCCCTAAATACTTAAAATGACCTTGAACTTCTGATCCTCCTGCCTCCCCTTCCCAAGTGCTGGGATTACAGGCATAAGCCACTATGTCTGGTGCTATGGGGTACTGAAGCTCAAACCCAGAGCTTTGGGCATGCTTACAAAGTGTTCTGTCTATGTCCCTCTGTCTCTCTGTCTCTCTCTGTCTCTCTGTCTCTCTCTGTCTCTCTCTGTGTCTCTCTCTGTCTCTCTATCTCTCTCTCTGTCTCTCTCTCTCAACTAAGCAGCACCCTTAGCCTAAGAGTTGTTTTTCATCAGATTTATTTTCATATTAGGAAAACATCACAATACGGCATCATGGCACATACCTCCCAGATCCTCAGCAGGTTGGACGGGAGCATCACTTGAGCCCAGGAGTTCAAGACCAGATCAGGCAACACAGTAAGATACAACTCCCCAGAAAAAGTCAAGAACAAAAAAGGGGGTAAAGACAAGGTTTAGAATATTCAGTGGAGCCATTGACTTTGTCCCTGCAAAATATCTGCCAAGCATGATAACTCACACGTGTGAGCCCAGCACCCAGTGGCTGAAGCAAAAAGATCCAGCTCAAGGCTAGCCTAGGCTACATAGTGAGTTCCAAGTTAGCCTGAGCTACATAGTTAGAAAACATTCTGATGCCAGCAACATAGCTCTGTGGGTAAAGCTGCTTGCCACCGAGGCTGACAGTCCTATGTCACACTGTGCATCTTTGGCTAGCCTTAGAACTTGATATGTAGACCAGGCTGGCAGAATTCACAGAGATCCTCCTGCCTCTGTCTCCTGTGTGCACCACCACACTCAGCTGGAAGCATCTCTTTTAATCTTTTGCAACCTTTGAAATTTTGGCATTTTATTGCTTACTGTCTGTGTTTGGGCTATGTGTGGGTTAATGTGTCGGTGACTGGGTGGGTGTAGATGCAGGCACAGGCACCTCAGCGTTGCCTGCTTAAAGGCCAGAGGACAGCTTTCTGGGATTGGTTCTTCCCTTCCACGTTGTTTCTGAGGCGACATCTCTCTAATAATTCGAGCTCTGCTTTGCTTGTAGAAGCTCCCATCCAATCCTCCTGCCTCTACCCTCCAGTCTCACTGTAGAGCTGGACCTGGGATTGCAGAGACTGTCACTGTATTTGATATTTTTTCACAAGTTCTAGGAAGTAAACTCAGGTCATCTGGGCTTTTCAATGGGCACTTTTATCCATGAGCTATTTCACTGTGCCCTGAACTCAGTAGTTACTATGTTATCATTCAAAGGAAAAGAAGATGCTCGAGATGTTAAGTGGTATGTACAGGGTCACAGAGCTGCAGGGAGCCGAGCTCACACACATGCTCCACTGTGAAGCATGAGCACAAGCTGAATCTCTATTTTCTCTCATTCATCAGTGGTCAGATGTCAGAGGACACTTCCCTGGGTCAGAGTCTCAGTGCTACAGGACCACTAAAGACTTAGCGTACTCAGGCAAGAGGTTGCAGGAGCTGGGCACCTGGAGCCTGAGTCTGCAGTGCATTCGTTCCTCTCTTCAACAGCAGATGACAAGCTAGACCTCAGACTTCTCCTAAAGACTCTTTCTGTTAAGAAAAGAAGCTTCCCTGATAGACAGAAAAAGGTGGGGGTGGGGTAGTATACTATTGATATATTAATGACACCAGAAACCTTTTAATATTCATATTATTTATTCTTAGCCCAGTCTGGCTGCACCAGAGCTAACGGTTTGTTGTTAATGAGATTGAGAACATTTTAAATCAACTTAATTGACATTTTTATGGTGTTCAGCAGGCCTGAGACACTGGATTTTCAGCCGGGAAGCTGCATCAGAACTGGGGATTTGAATGGGCTTTGAAGAGCTCTGCACATAGAGTAAAGCCACTGAGCAGGGCAGAGGTGAGCAGACCTTCACGGTTTCACTTGGATCTCGGAATTTGGTGCTATGGAGACTTCCCTGTTTCCAGCTCTTTAATTTATTTATTTATACATGTGTATGGATGTCTGTGGAGAGCAGAAGAGGGTGAGGGATCCCCTGGAGCTGGAGTTACAGGCAGCTGTTGGCTGCCCAACTTAGGTGCTGGGAGCCAAACTGTGGTCCCCTGAAAAAGCAACAGGTGCTCTTAACGGCCGAGCCACCTCTCCAGCCCTGTGGTATCCTTTTGGTCCTTACTCTGTTCCTATCACAGCAGCTATGGGCTAGGATCTGGGCCTGAGACTGTAGCACAGTGCCTCAGTTTCCCTGTCTGTAAAATAAAGTTCCCTACTCCCAAAGTTGTACTGAGAATAGCACATGTGACAAGCTCAGATCTCCTCATAGGATTCTGCAACTATTAGTCTTGTTGTTATTAAAACAGATTGTTTAAAATCTCCATGTTTGATTGGAGGATGTCTTGGAGGCCTCCATCTGTGGAACTCAGCAATGGCCACATGACTTGCTTTGACCACAAAAGGAACTGACACATGTCACTTCTCAGACACATGTAACTTCTCAGCCTATTCAACAGCCAACAATTCTCCATCGTCCTCTCTTCTGCATGCCAAGTGACTGGAGTTTTTTCCTTTTAATGGTTGGTCCATCTGCCATATCCCAGAGTGATTATGACAAGCAAAGAGCCAATGCCAGCCTTCAATGGGCTGAAACTCGAAGAAGAAGGCCACATCTGTTGGGGTTGGGGACTTTGTTACTGCAGCAGGAGACAATCCTTTAAGCTTCTTCTTAGTATACTCTCAGTCCAGTGGGGGAAACATCATAAACAGGTACGGATTGTCACAGCAGAAGAGAAAGAGGGCTATGAAGGATCCAAGGACCAAAGGCTGCATGAGGGGGGTTTCAAAGTTCTTCATTTGAACTTGGAGAAAGGGTTACACCCCAGGGCACTGCCAACATGTACTGACTGCTGACCATGCTCTCATCTAGTCCTCAAAACAGCACTATGATGTGGTGGTGGTGGTGGTGGTGGTGGTGGTGATGGTGGTGGTGATGGTGGTGGTGATGGTGGTGGTGATGGTGGTGGTGGTGGTGGTGATGGTGGTGATGATGGTGGTGGTGATGGTGGTGGTGTTGGTGATGGTGGTGGTGATGGTGGTGGTGGTGGTGATGGTGGTGGTGATAGTGGTGGTGGTGGTGGTGGTGGTGATGATGGTGGTGTTGATTGTGGGTTTGGTGGTAGTGGTGACTGGATATCTTTATAAAGGTTAGCTAAGAAGAAAGGCAAAATTGAAAGGGAAAGAGGTCAGGAAGAACAGGAAGAAGGAAGAAGAGTTTAATCTGTAACTAACGGAGAGCAGCCATTGCTCATGAACTCCAGAGGGGAGATATTTGAGCACCTTGTGGGTTTGGGAATGCCTGTGCTTGGTCTACCACTGACATGGTAGGAGGGGCAGCCCTGTTCTGTCTTGACCCATCTCAGTCACAGAGCAGCCTTGGCCTTCTCTCTTCTCCCATTCAGTCTGAGACTGTAAAGTCCCAACTGTACTTCAGCTTGGAGTCTCTACCCCCATGGAGATGTCTAGAGTCATCCCATCTCTAATGAGACTACTCAATCACAGACGCATTGTCTCAGAATCTTTCTGTCTTGGAAGCTGCTGCCTATATGATACGGATGACAAAGGTCTACTGATCTGGGTAGTGGCTCCGTCTCAATAATTTCCTCCAAATCCCAACATTCCCAGAGGGAAGAGGGGGGACAGAGTGGGGATACTCATAAGACTCCGGAAGTCAAGGAATCCACAAGCCCCTCCCCCATGGTAACAGAGCAGTAAACAATGGCCAGGAAGAGGCCACTCATCAGCAGAGCAGCTTGAAGATTGTGTAGGGAGTTTCAGTGAGGTGCCTGCACCCATGCTGGAGTGGGCGTTCTGGAGACAGGGATGCTTCTGAGTTCCTCATCCACCTGTAAGTAACCCAGTCACTGAGCTAGACTTGAATGGGATTGTTTCTTTGGGCTGTAATCGGTACCGTATCTGAGGTGAACAGAATTCATCACACAACAGTCTGTGCCAGAGACCAGTGAAAAGAAATCAAGGCTGGAAGGAATCTGTCCTCAATGATGACAGGGAGATGGATTCCTCTACAGTTAGAAACCAAGGACCTCAACCAGAGCATCCAACCCTCCCTCCTGAAAGTATGGACCACTGGTGAGCGGGACTGAGAAGGTATATGCCTCCATTGAATGCTTCAGCCTGAGAGAAGACTCAGAGTTGAAACCCCTCATTTGTACCTGATTTAGGACTGTTAGCCAGGAGTTGTAAGAAGGACCATTCCTGGGCTTCTTTCAAATGCAAAGAGCTGAGCTAACCATACCCAAGAGTCATGGTGGCTACAAGTTTGTAGGCTGACTTCCTGGAATGCAGGCATCATGCAAGCTGGAGCTCTCCAGTTGGTCGGTGGGGATGGGTCCAGGTTCTAGGCAAGCACGTAAGTGAAAGCCGAGCTATTCACTGAGGACCACAGCTTCTCGGTGTCCTCTGAACAGCCTGCTTTTCTGCTTAATTTTCAGACATGCTCACAACTCACAACTGAGAATGATCATTGTCAAGGCCAAAGTGTTCAAATCCCAAACCTGTTTCTGGTCTCATATTTTTAAAAAGGAGCCCTGTTTTACATAATGTTTGCCTTGCCACAACTTTAGCATTCGTCAACTATTTGAATAGTAAGCTCTTTGCACATAATCCCTAAGTTTTTAAAACACTTTGTTCCAACTAACCCTTCATTGCTTTCCTCCTCCCCTGCAGAGGAGACCCACATGGCTGAGAGTGGACTGCAAGGGGAAACCCTCCCACCTCCTCCTCCTTTAGGGCAAATCAAATATTCACTTCCAGGTTTTGAGTGCTTATTGTGTGGATGACATCTTTCTGCTTTCTTTTTCTCTTCTGATTTTGTTGCTTTCCTTTTATTTTGTTTTATTTTTTATTCTGTTTTTGTTTTTGAGAGAGGAACCCATTACATCATCTAGAAATTCATGATTCTCCTGCTTCAGTTTCCCAAGTGCTGATAGATAATAGACAAAGAGAGAGAGATGAGAAAGAGATGGATAGATAGATAGATAGATAGATAGATAGATAGATAGATGATATAGGGATGGATTGCTTGATTGGTTGATAGATGACAGCTAGACAATAGATGAATGGACAGACAGACAGATAAATGATGATAAATAGGTAGATGATATAAGCGGATAGTTATACGGTCAGATAAACATAAAGATATACATGCTATCATAGCATATGTGAGGTGATAGTGTAAATTTGATTCTACTTTCTTTAGTGATTAGTAATATTGACTAACTTATCAAATGCTGTTAATTATTTAAATATTTTCTTTGATAAATGTTTAGTACTTTGTCCATTTTTTAAATCAAGTTACTGGGGAGTTTATCATTTTTAAGTTGTAATATTTTTATAGACTATACATGTTATTCCCTTATCAAATGTAGTCGCCTGGTGACCCTGAGAGATTTGTCTCAGTACCTCTCAACGGTCCCCATGTTTGCCGATGCTCAAGTGTCTTATGTAAAGTGAAACGTTACCTGGGAACACGACTCAGTTGGTAGAGTGCTTGTAGCAAGCACAAAGTACTGGATTTGATCCCCAGAATCGCTTAAACCAGGCAGAGTGATGTATGTCTGTAATCCCAGCACTACGGAGGTGGAAACAGGAAGATCAGAAGTTCAAGGTCATCCTTAGTTACATTGTGAGTTCAAGGCTGAGGCCAGCCTGAGCCACATGAGATCTTATTGAGTACAAATTCATTTATCGATTATAAATGAAAGGAAATTATTTGTTTATAATATGCTCATCTTTCCATATGCTTTAGTAATCTCTGGGTTACTTTTAATTAATAACACAAAGCAAATGAAACATAAATAGTTGTATTGTTTATAGAATATTTATAAAAAATTGTACATGCTCAATTTTCAACCCAAGGTTTACTGAGTTCACGTTTGTGGAACCAGCAAATATGAAGGACTGAGGACATGCTTTGCAAATATTTTCTCTCATGACACAGATCGCCTGGTCCTTCCTCACTGAATCAATTCTCCGTGTCTATGAGTTCCTTTAATTCTCACCCAAGTTCAGGATGGCAGGGAGGCTCACACAGTGTGACGGTTAGTTTTTTATCAATTTGACACAAGCTAGAGTCATCTAGGAAAGAATAATGTCAATTGAGAAAACGCCTCCGTCAAACAGGCCTATGGATATACCTTAGTTAATGATTGATGGGGGAGGGCCCAGTTCCATGTGGGCTGTGCTGCCCCTGGCCAGATGGTCCTGGGTTCTCTAAGAAAGCAGACAGAAAGCATGAGAGCAAGCCAGTGAGCAGCACTCCCCTATGGCATCTGCTTCAGCTCTTGCCTTGACGTCCCCGGATGAACTGGATTGAGCTGTAAGATGAAATGAACTCTCCCCTAGTTGCTTTTGATCATGGCATTTGTCACAGCAATAGAAAGCAAATGAGAACAGATGGGGAAACTGAGGTCTGGGACTCTGCCTGCCCAGGGCTGCAGAACCCGAAGCACCAGAGTCAGGACACACATTTGCGACTTCCGGAAAATTCCTGTCATTCTGGAACGATGGCCATCCTTATCCCCTGGATGCTGAGAGATTCCCACAGGACAAGGCGCCTGTAGCTTGCACCTGGGTGTCTGAGGAGCTGAGTCCAACCACCTCTGTCATTTCTGCCCTGCCTTCTCATCTTGTTTCCTCTCCTCTGCTAACTTGTATCCAAGACAGGAGACAACAGGTGCTCCCTTTCTTTCCTCCAGAACCTGATACAAATCAGCTCTGCTCCTTTTTCTGGGAGTCTAGAGCAAAGCTCAGAATCAATCGATCTTTATTTCCTTTCTTTCTTCTTCTTTCCTCCTCTTTCTTCCCTTCTTTGAAGTATTGAGGATTGGCACATGCTGGCAAGAGCTCTGCCACTCAGTTTTATTCCCCAGCCCTCATTTACATCTTTACTTTGATACAACGGCTCACTCAGTTATGCAAGCTAATCTCGAACTTACTTCAGAGCCCTGGCAGCCCTTAACTTGCAATCGTCTGGCTTCAACCTTCCTAGTAGCCAGAAAAACAGGCCTGCATCAGCAGGTCTAGCTTCCTCTTTCCTGATACAGTGCTCTAAGCAGTTTCTGTCAATCAGGCATTGCCGTATGGGATGAAATTCCTTGCTGCCCCAGACTAGGTGGTGAGGATTTCTAGAGTCTCCCTTGCATCTCTCGAATAGCCTTAAAATGCCAACCACAACAGCAACAACCATCATTTGCCTAACATGCTTCACATTACTGAAGTTCAGTGGGACTTTCCCTCCTTTATCTTAGAAGAGAATGTTTATCATACTCACCTCTCAGATGAGGAAAGCACAGCATGTTCCAAGGATGTGAGAAAGACTGTGCTGCAGCTAACAGTGGCTCCAAGTTAGAGCTTGGCTGGCAGGATGCACTGCTAACCACTCCAGGCCTCGTCAGCCCTGCCCCATCTACACCCCAAGATCTAGTATGTCCATGCATTAGGACATGCATCAGTAAGTACATAGCCAGCATCTCGGAAGGGCTTGCAAAGCATGAAGAAGCTAACATACCACAGACCAGAGGGTAGATGGGCAAGATAAGACCACTGGTCCAGACCCTCAAGGGGAGGGGCTGGGGATATGGTTTCTGACTCAGACTCAACTCCCTGAGCCTGCAGGAGGAACTGCCTCCCTGCCTCTCAGCCTCAGAGTCAAGCCATCCAAGGTTATAATTATCCCACATACCCCACCCACGGCCCTGCTTGTCTTAGGAACCATGGCTCACAAGCCTGGGGGCTCCCAAAGCAAGGGGGTGGGAGGGGGCTGGGTAGAAGTAGGGCCTCACAGAAATGGGGCCTCAGGGGTTCTCTTAGTCACAAAGCTGGAGAACTGAGGGGGAGCAGACTACAGTTATGGCGGGGGTGGGGGAGAGGAGCCATGGGTCCAGGAATCTCCCTGGAAGCTCTGACTTGTGGGTGGGCAGTCTCTTATGTGTATGTCACAGAGCATCAAGGGACAGAGGGTCTGTCCCTGGGATACCATAAATAGTGGTGGGATCTTAGATTTGGATATTTCTCCTGGCCTCAGTTTCCCCACACAGAAAGTGTGTACACTGAAGGTTGAGGCTGGAATTAAGCTGGTGGAGGGTCCAGGGCACTGCCAGCGTGTTTCCTTCTAAGGAATATGCTGGCTACACTTGGCTCAAATGGCTCTAGTTCCTTGTCACTTTCACAGCCTAAAGTTTGTGACAGTCACTTGTGACCACATCCCCTTCGTGGTCCCTGTGTCAAGATGGGTGACAGTACTGCCTGGTGCATCGCCAAATCAGAGCACACACTTCAATATCAATAAAACAGCTGGGGGTGGGGCACGTGGGTCAGTTGGCAGAGCACTTGTCTAGTATGCCTGACGCCTGGGTTTCATCCTCAACACCACCTAAACCAGACATGGAGGCACATGGCTGCAATTCCGGAACTCAGAAAGTGGAAGCAGGAGGATTCAGAGTTTAAAGCCATGCTTGGCTACATAGTAAGCTCCAGTCCAGCATAGGACTGTACTGCATAGGACCCTGCCTCAAAAAGAGAAGCAGGGGAGGCATGGGGGGAGGGAAGGGAAAATAAGGGAAGGGAAAAGAAAACAAACTGTTTGGCCCTTGTTCCCGAAGACAGCATCCCGTAAATAATACTGGAAGGCAATCTCATGAGGTTTGCAATCAAATAACCTGAGCTCCAACCCTGCTGCCCACACCCGTTGGGGAAACCTCCACTGCTCTGACTCCAGGTCCCCTCATCTGTCCAGTGGGGACAGAGTCACTCAGAGCACAGTACTTACAACTGTTCCTTTGATTACCATTTTCCTAAACCTTAAAGCTGGCACCTCCTCCACATCAAGCAGGTCAGTAAGATGACCAAGTACCAGTCTTCCTCATTGAAACTACAAGAAGAAACTGGAGGTGGCCCCTTGAGCTTCTGCACAGGAAGCACACATAGAGTGGCCAAGGCTTGAAGCCCAGTTCTAGAAAATGGTGCAATCTGGGCCTCCATTTTCTCAAAGAACTGTGTGTTAGGAGAACCTGGCACAGAGAACAGCTATAAGAATCAACAAGACAAGATGAGCACCTCACTTGGGCCCTACTTTCTAGCAAAAAGGGACATCAGCTGCTGCTCTGATAAAGGGGATTGGGGCAGGTGACTTAATAAATAAAGAGCTATCCTTGCAAACACGAGGACCAGAGCTCAACTCCCAATACCCACATGAAAAGCTGGGCATGGTGGCAAATGCCTGTGATGCTGGTGCTGGCAAGGTGGAGGCAGGATCCTTGCAGCTCCCTGGCCAGCCAATCTAGCTTAATTGATAAGCCCCAGGTCCAAGTGGGAGATCCTATGTCAAAAAATAAGGAGAGGAGCTAGTGAGGAAGGACTGTCCAGGGTGACCCCTGGCCTCCACACACAGATGAACACAGTAGCATACTATGTATACAAACATGCATGCATGCATGCAAACACACACACACACACACACACACACACACACACAGGATGTTCAATTTTGAACCACTCAATGTAGTAAATAATCTAGCCATGTCTGGGGCTCCCAAATGATGCAGGCTAATGAGCACAGGGTGTGAATGAAGAGTGAAAAAGGGAGGGAAGGAGGAAGGTCCCCTGAGAGCATCCTCTAGCCTGACCTGGCGTGTCAGGCTGCCAAGACTCTGTAGCTTCCCGAGCATTTCCCCCTGGCTGTGGGCAGCTGCTTTGCACCTCCTTTTAGCCTCACAGAAGAGGAAGCAGGAAGAAAGTGAAGCAAGGCAGATAGATTCACAGATGCAAAAGGAACGCTTCTGAGCTCGGGGAAGCCATGAACTTCCAGGTCAGGCTCAGGCAGCTCCCGTCACTCCATTTACGAAGCCAATCCTTGACCAGCCTCGTTTGCCTTGGCAACATCAAAACCACGGTTCCCCCTCAGCCTCCTCACATCAAAACCATGGTTCCCCCTCAGCCTCCTGTCCCTCCCCATTTCTCCCAAGATATTTCCCAGAAGTGTGGAATCCCATTTTGAGTCTCCACACCCACGGCAGTTTGGGATTGCAGAGTTCTGCCCTAGGCAACCATCACTCATCCCTGGATAAGAGCCAGACTTCCCTCCCATGGAGGGGCCGATAGGAACCTGTTCTGAAGCCTGTTCTAGTGTATCTTCATGGTCCACAGAAACACTAAGAGCCAGTTGTCACACTGGCTTAACACACTGGCTTAACACACTGTTCAGGTCTCTCTTCACTTTGAAATCCACTCTGCCTGCTGTACCTTGCACTAGGCCATGTGCCTAGTGAACCCCCCATCTCAGTTCCTCACCCAGAAGGTCATCTTTGACCTTCCTCCCAGACACCTTGATCTTATCTCTCTAGCTCTGGTAACAAAATCTGTGAAGTGGCCTATCCAGTTTCACATCTCGAAGTGAGACAAGATGTGTAGACCTGTATGGTCTCTCAGTCACAGGGGCTGGGAGCCCTGCACTCCACCCCACCCCATTGTCATTGCTGTTGTTATTGCAAAGCAAGTGTGTGGGTTCAAGAAACTTCCACAGTGACATTTTACATTTCTAGACAATAATATAAGCCCTTATAGGAAAACCCAGGCTTGAGAATTAAAACACCGAGATCGCTTACTGATTTTTGTTTATTTTGAGACAGTTTCACATAGCCCCTGCTGACATCAACTCCACTTTGTAGCCCAGATTAGCCTTGAACTTCTGATCCTCCTGCCTCCATCTCCTGAGTGCTGGGATTGAAGACATGCACCATCTCACATGGTTTATGCAATGCTGAGATGCAGGGCTTTGGGTATGCTAAGCAAGCTCTCTGGCAACTGAGCTACATTCTCAGCCCAAGATACCTAGAATGTAAATATTCTCTGTAGACTCAACAAAGAAACAGTTCTGTAAATGATACAATCACTCAATGTGGTACTCTACAGCTATTCAATGTGGTACTCTATACCCATTCAATGTGGTACTCTATACCCATTCAATGTGGCACTCTATACCCATTCAATGTGGCACTCTATACCCATTCAATGTGGTACTCTATACCCATTCAATGTGGTACTCTATACCCATTCAATGTGGCACTCTACAGCCATTCAATGTGGCACTCTACAGCCATTTGCAACTTTAAGAAGTTTTACTATAATAATAATTTTTGTTTCTTAGACTATACCACACACTGATATAAAAGCTTTTGTGTGCTTTTTATCTCATTTAATACCATAATAACCCTGTAATGTAGGTCTATGTACTGGCTTTATCAACATCAGTGTTATTGTTGTAATTCCCATTTTACAAACGAGGAAATTGAGTCTTCCATAATATTATCAGCCAATGTTTATAATGTAATGTTGAGGCAAAAGAGAATACACATAGTTTATTCAGTATAATTCAAATATATATACATACATCCCCCACAGGTAATGATCACAATTGATGTAGATTTTAAGCCTAACTTTCCTGGTGACTTTGGGAACCTTAGCCCTTCAGATTGGGTCTCTGCACCTCTGGATATCTCATACCTTCAGGCTGGGTTTCTGCATCTTTGAGCACCTTACTCAGTCAGTCTGGGTCTCTGCAGCCACAGGCATTTTAGTCCCCCGGCTATGTCTCTGTGTCTCTGCTTCTCTAGGAGATGTTCAGGAGGTGCCAGAGCTGAGGAATCCTGGGTTAGCTATGATGTAACTGCCAGGAGCCAACCGCTGGGTTCCAGAGAAATAACAGCTACACTGAACCAGATCATGATGAGACCTGACAAGGCTCCAGAAAAATCATAAGCAGGCACCAAATCAACCCCTAAGTCTCAAGGGCCTTTGCTTGGCCCCAGGCCTTGAAACATAGAGATGGTTAGAAGCGGTAGGGCCACACTGGCACAAGGATGCAAGTTCAACAGGACAGTTGTTCGGTTTCTTTTCCATTGGTCACATAGCCAAAGCCAGGCTTAGTAACCAGGCATAAACAACTGCAACCAGGTGTAGCCCATCTATCCATGTTTTCCCAATAAACCATGTAACAAGTTGCCTCAAGGCATCTCCAGGCAACGATGGACAATGAACAGCATGTTATAAATCACGGATCCATACTTTCCATCCACTCTTGGACACAGTCATGGTTCTAGCATCTTTGGAGATGATTGCATAGTTAGGCAGCTACAAGATAGATGGCTCTTTGCCCAAAGAGGCTAATGATGGAGATCAGCCATCCTTCCTAGGGGTCACTTCAAGTGACTGACTACTTAGAATCCTAGGGTATCAAAGCTTGGGCCCCAGGTATGTAGGACACTTCTCTGGGCCAGGAGGAAGTTCCCTGGCTCATCCTCCTAGCGTGCCTTACTCAGGGACCACTGATACTCTGATCCCAGAGTAGGGAGGGAGAAGGTCAGACTGGGGCATGTTCCTTCCACTGCTCTCACCCCTGAGTCATCTCCCTAATCTACACAAGCTTTCTGCCAGAGTCTACAGCCTGGCAATGTAGAGTACAGAATGGGAGGCAGAAAGAACAAGCCATCATGAATTCCACCTCCACTGAATAAATGCTTGTGTCCCACATATCAGGAGATTCAGGGTGCTCTGTACCTCAAGAAATAGACAGAGGCTATCTCCAGTCATGGGGTGCTTATAGACCAGTGGGAGACAGATCATTAAGAAATAAATATACGCTGGGCAGTGGTGGCACATGCCTTTAATCCCAGCACTTGGGAGGCAGAGGCAGGCGGATTTCTGAGTTCGAGGCCAGCCTGGTCTACAGAGTGAGTTCCAGGACAGCCAGGGCTACACAGAGAAACCCTGTCTCGAAAAAAAAAAGAAAAGAAGAGAAGAGAAGAGAAGAGAAGAGAAGAGAAGAGAAGAGAAGAGAAGAGAAAAGAAAAAAGAAAAAAGAGAAGAAAAGAAATAAGTATACAAGCCGGGAAAATAGCTCAGTCAGTAAAATTCCTTCCACACTAACATGAGGACACGAGTTTGGATCCACAGTACCCCCATAAAGTCTGAACATGGTGGCCAACTTCTCAAATCCCATTTCTGGGAGGTAGAGACAGGAGGGCTCCTGGAGTTTGCTGGCCAAGAATTTTCACTCTTATGGCAAATTCTACATTTAGTGAGACCTTGTTTTTCTTTAATTAATTAGTTAATTAATTAAATAAGACATTTGGGGTGATTGATTAGCAATTAAGAACACCTGTTTTTCTTGCAGAATATGCAGGCTCCATTCCCAGGACCCACATGGCAGCTCACAACTGTCTGGAACTTTAGTTCCAGGGGAGTCTAGCACTCTCTTCTGGACTCTCAGCTCTGTGAACACATACATACACACACGGACATGCACACACTGCACACAAAAATACATATGCAGGCTATTCTAATTAGGGTTTCTATTGCCACAACAAAACTTCATAACCAAAAGCAACTTGGAGAGGAAAGGGTTTATTTGACTTATACTTCCACATCATAGTACATAACTGAAGGAATTCAGGGCAAAAAATCAAACAGGGCAGGAGCCTGGAGGCAGGAGCTGATGCAGATGCCATGGAGGACTGCTGCTTACTGGCTTGCTCATTACAGATTGCTTAGCCTGCTTTCTTACAGAACCCAGCATCACCAGCACAGGGGTGGTCCCACCCACAATGGGCTGGGCCCTCCCCCATCAATCACTGATTAAAACAATGTCCTATACGGTTGCCTACAGCTCAATATGTTGGAGGTATTTTCTCAGTTGAGGTTCCCTCCTCTCAGATGACTATTGCTGCCAAGTTGACATAAAACTAGCCAGCACGCTTTGATCCCTGTCAATTTGACACACAAACATTTCACTGTTAAGCCATAACCAAGCCTTTCCTGTTCATTGCCAAGATCACACATTAATATGAATATAATATTAAATATTCCAAGTTTTAAAACACCCACGGTCTTTAAAAATTCAAACATTTAAGCTGAAAACTCCTTTAGAAAATCCAAAGTCTCTCAACTGTGGGCTCCTATAAAATAAAAAAATAAGTTAAATACCTCAAGAAAGAAAAACCAGAGCTGGGCAGTGGTGGCGCACGCCTTTAATCCCAGCACTTGGGAGGCAGAGGCAGGCGGATTTCTGAGTTCGAGGCCAGCCTGATCTACAGAGTGAGTTCCAGGACAGCCAGGGCTACACAGAGAAACCTTGTCTCGAAAAAAAAAAAAAAAAAAAGAACAAAACAAATAAAAGAAAAGAAGAGAAGAGAAAAGAAAAGAAAGAAAAACCAGGACACAGTCACAATCAGATCAAAGCAAAACTCCAACTGGGGGTTGGGGGAAGGGCACTCAGTGTCCAAAGTTTGGGATTTACAGTGTCAAAGCTTGGGACCCAGCTCCCCCAAAGAGCCTGGGTCACTTTTCCAGCTCCACCTGTTCATCATCAAAGGAAGTCAGGACAGTAACTCAAGTAGGGTAGGAACCTGAAGGCAAGAACTAATGCAGATGCCATGGAGGGGTGCTGCTTACTGGCTTGCTCCCCATGGCTTGCTCATGCTCTGTTTTCTTACAGAACCCAGGACCACCAGCCCAGAGGTGGCCCCAAACACAACAGGCTGGGCCCTCCCCCATCAATCACTAATTAAGAAAATGCCAAGAGGGAGTGGCATTCTCTAATTAAAACTGAGACTGCAAAATAATGGCACAGAGGGCAAGGAGAAGGGCTGTACAGTCAGAGGGAGGGAAACTGCGAACGTCCAGAGGGAGGAAAGGCCTGGCAAGTTACGAGAATTGGGCAGAGGCTGGTGTGGCTGGAAGATGGCAGGCATGGTGGAGAGGAGAGTGAGGGCTGGTGAGGTCGGGAGTGGGAGGGCATCATGCAAAGCCCAGACACTGTCTGGGGAGTTTGGATCTGACTCCAGATGATAGAGATTTCCAAAAAGCAGAGCCTGAGACAAGGATTTGGGTGTAGGTGATCATTCAGGAGCTGATTTTGAGACGAGTGAACAAGGGAAAGGAAATTGAGAGAACTCATTATTGGAACCACAACAGTGGGGGGCTGGGGGCAGGAATGCTGCTAGGTCTTCCCCAGAGATGTTCAGGAAACTGGCTGGAATCTTCCACCCCAAGGAGGAAGCCACAACACTTGTATTCACGTCTCCCTTTCTTACTGGCTGATGATCGCTCCCTGGAGAGCTAACCTGACATTTCTGGACTTCACTTTTGAATAGGCTGATCAAGTTCAAGCTACATCCAAGAAAGATCCAGAGCACAAAAGCAGAAATATGGCAAACATGTCCCTGTGGTCACCACTGTAATAAAAAAATGAGCCTCAATTCAGAAGAGGATTGAAGGATCAGACCCCAACACTGAGGTGTAGAAAGCTCTGCTACCCGTGGGGAGCCTCTGACAGACTTCAGGTTAAACAGGCCCATCTGATTTGGAAGTTGGATGAAATCCACAACTCATTACTGCTCAGAGAGTGGTTGCTCAGCCATAGATGGAACGTCTATATAATACCCACCCCCAAGGCCCAGAGTCCATCCTGAGAGAGGATATAAGATCTGGAGGATGGGACACTGAAATGTTATCCTCTGGACATCGCACGTGGCTGCTGCACTCACGAATTTACAGCAATTGTGTTGACCTGAACAAGATCTTCTCGAGGACAAGCCTGCCAAAAAGTCCAGCACAGATGGGGGAGGGGCTCCTGAGGCCCACTCTGTTGGAGCCTGACAGGGAAAGAGTAGTGTCAGTTCTCTTTGCGCTGTTGCCATTGGTTGGTCCTCATGACCCAAAGGATGACCCCCATATGTGTGCTCCTGTGCACACATCAGAGGCACTAAATGGACTCAGTGGGTTATTTTTAAAAAGATGTAGATGATATCTGCTCAGCTATGCACACAGAGGGAATAAGACTTCCCAAGCCCCAATACCAGGACCTAAGTGCTCCCCAGCAAGGCTTCCGATCGGGTGGCTCAAATGATCCTCCGCCAACCCCAGCCAGCTTCCCTAGGAGACCCTTCACCCACTCATTTCAGTTCACCCTTGAGATGAACCTCAGGCACCGTCTGAGGATGAAAGAGTTTCTTCTGGCAGCACCATATAGGATGCATACATGGAGCAGGCTGGTGGTGTGAACTGGGCACACTTTAGGAGACCAGAAAATTGTGTGATCACAGGGTCTCCATCCAGACAGCATGTTAAAAGGTTTTGGGGGGACAAATACCCCTGTTTCTATTCTATACCTGAGTATATTCTGGGGCTTCTGTCCTAAACAGAGTTGAATCTGTTCTGGTGAGCTGTGTTGGAAGGCTTCTGAAGATTGTTTCTATGCAGATGTAGCCCTATCTTCTGAAAGTCTAAGACTGCACAGTGACACAGAGGGCAGAGGACACAAGAAGCCTGAGAGGCTGCATGATGGCCATCAATCATTCCCCCCTATCCCGTGTGTATGTGTGTGTGTGTGTGTGTGTGTGTGTGTGTGTGTGTGTGTGGTATGTGTAGACAGCCCACAGATCAATGTCCAGTATCTTTCCATATTTTTATTTTTAAGGCAGAGTCTCTCACTGAACCTATAACTTCACAGTTCAATTCTTCTAGACCAGCTGTCCAACAAGCCTCTGGGCTTCTGTACTGGTTGGTTTTGTGTGTTAACTTGACAAGCTAGAGTCATCAGAGAGGAAGGAGCCTCTGTTGAGGAAATGACTCCATGAAATCCAATTGTGGGCTGGAAAGATGGCTCAATGGTTAAGAGCACTGACTGCACTTCCAGAGGTCCTGAGTTCAAATCCCAGCAACCACATGGTGGCTCACAACCATCTGTAATGAGATCTGATGCCCTCTTCTGGTGTGTCTGAAGACAGCTATAGTGTATTCATATATAATAAATAAATAAATCTTTAAAAAAAAAAGAAAGAAAGAAATCCAATTGTAAGGCATTTTCTCAATTACTGTTCAATGGGGTGGACCCAGTCCATTGTAGGTGGTGCCATCCCTAGGCTGATAGTCTCAGGTTCTGTAAGAAAGCAGGCTGAGCAAGTCATGGGAAGCAAACCAGTAAGCAGGTCTATTCCTCTGCATCAGCTCCTGCCTCCAGGTTCTAGCCCTGTTTGAGTTCCTGCCCTGACTTCCTTCAGTTATGTACTATGATGTAGAATTATAAGTCACCAACAGGAAACAATGGACTAGGTACTCTACTAGTCCCCTCTGCCTACCCTGAGACTGCAGCAGGATGGCCTCATCCCTGTTTGTGTCCCTTGGGTCACCTCTCACCTCTAGCCTCGAAGGTAGTTCCTGAGAGCCCTGTGCCCCTGAGTCTTGACTTTCTACCCTGCAGGTGTTTGCTTCCTCCATGTGCGTTGCTGAGCCACCAGGAAGGCTAATTATAAATGTCTGGTATTTATAGTGAGTTTCTCCACCCAAGGCTTCCAGCACCTCAGGGAACTATTTACAGACTCCTCCAGCACTTCAGGAAGAAAGGCAGAGCCTCCCAGAGGAAACTAAGGTGAAGAGACATGGCTCATGATGTCTCTGGATTGAGGACTCCTCAGTCAAGGAGTCCATGCCTGGATTTGATGGGACAGATGTCAGGGAGAGACACAGGGAAGGAAAGCGCCTGTGCCCACACACCTGTACACTGTAGAGTTAGCCCCTTTCACCTCTGGCTCTGAGAGTCTCTGTAAAGCGGGGCTGGAGTGCTAAGCCTGGTTCTCTTGTTTTGTTTTGGTCTTTTTTGCAGGATAAAGGTAGGCAGGCAGTGATTTTGTTGCCGACCTAAGGAGGTTCCTATTTCAACTAGAATGAACAAGACCAGGAAGTGTGGGTGGGGAACTTTGACAGATAAGGAGACAGCTCAGTTGGTAAAATGCTTCCCTGAGTTCAGTCCCAAGAACCCACGTTTAAATAAGAAGCCAAGCATGATGACACACTTATAATCCTAGCACTGAGGGGTGGGGGCAGGGAAGGGGGTGGAGAAGAGACAGGTAGGTCCCTGGAACTCCACAATGACAGGAGCTTGTACCTGGAGACTCACCACCTCACATCCCCACAGGAAGGAAGCAGAAGAGAAGAGCAGGCTGGAAGCGAGCCACAGAATAACTATCCTAAGACCCACATGCCCAGTGGCCCACTTTCTCCAGCTAGGCCCCCATATGCCAGTGACTCCAGGCCTTCCCAGAGTTGACATACTGGAGACCAAGCATTCAAACGCATAAGACTGTGAAAGACAGTTCACATTCAAAATATAACGTAACCTTCATGCCCCCACCTCTGTCCTGATACAACCCCCAGAACACAGAAGTAGGTTCTGTCATCCAGAAAGGAGAATTCAGGTTTCAGGTGAATTTAATATTGACTGAGGAGAGGGTTTCTGAGACTGGTGGCCTTCTCCCTGAGAAGTACAGAAATGTGAACCACCAGGCCTGGCTAATTGACAAGAGTGAGAACAGGGAAATGACCCCGGATTATCACACACACACTATGCATGCAAGAGAAACATCTGCACGTGACATCTAGCCTTTCCTAATTGGGAAAAATATAAAATCACTACTATTTTTTCCAGTTTTGCTAATGTGGAGAGTATGTAGGAAGCTATCTCATTTCCACAAGCTCATTCTGGTTGTGTCATCTATAGCTCTGAGCATCCCGCATTCAGTCATCTGGCCAATCAAAATCGGAACAGGAGCAGCAGTTCCAAGCTTCCTGAGGCTGTCAGCCCAGAGCCCACTTCCCACAGTGTGAACATGGGCCAGCAAATTAATCTTGTTTGGGTTTGAGTTTGTCAGCTTGCAAATTCCCTGGAGCAGGTGAGGTGGCACACACCTAACATACTAGCACTCAGGAGGATGGGGTAGGAAGATGCAGAGTTCAAGACCAGGCCAGGATTATACAAAGAGAGACCCTGTCTCCCAAAGCAAGATGCACAGTTCCTGAAGAACAGCCGGGAGCTCTCGCTCTCGCTCTCGCTCTCACACAAAACAAATAAGATAATGATATCTATATCCAATCTGATCACTTCCCTTCACTCCCTGTGAGGAGCACAGTAATAGCCAAGATGGCCGCTCCATAACTGGAAGGAGATGGGTTTTACTGTAAATAAGAGAGCAGGGACATCCAGAGGCATCTGGAAGAGTTCAGAGCTGAGAGAAAGAGAAACAGACTGGACATGGCTAGGTCTAGAGAAGCTGGGTATGGAAACTTATGTGGGTTATAAAGACACTGAGTTCCTGGGAGGCAGTGAGGTGGGGGTAGCGGTGAACTGGAGCAGACCCAGGAGGTTAGGGCAGAGGAAGAGGTGAGAAGTGCCAGGATGCTAGTGTGGGCTTTGAAGTGTATAACAAGTGTATGTGCAGTGCACTGAGGGAGCCTGGAGGCCAGCATGGGCTTTGATATGCAACCACAGATATATATCAATGGAGAGCCATATGTCCCTTCTGCCAGAGGCAGGGGAATGACTCCTTTTGGTAGACAGGTCTTGTTTCACATATTCCTGAGGAATATTGGTTTCTAAGTTACAGTTTCTATTGCTGTGAAGAGACACCATGATCACGGCAAGTATTACAAAGGAAAACACTTACTTGGGGCTGGCTTACAGTTCAGAGGGTCAGTCCACTATCATCATGGCGGGAAGCATGGCAGCATGAGTACAGACATGGTGCTGGAGGAGCTGAGAGTTCTGCATCTTGATCCGAAGGCAGCAGGAGACTGTCGCCACACTGGGAGTAGCTTGAACTTAAGACACCTCAAAGCCTGCCCCTCATAGAAGAACATTTCCTTTAACAAGGCCGCACCTCCCAATAGTGCCACTCCTTATGGGAACATGAATCTTTGGGGACCATGCCTATCCAAACCACCAGAGCTTGATCTTATCTAATCATCAGAAATCATGCTGTAGTATGAGCTCATTTTGGGGTGTATGCACTCCCTTAAGACCTAACACTCACCTGGACCTTGGAAATTAGCAGCTGACTGCTACATGGCTAAGGGAAGCCTTGAGGCACAAAACAACAGGTTCATGACTCCTGATTCACCGCTGCCTTCACACCCAGAGGCTCTCTCAAGAAAAGACCAATTTAAGTTGCAAAGGGTGAGAGGGTTTGGAAAAAGCTTTGCCTGTCTTGGTACGGAAACCAAAGGGAACAGATTCTAACCCTGGCACTCAAGCCCACTAACTCGTGCATTGGTTCCAAGATCAGCAAGGTGACAGGTGGGCACAGAAGGAAATATTCATTCTTTCCCATTACAAAGTTGTTGAATCCAAGGAAGATATCAGAAGGTCTGAAGGCAGCAGAGAGATTAATCTCACCAACTTTGCCTTGAGTTTCATCTTTGGTGGGGGACTGGTATTAGCTTAAAAGTTAATTACAATCAAGAAACAAATCACAAAGCTGATATATGCATTACAAACAAATTAAGTTCTTAAAATAGGTGCACACCACTTGGAACATCGACTCATGAGCCTAAGGGTGCATGAGAATAATTGCGGAAGGTGAGCTAAAACCGTGTGATTTAAGTGAGGGCAAACTGTGATATCAGCCCCCTAGGAAAGAGACATGATTGACTTAGCATTTTGTAAACATCAAGCTAAGCGGAATGATCTGGGAGGCAGCCCCCTGTGAAATGAGGGGGGTGGACCCAGAGAATACAAGACTCCCCAAAGATGCAGAAGCAGCTGGAGTTGAGAAAATCAGGGCAAGGGGAGGAGCCATCCAGCCAGAAAACTCTCATCA
Source organism: Grammomys surdaster (assembly GCF_004785775.1). NCBI lineage: Eukaryota > Metazoa > Chordata > Mammalia > Rodentia > Muridae > Grammomys > Grammomys surdaster. The sequence goes on along the minus strand of NW_021604753.1, from coordinate 4,153,631 downwards.
AAGCTAGCGGTAACCCCGCTCCCAATCCGCTCCCAAAAATGGTTAATTCAAAGGTGTGTGTGGGAGGAAGTTTCCACTGCAGAAAGCTGGAAATTAAGACCAACACCCTCATTGCACAAATGAAACCACCAAGCTCAGGAACAGTAGTGGCTTCCCCAAAAGGTATGTAAGTGTCAAAGCCTAGACTTGAACTCAGGTCTTCTCCCTCCTGGTGTAGCTGGGATTATAGATATACATGTGTACAAAGTCAAGTGCAGAACAGAAAGGCAAGAAATTTGCCGGGCAGTGGTGGCTCACGCCTTTAATCCCAGCACTTGGGAGGCAGAGGCAGGCGGATTTCTGAGTTCGAGGCCGGCCTGGTCTACAGAGTGAGTTCCAGGACAGCCAGGGCTACACAGAGAAACCCTTTCTTGAAAAAAAAAAAAACAAAACAAAACAAGAAATTTATGTGGAACACTAGAAAGCAATATATGCTCCCTAAGGAATCCAGTAGGAGCTCCACATGGATTTAGAGGTGTCTAGAAGCTATTCTAAACCAGACAGGCCAGGCCTTCACAGCCACATGTGAGCAGTACAGCAACAGGGAATGGTGGAGAATGTTAAAAATCTGAGAGGGATACAGATAGGCATGAGACAGCAGCCACCATCCCAGCCAGGAGGGAGTATGGAACCAAAGATGCTGGCTTCCAAGGAAAGCCACAGTCCAGATTCTCATGTGAGACTTTTCCATGTAGATTTACCCACCGAATTATGGTGGGTGGGGATAGGGTCTTGGGGAGAGGTTGGCACACTATGAACTAAAAACAAAAAAAAAAAAAAAAAAAAGGAAAGGAAAGGAAGGAAGGAGGGAGACAGAGACAGAGAGAACACTTTCTTGACCAGGGATCCTTCTGAGGAAAGTTATGTTCACTTAGAAGGACGATTCAGTAAATCCACAGGGCAAGGTGGGAGTTGGACTCCCTCACAGAGTGTATGGAACGCTGCTGACGTCAAGGCCATTCTTGAGGTTGTGTGTGAGGCAATGAGAGGATGAGTGGTCCCCAGAGAGGTCGTGAAAGAGAGTGGAAGATGAGAGGGGAGATGAGGATGGAAATGTATGATGTGAGTTCTCTGCCATCCTCAGCAAGTTAGTGAACAAAACAGGACTGGAGACCTGTGAGACACAAGCCTGGAACTGGAGAGGGGGCTCTGTGATTAAAAACACCTCCTGCTCTTCCAGGAGACCCAGAGGGGCAAAAGCCTGGGGCAAAAGCCTGAGGTGGCTACTTAACATATCAAAGGGGAGCTGGCCAGCATCCTTCAGTCCACACCTATTACAGGGTCCTCCTGGCTGGCATACCCCACCCTCTACCCTAAACTTCTCCAGCCTAGGTACTGGGTTTGGCTGTCCTCTCTACAGCCGCTCTTCACTGTATAATCCTGGCCCTATTGTCTACCCTTTACGTCCTGGCCTCGTGGTCTCCCCCACCCCATCTTGTCACTTGATTTAAGGTCATGTTCACTCTGAATATCTCTTAGATGTCTCTGCCTCTGGCTATGCTCTCCCTCCCTTTTATCTACAGTAAACTTTCTCCTCCACTGTCCCCAGGAGCATTTGTGTCCCTTCCTTTTTATTAATTTTATTTCATTCTCAGGGTTCTAGTACAACAAGCCAGTAACTCCAACTTCAGGAAACCTGATGCCCTCTTCTGGCAGCATCCAAAGGCACACTCGAGCGCGCATGCACGCGCACACATGCACACACACACACAAATAAATAAACAACAAAATAAAGCTTTTTTAAAAGGGGGTGAAGGACCTGAGCCCTTGAAAGTTCATGGGAGTATCTGGGACCCTCTCGGGCTATTTATCGGGGACCTGAGCCCAGTCCTCTCGCTAAGTGCTCCATTTCTGCCATTCTTAAAACCATTCTTGGAGAATTCTCCAAGTCTTGGAGAATTCTCTATTTGAAGTCTAACTTCCCCGCTGGACTACATCCATGGGAACAGAGACTACACGCTCTTCATCAGTACTTAAGCTGGTTCAAGCATCCAGTAAGTGTTCAGTAAATAGTTTTGGTGAACTGATTAGAGAGAATCTGTCTGTAGGGAGGGGGTGTTGCTAAGTTAGAAGACTATGCACTTGGAAGTCACAAGTGACTGTGCATGCCAACAAAATATGCCTACAGAGGAAAAAAAATGAGATGAAGCAGGAGGTGCAGGAAGCTAGGAAGCATGAGTGGAACTACCCCCACTTTGCCCTATTCACTAGGCAGACCCCTACAGTTCTCACTGGTACTCACAACACTGAGCTAGGAAAGAAAAGAGACAGGGAGGGAGGGAGTATCCTGGGATAAGGGAAGATCCTTGTAGCTACCAATGAGAAGAAACCTTCATATGTCAAGAAGGCAAAAGATACAGGAAGAACAGATAACTGTTTGCAACAATGAGTTGCACATGGCATTGAGTCTGGATCCATGGGACTAGCAGCCCATCGCCCTAGAGGAAGGAATCTAAACAAAACTCAAATTAATAGGCTTTTTCTGGTTTTATTTTTGTTACTGTAATGAAATATCTTGACCAAAAAAAAAAAAAAAAAAAAAAACAACTTAAGGGTAAAGTTTCAATTATCTCACGATTCCAGGAAGTTATTTCAGGAAAGTTACAAATGCAGGAAGTTGAGAAAGATCACATTCACAATCAAAAACAGAGATATGAATGCATACATGCTTGCTTGCTTGTCCTCAGCTGGGTTTCTCCATTCTTTTATAAATTCAGGGACTCTCCCCCAACTAGGGAATGGTGCCACCAAGAGTGGACTTCACCTTCATCTTTCCAAATCATTGACTTAGTTAAACACAATCCCTCACAGATATGCCATAGGCTAACTAATGTGAACTCTTATTGAGACTCTCTGTGAGGATGATTCTAGATAATAAAGTTGATAGATAAAGGTACCAATCGCAGAGTCAGGCATGATGGGGCTCACATGTATTCTCAACACTCAGGAAGATGTTGTGGAAAGAGTATGAGTTTCAGGCCTGAGCTCTGCATAGGAAGAGCTCATATCAAAGACACTTTTTAAAGGTCAAATGAGGTTTAGAGCCCAATGGCTTACTGAGAATGAGCTAGTCTGTTGGGCTAATTAAACTAACAGAGAATGGCTTAGAGGTCAGGGGGCAGAAACACTGACCTCCTGCAGGTTGTATATTTCTCAGTTTGGGCCATAGACCAGGTCTATTAAACAACAGAAGTGTGTCTATTCCCAGCTCTAGAGGCTGAAGTCCAGGATGAAGACCCAGTGTGGTTGGAGTCTGGTGAAGCCCCCTCTCCACCTGGACACGGCTGCCTCTCATTGTGCCTTCACACAGCAGAGATAACAAGCTCTCAAATATCTCTGCTTACAAAGACACTGACCTCATCTTGGAGACTCCACTCCCAAGAGCCCATCTAACATAAATTACCTCCCAAATCCCTATCTCTGTCCACAGTGGGAGTTGGTATTTCAAAATATGAATTGATTAGTCAATAAAAGAGGCGTGATCAGCAGTTCCAACGAAGGAAGACTTGGAACAATGGCCGCCATGGTTATCATCACTATTTCTTACCGAGTATTTTCTGCATTCTGCTTCTCTAGACCCGTGCTGGGATAGTGCTGCCTGACCCTTTTGCAATAGAGCTGAAGACCATTTGACCAGTTCTGCCCAGTGAGTGTAAGCAGAGTGAGCCGTGTCACTGCAGAGCAAATAATAACCAAGAAAGACCAGACGTCGCTCTCATGACCTTGGTCTTTGTCCAAATTGTTTTGTCTTGTTGCTTCTGATTAACCCCTCCCCCCTTTACCCTCCCTTGGCCCTTCATGTTGAGAGAAGCCCATTCTTTTCAAACTCCAAATATTTGAGAAACTCTCTTTAATTTTCCCCAAGGACTTGGGCTCTGGGACACCAGAAGCAAACACTTATGAATGTTCTTTGGCTTTTGTGTATTTGAGGTGGTGAAGGATCAGACTCCGGCTCTTAGACATGCTACCAATGTGCTGTACCCCAAGCCCTAGTTTCTTGAACATTCATTCACTTATTGGAGGGACATGATGTGTATGTATGGGGAGGTCAGAAGACAACTTGCAGAAGTTGCTTCTCTCCTTCAACCATGTTGGTTTCAGAAACCAAATCCAGGTCATCAGGCTTGGCAACAGGTGCCTTTACTCACTGAGCCACCTCACTGTTTTCAACCCTTGATCTTGTTCCAAGTTGAAGTCTCAACCTTGTAATTCATCTTCCTTTACCTTCATGTGCCACCTCACCTGGCTTCTGTTGAGCTTTATCCTGCCTCTTCTATCCCATGAAGTTATACAGACATCCATTTAGGTCAATATAGAGAGGGAATTAGGCAAAGGAGTTGGCGGGGGTCGCATATAGCAGCTGATATCATAAAAAAAGTATTATTGACTTATCTTCAAATCACTGAGCCATTCCTTGGTTTTTCTTTGTTCTGTTAACTCTCCTGTAAGCATTTCATTTTAGATATTATATGCTTTCAATCTTACTGTTGACATTTCGGCCAAGGTGTGTTATATTTTCACTTATGGTGAGCATGCCTTCCCTTATATCACCTCATTAAAAATAACTGCTCAAAAAAACCACCACCTGTGCCGGTGAGATGGTTCAGTGGGTAAAGAACTCGCAGCTCAAGCCTGACGAGTTGAGTGTGTAGGTTTCCTACAAGCATAGGTCACAGTTTGAGGAATGCCGGATTACATTCCAGCTGTTGAGACTGTTACAGTGCAGGTTTTTGTTGTGTGTGTGTTTTTTTTTCGTTTTGCTTTTTTATTTGTTTTGGTTTTTTTTAAGATTCGCTTTACTTTTGACTCTATGCCCACAGGGAGAAGTGTACATACATAAGTGCAGGTGTGTGTGGAGGCCAGCAGAGGGTGTGTGATGCCCTGAAGCTGAAGATGCAAGTCACCCTACACGGATGCTGGGAACTAAACATGGGTGCAATAGCAGGAAGCTATCTTAAGCTACCTAAGCTATCTATCCAGCCTTATCCACTACCCATCTTTTAGGTGATTTAGTTTTTAATATCACTTTTCTAGGAAATATGTTTGTCATCTGTGGAAAAGCCAGGCCCTTTCTTGGTCATTACCAAAAGGAAAAGTATTTATAATGCGGAAAATGTTTTTAGCTTTTTAAAAAAATAATAAATAAATAAATAAATAAATAAATAAATAAATAAAAGTAAAGTAAAATAAAAAAAATAATAAGTGGTCCTGGGATGTAGATGAACTAGGATAGCAGGCATAAAGTGCTGGCCCGAGGCCCATCACCATGCTGAGTGGGTGTGGTGTCACCTGTGATCTCACCACTTGAGAGGCAGAGGCAAGAGGATCAGGAGTTCAATGACATTTTTTAGCTCCACAGAAAATTCAAGGGCAGAATAGATACATGAAGCCCAGAGCTGGAGAAGTGTCTTGGTGGTTGAGAGCATCAAGGCAGGGCCTAAGTTTAATTTTTAGCACACACAGTGGCTCCCAATGCCTGTGATTCCAGGCCCAGGAGACACAGAACTCTCTTCTATCCTCTGTGAGCACCAGGTCTGCATGTGATGCACATGCAGACATACACAGGCAAAATACTCACACACAAAGAAAAATTGGTGTTTCTTAAAGAAGCCTGTCTCAAGAAAATCCCAATGTGTTGATCCATACTAGAGGGCAGCCTGTGGCCCTGTGGAGACAATACGGCTCCACTAATAATGCTCTCAGTTCTCTCCTTTCATCAGAACCTGTCACAACTCGACCTGGATGTGAGTCAAAGACCCCACCCCACATGCAGATATGCCTCTAAATTTTCCCTTTATTAGAACAAAACCAGTCTTCAAAGAGAATCTTCTAGTATCAAGCCCTTTATTATATGATTCTCCAGGTAAAACCCACAGAGTTTTGTTAGTTTTTGTTTTGAGACAGGTCTCACTATATAGTCATAGCTAGCCTGAAACTCACTATGTAGACAGGCAAAAAAAAAAAAAAAGAAAGAAAGAAAGAAAGAAAGAAAGAAAGAAAGAAAGAAAGAAAGAAAAATCACACTTTTAACTTCACTGACAAAGTTTTATAACCCACAAACAATGGGCCCTTCAGTAACTTGGATTTTCCGTAGAGGCCAGCACTGTCAAACAAGACTTCCACTATGCCATGCCCTTAAGCAATAAGATCGTGTCTTCTCTTTCCTTTACACAATTCTACCAAAGACAGAGCAAGGGCCTGAGGCTGTAGTTCAGTGGCGAGTGTGTGTCTCAAATGCTTGCCACCATTGGTTTAATTATCAGTTGAAAAATAATAACCTAATAATACTAAGACTTAGCCAAAAACTGCCCAGTGAGAACCAATGGGGTCTATCAGTGGGAACAAGGGTGCAGACATCCCCCAGTTCTTTGCTGGGTCACGTCCCAGTGTCGTGTGTGTGTGTGTGTGTGTGTGTGTGTGTGTGTGTGTGTGTGTGTCTGTGTGTCTGTGTGTCTGTGTGTGTCTTTCACACACATGTGCAGACCAAAGGACAACTGTGTCATTCCTTAGGAGTTGTCACTGGCCTGGAACTGATCAAGTACAGGCTAGGCTGCTTCTCAACATCCCTCTAACACCAAGATTATACAAATACACCACCACGCTCAGCTATTATTATGTAATTACTATATTAGTTATTACTATCTATTATTATTATTTATTATTATTATTATTATTGGTTCTGTGGATAAAAGTCAGGTCCTTACTCTTGCAGAGCAGGCACTATAGTGCGCTACCTCCTAAGGCCTTACCATCATGTTTAATAGGATTATACAATTGTAAGTTGATGAGCCTGTGTTAACCACAATTGAGGGGACTCCAGCCCTGCCTGTCTGCCTTGATATCCCCCCAGTGTGCCTCTGGGTGAATGGCAGTATCTGCCTCTTTCCTATTCCTGTGGTGGGACTCTAAATTACCCTTCCTGAGGACAATTTGGAAACACCTTATTTAAATTGCTCAGACCCTCTCACCAAGGAATTTTACTACTAGGAATACAGCCAGGGGGAGCAATCACAAAGCCACAGCCAGAGTTATGGTCAGAGAAGAATACTGCAGACCATTTGTAACAATGACAAATTGCAGAGAATTGAAATATCCAGGAGAAAGGAACCATTAAATATAACACAATGCAGTTCTACCACAGAATATTAGTATGCAGCTGCTAAAATTCATACTCTGAGGCAATATTTAAGGGTGTAATGAAATACTGTTACATATGATGCTGAACTAAATCATGTAGAAGTCAGGCTTGTATAATAAGATTGCCCGTACAGGCGTTCGTGCGGACATCTAAACAGCTCTCCCTGTGTGTATCTAAAAGAACATAAAATATGGAGAAATAGCACAACGGGTAAGAGCACTTGCTGCTCTTGCAAAAGACCCAAGTTCAATTCCCAGCACCCATGTCAGGTGGCTCACAAGCTCTGGTAAGTTCAGCACAAAGGGATCCAGTGCCCTCGTCTGGCCTCCTTGGGAATCTGGACTTACACGAGCACACCTGCACAAAGACACACACCCATACCATACACATAAATTAATAATAAAAAATAAAATCTTTAAATAATATGCAACAGAATATTCTTTTTTTCCAAAATTTGTTATGTCTAAGGATGATATGACAAACAGCTTTTAAACCTCTTTTTTCATCCTACTTTCTAAAACTAATGTTTTGCTCTTGAAGGTCCAGAAATAAATATTGAACTCACAAGCGCCATCTGGAGAAATCCAAATGCCAAAGGGCAAAGACAATGGTAATACAGCCCATTAAAATTTGTAATGTTAAATATTCCCAGATTTGCACCTCAAGTCCAATACTGAGCAGCCATGTCTCAGCGAACCGCTGGCCCCTGGCAGCCATCACACCTCGGCAGCTTATAACAAAGGATGCAAACCTGCTTGTGTGCCTGTGAACTGGCTGAGGCTGGTGCCTCTGTGCTGAGTTTGTACCTTCTTCTGGGATGGGCAGGGCTGGGTGGCCGAGGCTGAGTTGAACTAGGGTGTTCAGCTCTGTTCCACTTGCTTCAGTTCCTTGCCCAGGAAACAGTGGCCTCATGGTGATGATGTGGTCATGGTGGCATGTGTGTTTATCCCCACCACTTAAAAGGCAGAGGGAATCTGTAGTTTGAGGTCAGCAAGGTCTATATCGTCAGTTCCTGGCTAGTCAGATCGATAAGTGAGACCCTGTCTCAAAAAAAACAAAAAAACAAAAAAAACAAAAAACAGAGAAAACCAGTTTGAAACACATTTACATCTTTGTGGATATGGAAACAGAAAGCTCTGGACTCAAATCAGAGGTTGGTAGGAGTTTCAAAGGCCCACGGCCTGATTGCTAATGTCACTGAGCTAGGTACCACAACCTAACATTTCCAAAAACTCTAAAGACAACACCATCAAGAGAAAGACCAAGTGTTTAAACATAGGAACCTGAAGGGGACATTTTGCATTCATACCATAACAATGTTCTTAGTCAGATATACCTACCATCCTTCTTGTAGCTAAAGTGAATAAGATAAAGAAATCCAAATCAAAGGCTATCTGTCTCTTTATAGGAGTCAAGTGATGGTTACTGTCAGTTGTCAACTTGACAAGATTGAGAATCACTTAGGGGATCACTGGAAGGGACCCTGTGGAGAATTACCCTGACCCCATCGTCCCCTGTGGGCGACACCATTCCCTAGGCTGGAGAGTGAGTCATCAGCATTCGTTGCTCTCTTCTGACTTAGCATGTGAAGAGCTGCTTCAGCTCCTATGGCCTTGGTTTCCTTGCCATGATGGACTGTAGACCTTGAACTGTGAGCTTTTTAAACCCTTCCATTAGGATATTTTATCACAGCAACATGAAAAAGAAGCTAAGAGAAGTTGCAAGAGAATCTAGAGAATCAGAGTGAGGTAAAGAATTGAGGACATTCACACAATTTGCAAACAGACTTCACCTTAGTTGAAAGACATTTGCATGGGGTGAGGTCAGATACAGGCTTCGGCAGATGTTCCTGTATAGTTAGCTACAGAGTCACCTCTCCACCTCCACCACCTTCAGGAGTGACAAGTTTCTCAATGACGGATCATTTGAGTTTGTTTGTTGTTTGGCTTGTTAGTTGGTTGCTTCTGGCTTTTCTGTATCAGTCAAACCATTAATTATCTTTGAGCTGCCTGTTAATTTGTTCCAACGACACAAAGAAAAATAACTATGTTCTGAAGCATGCTGTGCACAGACTGGGCACTGCAATACCCCAGGGATACACTGTCCAAGTGAAAGCCTCTAAACACAAGCAGCAATTGAAGTTGAAATTCAAATTTATGTAACTGACCTTGAATTCCTGATCCTCCTGCCTTCACATCCTAATGCTGAGATTAAAGGTGTGTGCCACCATATCCAGTTTATACCAGCTCCAGGGCTTCACGCACACTAGACAAGACACCTACTAACTGAGCTACATCCTCAGCCTAATACATTTTTATTTTTAATTAAGTAAAATTTAAAATGCAGTTCCTTGGATAAATTATTGGCACTCCAAGCACTTTGTAGCCACTAGAAGCTATCAGAAGTGGCAGTACAGGGCTGAGGACATGGCTCAGCCTAGCAAGCATGATGATCTGAGTTCCACCTGCCCAAGAACCTCCAAAAAATTGCCAAACATGGTATCACAGGCCTGCAATTGCAGCACTAGGAGGAAGCAGGGAGACCCCCAGGTCTCACTGGGTAGCTAATCTAGTGAGCTTTAAGCCAATAAGAGACCCTGTCACAAAAGAGATAGATAGCATCTTTGAAGATTGTCCTCTAGCTTCTATAGGAGAACATGGCACACACGCATACAAGCAGGTGTGCGCGTGCACATGCACATGCGCCCCCATACACACACATACAAAGAGGGGTCCTATATGAACATACACAAGAGGAGGGGGGAATATGAACACATGTACAAAGGGAGAATATGAACACACAAATACACATACACACACACAAAGCAGGAACATATATGAACACACACATATAAGGGGAGAATATGAACACACGAATACACATATGCACATATACACTCAGAAGGGGGAATGTGAATATGGAACACACACACACAGTATTCTGAGCTTGGATTATATAGACATAGCACAGTCCTATCTCTGCAGAAAGCACTGGAAGTGCGCTGTTGAGGCATTGCCGACCTAGAGCCGGAGGGTGTGCCCTGGAACTTTGTATTCAGTAAGCTTGACAAAGCAAGCAGGTGAACCCAGGTCTGGTATCCTGACTTCAACTCAGCTCCTTCTGTTGTGTTTAAGTCAGCATTCCAAGGGCAGTGGCTGTTTTCCATCCTGCAACCTAACATATGTAACTTTCATTTGTTTCTGCCGTCCACTCCCCGGGAGATCTTCACAAGAACTAATGGCTGGCTGACTGCCCAGCTCCTCCTGTGGTGCCTTTGGGTCTCCAGGAAGCCCTTCCTCTTGGTGTCTTTGTAGTCTAGCCCAGCATCCTCCAATGCTCCTCATCACCTATTCTTGTCCTGGATCTATCTGAGTTTGTGCCACGTATGCTACGTTTTTCTGTATCTCTGGACATTAGGATTTTAAACATTCAATCCATGGAGCGAAGCCATCATCACCCTTCCGACACTGGCCAGTGAGGCTGGTCCAGCCTCCCCTGAGGAGATGCTCTCCCCAGTCATCGTTACTCAGATGCTCTCAGACTCCCGCCCACACTGCTCTGGGACCATCTTCATCCTCATCCCCTGCTTCTGTGTCCAGCTACCTTCCCCGGCTGTGAATATTCTGAGGGCTGGACAGATTCTTTACTTCATTTTATAGAAGCAGCAGATCCAGGGGTCCCTCTGGCCAGCCAGTTTAGCCAAAACAGTGATGACCAGGTTCATTGAGGGCAGCTGATTTTCAAGATTCTCCCTAATTCAAGAAGTCGTTGTCCTGCCTCTGAATGACAGTCTGCCTATTTGTCCTTCAAATGGTGAAATAATAAGATGGAAGGCAGTACGGGAAGACAGCAACATTGAGTTCTGGCCTCTGAGTGCACACTCACGGGCAACCTCACCTACACAAACATGCTCTACTATACACACAGTGCCACCATCTAGGAGCCAAATGTTCCTACACAAGAGCCTGTTCATTCTGCTCATCCACACCACGGGTGCCACAGTGTAGGCAGCCCCGTGCATTCAATAATCACCCAGCAAGACGGCTCAGCGGGGGCAGGCACTCACCACCAAGCCTGACAACTCGGCTTCTATCTCTGAACCCCACATGGTAAAATCAGAGAACCAATTCCCAAAAGTTGTTCTCTGGCCTCCACACATGCTTTCTATGTGTGCACACAGACACATGCAAACACACACACTGAAAGGGGAGATCTTATCTGGGATATTACTAACACAGAATGAGAAGTTGTCCCGAGGCAGGGAGTTTTAACTTTCATTTAATCCTCATAATAACGTGAGTGAAGCACTGTGCTTACCCTCGCTGTTCCCCAGTGATGGCAGCTGAGGAGGAGGAGGAGGCTGGAGCTCGGCTTCATGAACTGCCCATTCACACAGCAGAAGGTGAGAGTGGCCTGATCCACACCCAGAGGCTCCACAGAGCGGCCACCATGCACACTTACGCTGGTGTGCTGAGACAATGAGCCCCTGTTAGACCTGGGTGGAACCTCACTGCAGATTCCACAGCTGTGTGGCCTTGGGACTGGTCTCAGAGACTCCCTAAGCTTCTACTTCCGGTGTGTGTGTGTGTGTGTGTCTGTGTGTGTCTGTGTCTGTGTCTGTGTGTCTGTGTGTATGTGCATGTGTGTGTGCATGTATATGTGTGTGTATGTGCATGTCTGTGTCTGTATGTGCATCTATGTGCACATGTGTGTGTGTGTGTATGTCTGTGTATGTCTGTGTGTATGTGAGTGTCTGTGTTTGTGCATGTGTGTGCACATGTGTGTGTATGTGTGTGCATGTGTGTGTGTCTATCTGTGTGTATGTACATGCATTGTTGCTTTATTCATATATATGCATAGGCATGTGCTTGTGGAGGCCAGAGTTTGGGGTCACTCTTCTTTTTCAATCACTCTTCACGTTTTTTTTTCTGAAATGGGGTCTCTTCACTGAGCCTGAAGCTTGCCATTTCAGTAGAGCTGGCTGGCCACTGAGCTGTCTCGACTAACACAGCCATACCCAGATTTTTGCCCGCGGGCTGGAGATCTGAACACAAGCCCTCATGCTTATGCAAGTACTTTACCCACTGAGCCATCTCCCCAGAACTTGCTGCTGCTGCTGCTCCTACTCCTGCTGCTGCTGCTGCTGCTACTGCTGCATGAGACAGGGTCTTACTATTGTAGTCCCAGCTGGCCTCAAATTCACAGAACTCACTTGCCTCTGCCTCCAGAGTGCAGATTAAAGGTACGTACCACTATGCCTAGTCTTGTTCTGTGTTTCTGAGACAGAGTCTCATGTAGCCCAGGCTGGCCTCAAACTCACTATGTAGCCCAGGATGACCTTGAGTTTCTCCTGCCTCCACCTCCTGAACACTGGGATTACAAGCCAGCACAACCATGCCCAGGTTTCTGCGGCTCTGGGGGCGGAGCCCAGGGCTTTATGCACGTTAGGCGAGGGCTTCATCTAAGCTACAGTCTCCACTCCATACTTCATATTTCCCTGTCTGTGAAGTGGGAAGAACAATCCCAACATCGTGGGTCTGCTGCAGACCCAATCTGATGATGGCTGTAATGTCTGGCAAGTGGTAGAACACTCGTTAACCGAGAGCGTCTGCTGCTGTTATTGTTGTTGCCGAGGTCGCTGTTATTATCCCCGTCCATGGCGCTGGAGGCCCAGATTCCCTCCCACCTCATCCCAAGGAAATAAGAAGTGAAGTTTTGTAGCTGGTCCCAGTACACCAGCTGGTGCTCAGAAACCAGTGGGATGCAGCTTCAGGCTTCCGCAGGCCAGCTTTTCCCTGTTTGGGGTGGGGTAGTGGTGGTGGGGGTGTCGACGCTGCAGAAGGCCACAGCAACTCCTGGGAAAGAGGGGCCTTGCTCAGCTCCTCACTAGTCACCTGCATGACCTGGAGCAGCTACTGGATCCCTAAGTGTGCTCCTCTACCCCAGAAGATGTGCTCTTCCTGGTTCCTCCACTAAGAAGTATGAATCCATCAGTGCCCCAGATTCATGCTGCCCTCAGAGGCTCTGTTACCCAACACAGGCAGGGAAATGCAACACTGGCCAAGAGGAGAGCTGAGCCCTTTAAAGAGAAAAAGAATCTCTGTCTGCCGTCTGCGACTGCCTAGGTTTTGGAAGGTGCCAAGAAAAGCAAGAGCCAAACTGGAGAGAATGTGCTAGAAAAGCTTCCAAAAGGCAGCCGCTTGGGTTGAAGAAGGCAGTACTTGCGTGAGGCCTTTCAAACCCAAGACTGGCTCAGCTTCAGGTCCCTACTAATCACAATGATACTGAGACCACCTCATGGCAAGCGCTGGGTGCACAGCACCACCCTAAAGTCTTGGCATTTGCCATCTTTACCCAATCACAGGACTGTTTTGTCAACATGGAGAAGCTGCTGAGAAGGGGACAAACAGGAAGCAACACGCATGCCTCTGCCAACACCACCTGTGTTATAACTACAACTGTCACTGTCCTGATGTGCATGTAACCTCCTGGAGCCATGGGGGAAACTAACGGATAGACAGGCTGCCTCGTCCACGATCACAAGGGAGTGAGCATATACTGGTTAAAGAAACAGACCTTGGCGTCAGATTGCCAATGTTTATCTGATTCCTCTAGAGATGGCTCAAATGGTAAAATGCTGGCTGCACAAGCATCAGGTCACGAGTTCGACCAACAGAACCGATGTAAAATAGCCAGATGTGGCAGGAGACAGAACCAGAAAGATCGTTAGGACAGACCGGCCAGCCAGCCTAGCAGAATCAGCAAGGTTGGGTTCAGTGAGAGATGGGATACAGAGGTTGACAGAGTACTTGCCTACCAGACCTGAGGGCCTAGCATGCCTGAGGGCCTAGCATGCCTGAGGGCCTAGCATGCCTGAGGGCCTGGACGTGATCCTCTGCACCACATAAACCAGGTGTGGTGGTGCTTGCCTGCAATCCCAGCACTCCAAAGGTGGAGGCAGGAAAATCAGAAGTTCAAGGTCAACCTTCATTACATAGCAAGTTCTAGGCCAGCTTGGGTTCCATGAGGTCATAGCTCAAAAAGAAAGCAGAAAGGAAGGAGAGAAAGAAAAATCAACCTAAAAACTCAGAAAAGTGATTCAGGAAGATGATACCCAGCAGAGACCTCTGGTCTCCAAACACTCAAAAACACGAAAATCAAAACCCCATGGTGTCTGTCTAGTCAGGGCGTACCAACCTACACAAGCTAGCTTCCTCTCTGAGTTTCTGTCTCCTCCCCCACAAAATGAAGAAATTGACCTGAATATAGACTTAGGTGAGAATCTTTGCTTGATGATTACGAAGAGCTCTGAGGTTCAGAAAGAACGGGTTGGAGCCTCTCTCCCCTTAAGGGAACAGGGATACACTTCCTATGCCTTTATTTCTACTTCCACTGTTCTGTTATTAGTGCTCAGACAAGAAGGTATGTGGGCCTGAGGTGGGGGGGGGGACAAAATGGCATATCATATGGTAAAGAGACCAGGCTGAAGAAACAGTGAAGGAGGAGACGCCTTGAGAGGCCTTGAGCCCAGAGCAGCATTATAATAGAACCAGTGCCCAGTTGAGAGGGGAGACAGAGATGGAGAGACAGCCAAGGCCTCTGCTGGCCAGAGGCAGCTCTGCCCAGCACCTTCCCCGGTTGATTGTCTCAGGCAGTAGCCCCTGTCCAGATGGAGGTCTTCGATCTGTTTAGCTGCTCCAGGACTGCTTGCCAGTAATGGGGTGTAGCTCTTGCTGCTAGTGCATGAGGCACCAAGCACAGACACACAAGCAGACTGCCATTCTCGGCTGCATGACCTCACCACCCAGACCAACAGAAGACCCAAAGCAAACCCTGGACATGGAGGCAGGCGGTGAGAAAGACCCCACCCTGCATGAGGCCTGGGGATCCTAAGCTGAGACAGGGAAGAGCGAGGGCCACATTTCTACCAGCCCTTGTCACAATCATGTTCATCTAAAGTTGGATCACAGACTGAAGAAACTTCTGAACCCCATTCCAAAGTGTGTGACCCCCAGAAGTGGCTTCCTCTTCCCTCTCCCCCACAGACAGCTAGAAAGAAAGCAATCTTCTTGCTATTGACCACAATGAATGGCCCATCAGCAAGCACACCCCTGAAGAGGGAAGGGAGAACCAGGCAGAAGCTGGATCCTGGCTTTCCTGCCTCAGAGGCAGAGGTGGTGCCAGCTGGGGGAGAGAGGAGTCTTGTATATACAAAGCAGATGCACCATCAACTCCTAATCCCTGGGCACAGACATTCCGGGGGAAACGCTGCTGACTTACCCACTCGTTCCTCTGAAAATAACCGCACACCCTACCTGCCAAGTTTCCAGAACAGAACTTGCTGAAGAATAGCAAACTGATGGAGAGAGGGAGTTCAGGGAGGCGGAAGGAAACCTCCCCACTCTGCCCAACAGCAGGCCCCTGAAGTGGAAAAGCTCGGAAACAGACTGTATCACAGGGAGCCTTTAGTAATACAGCATTGGCTGCTGTCACTTGGGTTAAGCAGCTGCTCCATCCAGGCTTAGCTGAACTCGCTGGTACTGTCAGTGTTCCCATTTATGTAGATGGGCAAAGTGAGGCTCAAGTAGGCTCTGTAAAGATCCCCAGACTCACAGAACAACTAAGGCTGAGGTATGACTCGGCTGGCAGAGTGCTTGCCTGGCATACTTGAAGCCCTACATCCCATCCCTAGCAACTCATAGTCCAAATGTGGTGGCAGATGCCTGTGATCCCAGCACTTGGGAAGTAGAGACAAGAGGATCTGAAGTTCAAGGTCCTCCTCAGCTAGTGAGTTGAAGTCCAGCCTAGACTGCAAGAGAACCCAGTTTCAAAAAAAGAAGAGGAGGAGGAAGAAGAAGAGGAGGAAGAGGAGGAGGAGGAGGAGGAGGAGGAGGAGGAGGAGGAGGAGGAGGAGGAGGAGGGTAAAGCAGGAAGACCAGAAGGGGAAGGAGGAAGAGGAAGAAAAGGAGGATGGTCAATTTAAACTCAATAATGACAATTATGAATGGAAGGGTTTGAAGCCAGACCAGACTCATGTTTGCAAAGTAACTGCTTATTGAAGGCAAGAGGCAGTGGGAAGTGGGGAGCTGGATGCTATACAGGGGCCCAGGAAAGAATGGTGTTAAGACCTGGCAGCTTTCTATTGGGTTATTAAGTGACTAGCCAACACTCCTGTGCAGAGTCCAACTCTTGCTGATCAAGTCCAGTCACTGAGAGCTGACTGACCCATGAGGGCTCTGATCTAATCAAATGGAATCATCCATGGATGAATTCATATCTGATAACATTATTAAGAGGTGTGGAAAACAGGACATGAGGCCTGGAAGTAGGTTTCCTGGGTTACAACTTAGAAGGGTGTAACTTGTCGTTGGCCTTTTCCTATCTGTCTGTCTGTCTTCTGTCCTTGATAAGGAAAGCGTCTTCACTACCACACACAGCCTGGGAAGGATGGAGCTAAGTGACTATGGACTGAAACCATGACAGAATAAATCCTCCCCCTTTAGCTGATTTCCTCAGGTACCTTTAGGAACTGGAAGTGACTAACATAGGCCCAAAGATCTTCATGAAATACGGGTTTCTTTTCCACATCTCATTAAGCTCCCTGAGGCTACGAATCTAATAGAACAATTAACTTTGTATCAAGGACTCCATGTAGTCACAAAAGCTCCCTTAAAAGTTGGGAAATCTCCAGAGTCACATGGATTTCTAAAGAATGTGGGAAGCTGAGAAGCAGTACAGTCCCTGGGAAGGGGAAGATGGGGGCTGGAAGAGAGCCCGGCAAACATGTACTGGGAAGATCTCAGCTACATGTGACTCTCTAGAGTCTCAGTGGGAGCCACTGAGACAGGCCAGCCCAAGGGTCAGCTCACCCCCAGATACCTCCAACTCAAAATAAAACATCTTTTGAACCTCAGGCTCTATGAAAGAACAAGAGGAAATTGAGATTTGGGGGACTATACAGTAGAGGCCAATCAGGAAACTCAGTGGTGGGAACATGTGTGAGATGAGGACTCCAGAGGAGGCGGGCTTTGGAGGAGAAAGCAGCTTCCACTGAACCCTCAGCTGGCCAAGTCTTAGGCATCTTATGTTCATCACACTGGAGTGGGAGATAGATCTAGGAGGTGGATCCCTGGGATGGGGCTCATATCCTAGAATGCATAGGACCCTCTTGAGTGACAAAGAGCTTTCTGACTCTGATGACAGTAGTAGTGCTGTTTCAATGATACTGGATTACAGTCCAAAGGCTTATAGGTTTTTTGGTTTTTTTGTTTGTCTGTTTGTTTTTCGTGGGCTAAAGGGAACTAGCCACGATGGCTCAGCAGGTAATGGCACTTCTGCCAAGATTGAGGACCTGAGTTCAATCCCTGGAACCCACACCATGAAAGAAGAGAATAGACTCTCATTATCCTCTGACATCTACATGTACACACACACACACACACACATGCACACACGCACACTTTTATAAAACTGCAGTAGGTAGAAGAAGGAAGAAACATAAAGTGAATGAATGGATGGATAAGTAGGTTGAGGCACAGGTAAGTGGGTAGGCAGATGGATAGATGGGGTTGTGGCTAGTTTTTCCAACTCCGTACAAGCTAGGGTCACTTGAGAAGAGGAAAACTTGACTGAGAAAGTGCCCTATCATATTGGCCTATGGGGCATTTTCTTGATTAGTTATTGATGTGGGAGGGTCCAGGCCACCGTGGGCAGTGCCACCCCTGGGCAGGTAGTTGTGAATGATGTAAAAAGAAGGCTGAGTGCTAGGCATGCTCACGATTTAACCCCAGCCCTTGGGATGCAGAGGCGAGTGGATCTATGTGAGCTTGAGGCCAGCCTGGTCTACAAAGGGAGTTCCAAGATGGCCAGGACTGGTACAAAGAGAAATCCTATCTCAAAAAGAAGAGGAAGTGAGGGGGAGGGGGAAGAAAAAGGTAAGGGAGGAGAAGGGGAAGGGAAGGCAGCTGAGCAAGCCATGGGGAGCAAGCTAGTAAGCAAGCAAAGTTTCTTTGTGGCCTTTGCTTCAGTTCCTGTTCCAGGTTCCTGACTTGAGTTCCTGCCCTGACTTCCCCCAGTAATGGTCTCTGATGTGAAAGTGTAAGCCAAATAAACCTTTTCTTCCTCAAATTGCTTTTGGTCATTGTGCTTTATCCTAGTAGTAGAAACCCTAAGACAGATGGTTAGATAGGTGGCTAGGTGAGTGGATGGGTGGATGGATGGATGGATGGACGGATGGACAAAAGAATGTAACTATAAATAACTACAAATATAAAGATACAGAAAAAAAGAATAGTAAGCATATAGAAAGATGAGGGGAAGTGATAACAGTGATAACCTATGGGAAGATCTGAGAGAGGGATGCGCAGAGCACAGAGAAAACATCTCAGACAGCAGCTTACACCAGTGCAGAGACACCGATTCCTCGGAGGACCAAGCACATTGCAGAGCAAGTTATAAGCTCATACAGGAAGAACTGTGACCACTTCTCAGGCTTAACCACTGGGCAGCAGATAGAGCAGAGCTGCATCTGCCACACTGTAAGCTCATCTCACTCTCCTCTTAAGGAAGGCCAGGGATGGGGTAGGGGTGCATCCCTGAGAGGTACAGGACCAGTCAGGACAGTGACCCCTCAGGCTGGGTTGCATTTTTTGCTTGCCCCAGTGTTCAGCATGGTGCCTGGTACGACTGTGATTCCATGACTATTAGAGTTGTCCCAGAGTTGAGCTGGACACCGGGGGGTCATATCCATTGCAACATCTCCAGCAGCAAGAAATGTGACTTAGCCGGGCGTTGGTGGCGCACGCCTTTAATCCCAGCACTTGGGAGGCAGAGGAAGGCGGATTTCTGAGTTCAAGAGTTCGAGGCTAGCCTGGTCTACAGAGTGAGTTCCAGGACAGCCAAGGCTACACAGAGAAACCCTGTCTCGAAAAACCAAAAAAAAAGAAAGAAAAAGAAAGAAAAAAGAAATGTGACTTGTGGGATGAAGAGTCCCCTGTCTGTGATGACCACACTACGAGAACCAGGAAACGAGGCACTGGTATTTCAGGTGTCTGGTGGATGGTTGACACCCAGGGGGAATCATTTCCATCTTTCTGGGTGGGTCATCTTTCTCCCTGCCTATTTAGCTTTACCCTTTTGTGCCCCAAAATTAAGGAGAGTGTCCTCAGGTGCAAAGTAGCTCACATTCTGGAATGAGTTACTTACTCCCAGCTTGGGGAGCACTATGGAAGCTGATGTTTGAAGAAGCTAGTTGGAATGTCCTGGGCCACATGAAATTCGGCTCAGAGAGAATGCCAGTCTAATTCAGATGGGCGTGTGAACACACTCAGTACCCTATCTTGTCTTCTAAGAACCCATTACTCTCTCTGGCCCAACTGGTGGCAGGTTTCCTTTCCCTAAGCAGATAGATTGTGGAAACTGGAAGAGAAGGTGGGCAGAGGGGAGATGGTGGAAGAGGGGAGATGGCAGAGGAGAAGAAACAACCCATACTTCTGCTGCAGGCAGTGAGGTGGGCACCGGGGAAGCCACTGTCATCTTCCAGGACAGCTGCAGCAAGGTTATCCAAAGCAGGCACAGGCTTGCAATAAAAGTGACTCATCCTTACCCAGTCTGAGCCAACTGAGCCGCCCGGGGCTCTGTGAAGCGTGTCCCCAGGTGCAAAGTTACTCAGATTCGGGAATGAGTTTTGCCTAAATAAAGGGCATAAAAATGTCTGCACCCATAAAGGCCAGCTGCTATGTGGAGTCATCAGCCGACAAGAGCCACCTTAATTGAGCCCCGAGCTGGAGACAGACAGGCTCATACCCTCTTAGAAACATCTGTCTTCCGGTTCAGGACCCAGTTCTGTGGCTGCCTGGCTGTGTGACCTTGGGAAGGGACATCACCTCTCTGGTCTTTACATCCCTGACTGATCACTAAGTACCCTCCATGTTCTGAAATACATGAAACAGCTACTGATACTGGCTTTGTTTTTGTTTGGTTTTGTTTTTAAAACAAGAGCTCGTGTAACCTTGGCTAACCTCAAACTGATTATGGGTCTGAGGATGACCTTGATCTTATGATCCTCCTGCCTCAAACTCCTGAGTGCTAGGATTACAGGTCTGTGCCACCATGCCTCATTTATGCAGTTCCAAAGGTCTAGCCCAGGCTTCATGCACACCAGGCAAGCATTCTAATACTGAGCTACACTCCAGCCCTAACATTTTAATAGAGTATGGTTCTGTGTCATTTACTATTTCATAGAGTGTGGTAGCCCAGTAGTGAAAGCTACAGGTGCTTAAACACAGGGGTCCAGGCTTAAATCCCAGCCCCATAATTCCTCAGCTCTGTGAGTTCAGACTTACTGAACCTCTCTGAGCCGATGCTTCATTGTGCTCAGAATCATGTAACCAGTGAGAAGGAGGGGCATCGTATCCCAAACCTTTAAGTATCCTTCTTGTTTGTTCCCACTGCTTGTGAATGGATCCAGAGCCTTATACATGTCAGACAAATAGCCAGCCAGTAAGCCACGGTCCAATCCTGGCAACCAGATTCCCCATCATCCAAGTGTATTAAGGCTGGAGTTCCGTAGTCGTTCTCTTTGGGGCAAATACGGGAGCATCTATGAGCCATGCACTTGCAAAGGTCCCCAGCTACCCTGTTTTCTCTCTCAATACTCTGTTGTCTTCTTTCTGCCATCTATTTCATGATCCGTAACTATGGAAGTATTCACTCAGAGTATTTACTCTCTGTGATATCACAGACTTCTAACTAGTGACGGGATCCTAGCACACAGCCTGTTGTACAGGCCAGACTGGGTGCTCCATCAGAAGAATGAAGAACAAATGAACAAGACTAGGGGCCGTGGCTGGTTCAGTTGATAGGATGCTTGCCTAGCATGCAGGAAGCCCTGGGTTAGATCCCCAGCACCATGGCACGGTGCTGCGCTCCCGCAATACCAGCACTTGACAGGTGGAAGGAGGAGGGTCAGGAGTTCAAGGCCAGGCTAAGCTATGTAAGACCCTGACCCAAAACCAAGACAAAAAAAATGAATGAGGGCTGGAGAGATGGCTCAGTGGTTAAGAGCACTGACTGCTCTTCCAAAGGTCCTGAGTTCAATTCCCAGCAACCACACGGTGGCTCACAACCATCTGCAGTGTGATCTGGTGCCCTCTTCTGGTGTGTCTGAAGACAACAACAGTATACTCATATATACATAAAATAAATACATAAAATAAATGAATCTTTAAAAAAAAATGAATGAATGAATGAATGAGAGTTCTTGGTATTTTCTCTGCAGAAAAAGCTGAAGCCGGATGTAGTTGATGGTGTGAGCCTTTAATTCCAGCACTTGTAATGCAGAGGCAGGGGGATCTCTTAGTTTGAGGCCATCCTGGTTTATACGTCAAGTTCCAAGCCACCTAGAGCTACTATTGAGATCCTGCCCTAAAGAGAAAGAAAACCAAGTCCTGTGGAATGGAGTTGAGCACCTGTAAGTCTGCTCCTAGGCAAGTGTTCACACTTTAGTGAGGCCACTTCAGCCAGTCCCCTCAACCGGAGGCTGCTACATCACCACATCAAGCCAGTCAGCATTCTCTTGAGGTGGAAGGGCCCGAGCCCCGCTCCAGCTGAGGGGCTGTTAGTACTTGATGATTGCTGGGGGGGGGGGGCAGTAGTCTTGGGGTTACGGCCTTTCTGGGTTGCACAAGCTTGAGAGGATGCCCACACATCTAAGTACAGGGGCAGCGCTAACTGGACTCAGTGGGTTATGAACTTGGGAGGGTGTGGGGGATCCTGGGAGAAGTCAGATGGAGAGAAGTGGGAATGAATATGATCAAAATGCATTGTATACATGTAAAAAGTTTTCAAAGTAGGTAAATGAAAAATAACAAAACTGAAAAGATGTCTAGGAGACCCCGTGATGGCCCAAAGACAACCTGGCTCCATGTGACTCAAAAGAGTCACAAAGGAGTTAAAGCGTGTGCTTTGCATCCAACTGTCCCCTGATACTATGATGATGTCCTGACTTAGTCCAGGCTGGGCCAAGTCTCCTGGCTGTAACCTGCCAATCATCTCACTCAGGTGAGATTATAAAAAATGAGAAAGTTCTCACAGTGTTAGCTTATGACCTCTCCCTTCACTGTTTCCTTGTCCTATCCATTTTCTTTTGCAAAGCAAATGCGGCTGGAGAGACTGGCGCTGTAGCTAGGTGGGCGGAGTGCCTGCCTAGCATCCCAGAACCCGCGGGTTCAGTCCCCAGCATCCGGTGGGCAGAGAGCCTGCCTAGCATCCCAGAACCCGCGGGTTCAGTCCCCAGCATCAGGAAAGTGGCCCACGCCCGTAATCTCAGCACTTGGAAGGTGAGGGCAAGAGGATCGGAAGTTCAAGTTCACCTTGAGCTACGTTGTTAGTAAGAGGCCAGCCTGGACTACACGAGAATCTGACCCAAAATGAACAAATTAATAAACAAGTGAATAAATGGGGCCATAGTTAAGATCTCAGCAATTTCTCTCCTGAAACCCCTTCTAAAGCCAGGTGTAGTGGGTGTTAGTATTCTGTCTAAACTCCACCTCCACGGTTACCTGGCAACAGCCAGGTACGCTCCTCCCCACAGTTACCTGGCAACAGCCAGGTAGGCCTGCCCACTATAAAAGGGGCTGCTTGCCTCCTCCTCTCTCTCTTAATCTCTTGATCTCTTGCCTGTAGCTTCTCTCTGCCCCCTCCCCCCTTCCCTTCTCCCTCTCTCCACGTGGTCATGACCAGCCTCTACTCCTCTACTCCTCTACTTCTCTTCTCTCTCTCTCTCTCTCTCTCTCTCTCTCTCTCTCTTTCTCTCTCTCTCTGTGCCTCTACTACCCTCCTGGCTCCCTTCCCCATGCCTGCTTCCCCCATACCTCTCCACACACCCACAGAACATATTCTTTATCCCTTTATCTTTTTATAAACACAGCAGTGGGTCCATATACGGAATCCCAGCACTGACGTTGGATTGAGTTCCAGCCCGGTGTGCACTATATCTTGAGACTCTGACTCAAAACAAGCAACAATGACGATGAAACCCACTCCGAAAATCCTCAGTGCTCACCACCATTGATTCTAAGCCTCGAGCAGCCCTGCTGAGGCAGGATTCCCTTGGCTCAGAAAACTCCAACCACACTGCTTTCTTTAAAATTAAATATTAATTTCAGCTATTAATTAAAGTAGTAAATGATTTAACACACTAAATTAAATAGTTTGATTTAAAATTTAATATGAAACACACCAAGCACACTCTTGCCTGAGGACTGTTGTCATCCTGTTCCCTGTGTGGAATACCTAGTTTTGTCTCCATCTGCCTACTGGGAGGAAGAAGCTCTGTCAGTCTCTCCTCCAGGAGACCTTCCCTAACCATTAGGAGACAGTGTTACCAGGCTGGGGACTCTCAAACTCAACTGGGCACACCTGCAGACCACTATGAGGCTTATCCTCAGCTTCCTTGCCTGGACATGCCTGGGGAGGCTTACTGTCCTTCTGGACAATGGCTGATTGCTGGAGACTGGCCCCATGGTGGGACAATGTCTACAGTGCAGTCACACTCCAGAGCCCTGGTAATATCAGATTGGCCAAAGATGGTTTCCTGAGGCTCCATCTTTGTCCTGGCCCTTCCTTTCCCTTCCTTTCCCTTCCTTTCCCTTCCCTTCCCTTCCCTTCCCTTCCCTTCCCTTCCCTTCCCTTCCCTTCCCTTCCCTTCCCTTCCCTTCCCTTCCCTTCCCTATCTCTTCCCTTCCCTTCCCTTCCCTTCCCTTCCCTTCCCTTCCCTTCCCTTCCCTTCTCCTCCTGAAGGAATCCCCTCAGTGATTTCTCTACATAAGAATGGCCTCTTCAAACCTTGTGTAGTGGTGTCTTGCACATATAATCCTAGCAATAGGGACGGGGTGGGAGACTCTAGAGCATTTGAGACCAGCCTGGGCCACCTCATCAGCCTTAGGTACAATACTACAGAGAACAAGGACCAACTTCAATAGACCCACACTGCACAGTAGCTACAGGCCAGACCTCACCCCAATACCAGAGTGAGTGCAGAGCTCAGGCAGACACTCACTGAAGAAATTATGGCAACGAACAACTAAGCACTTATCTACAGATGAATTTTCACTTACTTGTCAAGAGGAGCCCACTTAAAACACAGTTCTTGGCCCAAAAGAAAGAAGAGAGTTTATTCTGAGGCAGAGAGTGACCTGGACACACAGGGTCAGGTTGTCCCCTCACAGAGTCCACTGAGCTTCCACGGTTGCAGAACAGAAGAAAGGTGTGCAGCGATGCATCTAACAAGCACGGCTGGGAACAAGGCAGGCAGAGTTGGAGATGGTATTTAATGGTATTCTTAACTCCAGGGTTGATGAAGTTAGCAGTCGGCTAAGACACACATGCCAAGTGTTTCACCTAACACTCACAGAGGTGTTAGGTCAGATACATATCGCAAATGGCGCCGGAGAGAACTAAAGACAGTCGGGGAGAGTTAGGCTTGTTCATCTATAGTGTTCCATCTCTCCACAGTCACCATATTCTGGTCAGTCAGTCAATCTGCAAGATCTTCAGCACAAGTGTGCCTTCTTCAAGGCACTGTAGTTCACAGCAGTAAGGGATGAAACAGGGGCTCAGAGGTGTAATTACCTCTAACAGCCCAGCAGAGCCTTGTAACTGAGTCTGACAGAGACTCTGATACATACCCTCAGCTCCCTGAGCTGCCCAAACCAACCTTCCTGCCACAGCCCACTTTCTTGAGCCTCCTGGCTGTTGCCAAGGCTGGCCTTTCCTGGGAATATGGTTGCACAGTTCGCATGGCTGCATATGTAGATTCTTTACAACTTAACCCAGAAGTGCCAGCCTCTTAACCTGAGGGTTCTTTCTAGACCCAGTCCAGCCTTGTGTCTTCCACCAAACCCCCAAGGCTCTTCTGCCCAATCCCAGGTCATGGATTTGTATATTCATTCAATAGACGTTTCCTTCCTGCTGGGCACTGGTAGCACACAACCTTTAATGCCAGCACTGGGGAAGCAGAGGCAGGTGGATCTCTGAGTCCAAGGCCAGTCTGGTCTAAGAGTGAGTTCCAGGATAGTCAGGGCTACACTGAGAAACATTGTCTCCCAAATAAAGCAAGCAAACAAAAGCCACAATAGACATATCCTACATACTTAGTCTGGGTCGCTCAATACTGGTTACTTATAAGGAGATAACTCAGAACTGTGACTAGGGAGAGCACGTGCGAGCCTAGAATGTGCAACGCCCTGAGCTCAGTCTCTAGTACTACTGCATCGACAGAAAAAGATGCAGTGTCCTGCCCCAAGGCTTCACAGTCATGTCTACTTCCTCCACTAACCCATCCACTCATCCATCCACCTGTCTGTCTGTCCACCCATCGATCCATCTCCTCCTCATTCCCCACCCACCCATCCATCTACTCAGCCATCCACCCTTCCATCATCCATCCATCCATCCATCCATCCATCATCCATCCTACCCACACACCCATCTGTTCATCCATCCATCCACCTGTCTGTCTGTCCATCCATCCACTCACTTACCTATCCTCCTGTTCAGTCATTCACCGTGAGGGAACTATTGGATGAGCTCTACCATAAGCCAAGCATGGTTCATGGACTTGGGAGCATAGCAGTGACATTGATAGTTATAGCCTGTCAGGAGCCGTAATGGGACAAGCTAATAACTAGCAGGTGATCATCCTGAAATGCTTGCCTTGGATTATTATATAATCTGCGACAAGTGAGGCCTCATTCAGCAAAACTGTGAGGGACTTAGGAAAGATTCCTGCTATTAATATGCTTTTCCTATTATTATTATTATTATTATTAAACAAATATAACAATCACTAAGCAATAGCACACCCCTTTAGAGCAGATCTCTGCAGATCCACGAAGATGTACTGTCTTGTAGTGATGCTATATAGACATATAGATGACTTCTTAAGTCCTGATGATGATCCTATAAGAATTCCTAAAATTATATCAATGATTATTAAGCTCTTTTATAGTGGGACTGCTATTAGGTCCCTTTCTGATAGTCAAAACTACAGTGAGAACTCTGCCAGTCTCTCAAGTGTCATCAGTTAATTGCTCTTAGATAGTAACCAGACTTTCTCCTACTCAGAGCACATTCCAAGAGGTTATAAAACAATTAACCAAGGGTCACTAAAAGGGAACTAATGATTTAGTATAGGTGCTAGGACAGAAGATAAAATATTGCCTGGGTTTATCTATACAAAACTTCACTAATTTCTTAGTTAGTTTTAACCTTCAGTAAACCTAAAAAGCTGAGACAGGTGGTAGATGTTTAGCCAGATAATTACTCCTAATGGATATGCATGTAAGCATTCTCTGTTGTAAACTTCTATTTCAATTTATGATTTGATTTTGGTGTGAACTTGTGATGAACTTTGTAACATGTGATCATGTACTCTGAAAGATGCATAAGTACTGAAGACAAAGACAAAGAGAGAGTCCCTTCCCTTCCTTTTCCCCTGCCTAGAATTTGTTTTCCTTAGAACTTTACCCTTATTAGATTTTTTTCCTTTTCCCCACTTAGGACCTTTCCACTTTTTCCCTCAGATAGCTTTCATAGGAAACTTTTTACACTTAGTAATAAACTCTATAATAACTTCTCCAAGTGTTTTTTCTTCCTATGACTTCAGACTAGCAGGCATAAGTTAGAGCCCAGCAGTTCCTGCTGAGATAGAACAAAGGCCACATTGCTTAATCCTCCACTGTTGGGCTACAGGTGTTAATCACTTAAGCCTGCAGTCTCTTACCCTCAGAAGGAACAAGAAAATTTTTAGGACATTTTAGAAGTTATCATCAGCATTTCAGTACAATTAGAGAGCTAGAAAGCCTTGAGACCCTCAGACTTTAAAGCCATCACCAGAGTACTACTCTGTGCCCCTGCCACTACCCTCTCAGGGCCGGGAGGCTCCCGGAAATAGCCTTTGTCCCACGAGGCATATATTCCAGTAAATGCTCTTCCCTTGTGTACATAACAGGTCTGTGTGCTCCTGCCAAGCTGCTAAGCGCTTTGTACGTCTTGAGTGCTGTTATAACTTTCACAGACTGGGTAGTTGAGACCTGGAGCCGTCAAGCAAATTAACCAAACTTCTCAGCTACACGGGGCGGGCTGAGATCCTGACCAGCTTTTTCATGTTTTGATATTGTCAATTTTGTTGGTTTTGTTGTTTGTTAGTTGGTTGGCACAAAGGTGGGAACTGCACCCAGAATCTTGAGCATGCCAGCCAAGCACACTACAGCTGAGCCACTTCCCATCTAGAACCTACTCATGCTATCCAACACCCCTACTGACTGTCCAAAGAGACAGGAAACATGGCCAGGCACTTAAGGGACGAGGGTTGGAGGATGGCTGCCAGTATGAGGCCAGCCCGAGTCGTATAGCAAGACCCTGTGTCAAAACAAATGAAACCAGGAAAAAAGGAAAGAAAAAAAAAAAGACACAGAAAGGAATTGGACTGCAGGATGTTCTCTGCACAGAACTAACACTGAACATTATGAGAGCTGAAGGTGTCACTTGGTCCAACCCTCACAAGGCCCTGGGTTCAATCACCAGAGTGAGGGAAAATAAGAGAAAGAAAACATTAAAAAAAAAATCCATGAGTTATAACATAGCGGCTCTCTCTTTCCTCTCTGCCATCTTCTGTCTCCCCCTCTCTCTCACCCTCCATCCTTAATAAACCCCCCTCCCATGGGGGAAAAAAAGTTATAACATAGCCATGACTCTCAGAACTAGGCTCGGGGAAACGGAAACTAAGACCGGAAATTCACTTTTTCTGAGAAAACCAGGAAGGGACTGGGGAGGAGACCGACTTTAAGTATCCTCAAAAAAAGTAAGTAGAATTTACAACACAAAAGAAAAATGAGGAGGAGCCCAACTGGGAACAGCCCTGCCAGTCTCTGGCAGATGGAGGTGCAGGGCCGCTTCCCAAGATCTCTGAGGAGGCTGAAGTTTCTCCTACAGCCACAAGGGGGCACTAGAGTCCAGGCTGGGAACTGCAGAAAATGGCCCTGAATGACTTTTACAATGAGGCTGCTGTGACAATAAGGGTTTATTGCCGGGCGGTGGTGGCGCACGCCTTTAATCCCAGCACTTGGGAGGCAGAGGCAGGCAGATTTCTGAGTTCCAGAGTTCGAGACTAGCCTGGTCTACAGAGTGAGTTCCAGGACAGCCAGGACTACTCAGAGAAACCCTGTCTCGAAAAACCAAAAAAAAAAAAAAAAAGAAAAAGACAATAAGGGTTTATAAAGAGATAGGAAGGCCTGAATGGGGCCCATACAGGAAATTCACGTGTTTCTTAGCCTGTATGTACATTCGTGCATTGTATGCGTATATGCGTGTAAGCAACAAAATAATTTTATGGTTGGGAGGTCACCACAGCATGAGGAGCGGTATTAAAGGGTCGCTGCTTTAGGAAGGTTGAAGCCACTGGTCTAGAGGGGCGAAGCCATGTAAAGCGCATCGGCTAAAGCTGTGCTTTCCAGCCTCAGAGCTGCTCACATTTGAGCAAATGATCTGCGTGTCCTAGGACACTGTAGCATCCCTGGCCTCTCCACACTAGAGGCCGGTAGTGCTCTCCCATCTCAACAAGTGAGCAAAATGTCTCCTGAGATTGCCAGTGTTCCCTGGGACACAAAACCACTGGGCTAAAGTAAGGGGCTGCGCTGTGCTCCACTTCCCAGACAGGGGACCTTGACCAGACAAGGCTCTTCTCTGTGCCTGTTTCTCTTACTGAACAACTGCCAGGTATTGATCGCATTTGGTGGGAACATTGGGTGGGCAAGTCACAGCGGAGTGAGGTCTATGTTATAGACCTCAGACATTCTTAGCCTTCAGCTTGGTGGAAGGAGGGAGTTGTACATTCCAACTGGATTTGCCTAGGAGCCATAAGGTTGACGTTGGGTTGAACACAGAAGTGGGCAAGGAACACCTATGACAGCCCAAGACAATTTGTCTCCAACATCCAGCTTTCCAGGTCTTGGCAAGCACAGGAACCTGAATCACAAGTCAGTCTTGAGGAATCTGGACACAGGTGAAGCGTCCCCCACTGGCAGTGTAACACTATTTAAGGGAGTAAACATTTGGCCTTCGTTTTCAGTTGTTAATCCGAAAGATTTTATTTTAGCGAACTCTTTCTTGTTTTTCTAAGTTCTATCATATTTTATTCATTTATCTGGTGTGTGGGTAAGGGTGTAACACATGTCACCGTGTACATGTGGAGGTCAGGCAGTCTATAGGAGTCAGTTCTTTTCCTCTGCCATGTGGGTCCTCGGTGGCAGGCTGCCCTACTCCCTGAGCTAAGCTGATGGCCCCTTATTGTTGTTTTGAGGCATGGGGCATTATTGTTTTGTTGCTGTTTGTTTGTTTGTTTGTTTGAGATATGGTCTTGTTTCTTAACCTTTGCTGTCCAGGAACTCACTACATAAATCAAAAACTGAATCCACAAAGTTATGCTCTGATTTCCACACCTGCACCATGCCAGACCCCAACTACACACACACACACACACACACACACACACACACACACACATCTCACACACAAACACACAGAGAACAAAATAAAAAGTAGAAAAAAAAAAACCCTCAGTTTTAAAAAACATTTTTAGAGTCACATATGGTGGCTCTCTTTAATCCCAGCAGACATATTAAATAGACAGGTGGATAGATTTTTAAATAGACAATCTTTAAAAACTAGTGTGAGGAGGTAGAGACAGGAAGATCCTGGGGCTTGCTGGACAGACAGCCTCACCAACATAACATCAGTAACTCCGGGCTCAGTGAAAGACTGTCTCAAAACAAATAAAGTGGATCGGTCTTCAGTGATTTACACACATGTGAACACAAATACAATTAGCAAAAGGAAAATTAAAATAAATTCCTTGATCCTTCACAAGTTCAGGACTGTGAATTTCAAATGTAAGCTCTCCACTGACCTTAACTCAACCTGAAAAGCAGGCATCTGCCCCCATTTTGCAGAGAAATGGACTGAGGCCAGTGTCACAAATGAAGTGGAAAATCTAAATCTCCACTTCAAAGCTCCAGGATCTACTGCCTCACACACTGGAAGGCAGAATTACCGGAGAAGTCCCTCCAACCTTAGAGAGAGAACCAGGGACGAAGGACGGACCTCAGAGGAAGTGACGATGTTCTAGGTGTTATTAAATGGAGGTCCTGCTTCCTGGGAACTGTGACTTCTGCACCATCAGGCATGTTGCTGAGATTGGCAGTTCAGCTGAACGGTGATGGTAGTGGTGGTGATGATGGTTGGTGGTGGTGGTGATCGTGGTAGTGGTGGTAATGATGATGGTGGTGGTGGTAGTTGAAGACCCCCGCAGAGGGGAGACCCTCTCTCAAGTCTCAGAAAGTCGCAACCACCCAGTAATCTGCTCGAGACACCATGTACCGGAGCAATTGCGAGATTGTTTATTAAGGCGAGACAACTAGCTGCCGGCCAATTCGTATGCCCACGCAGAAGCTGAATTGACCCCGACAGACAGTTTGAGAAGGGTTTTTAAGGGGAAAAACCACAAACCAAGGAATGGGGAGGGGGTGAGAGGTTGCTAGGGTGGTATGACATAAAAATAGTGGAACATTCCAAAGGAACCCAACCTACGGGAGTCAGGGTCAGGTGAAAACTCTCTGTACGCTTATCTTTCTCAAGAATGTGGTCCTGCCCTGTTACTTCGGCCTTGCCCTGTCACTATGGTTCTCAGCTTGCTTTCACCTGGCTAACTTGCATTCTAGCCAGTTCCCGTAATTAGTCTGTCCACATTCTTAACTTGCTTCATGCCTCCATGTCTTTGTAAAGAAAAAGAATATTTTATGTCTAAAAAGGATTCTATATACCCAGTATCTATAATTTTTCACTCTACAGTAGTGATGTTGGTGTGATGGTGGGGGTGATGGTGGGGGTAGGGGTGATGATGATGATGATGATGATGATGATGACCTGGGAGGTTTAGTATTAAGATTCTTAGGAGAACACAAAGGCCAGACCAGCACACTGATGATCAAGGTTTGGACAAAGCCATGTGTTCGGATTCTATGAATAGCAGCAGTACCAGCATCTTCCAATTAATCAGAATACATTTAAAATACGCCTTATTGGTTTTTCCTACATTAATGCAGACCAAGTGACATCAAACCTCTCCACAAGTTTCATTTCTTTTGGGTGCAAGCACATTTTTCCAGATTCAAGCGCGAAGTCTCTGCAACTGATACCTGCTCCTAGCATACCAATCACAGGGTCCTCTGGGTGAGAGCAGTCAAATCCCCTAGGTGGACCACTGGCTCTCTGAGGTCACCTGGTTTCCTGGAACACACGTTCCAAACTGTGGGGGTGAGAGAGCAGCTGAGATATGCCTTTTGAATGTGTGAATCTGGTTTATGATTCTTCTCTTAAGGAATGGTTTGGGGAAGTGGTTTTATACACGGATCGCTGTGGCTAGCATTAGGAACAGAATAGAGGAGCCGGCCTCAGAGGAGTGAAAACAAATGAAGGGCTTACGGGGTGGCTCTATTGGTAAAGTACTTTGCTGGCATGCACAGAATCTGGGTTTGACGTGTGTGACAGGAGCAGGGATCCCAGCATGGGAGGAGGCTGGAGTAGCATAGTGTTGCTTCTGCTACATAGTGAGCTTGAAATGAGACAACCTGGGCTACTAAGACAACCTGGGCTACTGGGACCATGTCTCAAAGACCTCCAGATGGGTAGAATATGATGCCCTTATGAATTATGCTCAACCAGACCTGGTAACAAATTCTCAGAATCCCAGCGCTTGGGGAGGCAGAGGCAGGAAGATCAAGAGTTTAAGGTCATCCTCAGGTATGTAGTCATGTGGAGGCTAACCTGGGCTGCATGAGACCCTGTCTGTGGGGAAGAGTGTTCACTTCCTAATCCCTCCATATGCATGCTGGTGACACTGCGTGGAAACGTCTTGGAAGGCACAGTCATTGAGATGGGCCTGCTGAGCTAGACTGAGCCCTAAATCCCAAGAGCGATAGATCTCTTTATGAAAGAAAGGACATTTGGGCCAGCGAGACGGCTTAGAGGGTATTGCCAAACAAGCCTGGTAACACTGGTTGCATCCTCAGACACAGAATGGTAGGACAAGAGCAGCTCTGCCAGCTGTCATTTGACCTCAGCACATGCACACACACACACACACACACACACACACACACGTAAAAATTAAAAGGAGAGAAAAGAGAGCTTTTAGGCTGGTGACCTGGCTTTGCTCACCACCAAGCCTGACAACCTGAGTTCTCCCCGCAGGTCCCACACTGTAAAAGAGGAGAACCAATTTCCAGAAGTTTTCTTCTGACCTCCATGAATGCTGTAACACACGTGTATCCCACATATAAATCTTCCATGTATGCACATTGAAAGGAAATATCTGTTTCAAAAAGAGCTTTCTTATTTCATAAATGATAAATTGAGTCATATCTGTGGGGGAGGGACATGTGTGTCTGTGCACATGTACATGCATGTGTGTGCCTGCAGAGGCCAAGGGACGACTTTGGGCCTCTGTTCTTGAGCACCCATCCACCTTGTCTTGTTTTGTTTGTTTAACTGGTTGTTGTTGAATGTTGTGTTATGTTCACATGTGATGCTGACATGTTGGGTGTCCTGCTCTGTCATTCTCTCCCTTCTTCCCTTAACAGAGTCTCTCACTGAACATGGAGCTAGGCTGGCAGCCAGAAAGTTCAGTGGCCTCCTGTGTCTGTCCCCATAGAGGTGGAGTGCAGGGGTGTGCTGTCATGTCCAGCTTTTTACCTGGTGCTGAGGATTAGGACTTAGTTTCTCATGCTTGTTCAGCAGCACTCTTACCCACTGAGCTCTCTCTCCCTGATCCCCTTAAGCCATATCTTGTCAGGATTTGTAAGTGTGTCACATGGAACAAACTTACTTCTGTCATACAGGGCATTCATTATGGAAATGCTACATAGCACAATTTCCCCTGCAGGAACCAGTAAGAATATTTCTAATTAGAAAACATGAATTCTCCCTTTCACTGGGGTGAGTAACTTGCAGCTTGAGCTGGTCTTAAGGAACTTCTTTAAGGGATCCAGAAACCACCAAACCCTCTAAAGTTATCAAACACCTGTGAATCACCCTGTTAACTAATCAGGATCTCCAAGAACAGCTGACTACAATAAGTAAGATAAACAGTTTAGAAAATTGACTTTTCAAGCAAGTACAAGAACAATTTGTAACAATTCCATTAACAAAGATCAGCTAAACTAAAGAGAGAAAGAGAGAGCAGAGAGGTAGAGTAGAGGCTGGGCATGACCACGTGGAGAGAGGGACAAGGGAAGGGCAGAGGGGCGAGGGGAGAGAGAGAAGCTAGAGGGAAGAGATCAAGAGAGCAAGAGAATAAGAGAGAAAGAGAGAGGAGGGGGCAAGCAGCCCCTTTTATAGTGAGCAGGCCTACCTGGCTGTTGCCAGGTAACTGTGGGGAGGAGCATACCTGGCTGTTGCCAGATAACTGTGGAGGTAGAGTTTAGACAGAATCCTAACAACCACAATAGACTGAAATTTCTAAAATCACAGCCAAAACAAAACCTTCCTCCCTTACGCTGCCTCCCCTGGGTATCAGATCACAAGATCAAGAAGCCTGACTAACATAGTTCCTGCAGGTCATCTGTTATTTAGGGAACTGGCAATCTACTGTTGAGCTGAGAAGACAATGTTATCCCAAAGTTGCATCTTCCCATAGGGATCAGGATCACCCAAACCTCCAGTAGCTGCAACAGCTGCTCCCACAGTCTCAGTCTCTCCGTTCCTACAGTGGTCCCCTGTAAGGCGCCACTCTTCCACGGAGTTCCGAGTATAAATTGCTCTAGGTCATAGGTATTCAAGGCAAGGGGGTCCAACTCCATGGTGTCTAGGGGGAGAGTCTTCTAATGAGATGAGAAGTCAATCAAAATCATTAGAAAGTGGTCTTGAGGCATCTGTCGGTAGCATGCTTGCCACATAAGTACTAGAACCTGTGTTTGATGCTCAGAATCCACATAAAAAGCCAATCATGTGGGATGGAGAGATGGCTCAGGGGTTAAGAGCACTCACTGCTTTACCTAAAGGACCAGAGTTCAATTCCTACATCCCACATCAGGAAGCTCACCAACACAGGTAGCTCCAACTCCAAGGGGCACACACATTTACACATAATTAAAAATAATTTTCAAAGCCAGAATATAGCAGTATCTAATTAATGCTACTCAAATCAACCCCACCAGTGGTAGTGGCCATGGTGTGTTCCTCAGTACTTGCCCCAATGTTCTGGGTTCCTTAATGAAACACACACATGCACACACACACACACACACACAAAAGCTTTATAAGTTGTTATGCCTTTAATAGCTCAACTGCTGGGCCACTTCCTAACCTCTATGTGGCTAATCCATACCCCCTCTGATATTCCTGCGTTATTACTTACTAAATCCTATATTCTATCTTTGCTGCCCTAGACCCAGTCAGGCAGCCATCTTGGGCCACAATTCCTCAGCTCCTTCATGGTGGCTATGCTCTCTGTCCCATACCTCTCAGACATGATGTCACTCCTCTCATTCTCCCAGAATGACAGATCTCCTTTCTCTTTCCACGGTCTCTTGCCCAGGAATCCTAAAAATCCCGCCTCTGTCTCATTACCCAACCACTGGCCACCGGCAACTTTATTTATTAATCAAAACCAATTGGAGGCATGGTCCCTTAGTGTCTTACATGTGAACATGTGAATTCTTGTGTAATCTTGGGGACCCAAATTAACATAATACAAGCAGCATTACACCAAGCCCACAACACCAGACACTATGGCACATACTTTTATTCTCAATGCTTATGAAGGGAGGCATGGAGATCCCAGAGACTAACTGGCCAGCTAACCTAGTCTAATTGATGAGCTGCAGGGCAATGAGAGACCTTGTCTCAGAAAACAAAATAAAAATAAAATGGATGGTTCATGAGGAATACACCTAGCATTGACCTCTGACCTCTACCTGTACTTGCACACAAATTTCTCACACACACACCTGAATGTTCATGTATACATAGCCCCCAGACATCCACATACAAGTTCACACACACACACACACACACACACACACAGAGTTATGCACACATACCTCCCCCAAACACACACCATGTACATAAAGCTACCTATAACTGCATGAAATACATATAAAAGAATCATTTCTAAATTTCAACACATAAATTGGATGTAAGGAGTTTTCTAAGTATGATTGTTGGTAAATTCTCTGCAAACTAAGAAAGACTTCTCAAACATTACTACTAAGAGGTTGTCTTAGTTAGGGTTTTACTGCTGTGAACAGACACCATGACCAAGTCAAGTCTTATAAAGGACAACATTTGTTGGGGATGGTGTACAAGTTTAGAGGGTCAGTCCATTATCATCAAGGCAGGAACATGACAACATCCAGGAAGGCATGGTACAGGCAGAGCTGAGAGTTCTACATCTCCATCTGAAGGCTACTAGTGGAAGACTGGCTTCTAGGCACACCTACAATTAGACTCCCTGGGCCAAGTATATTCCAACCATCACATTCCACTCCCTGGCTCCCATAAACTTGTTCAAACACATGAGTCTATGGGGGTCATATCTAGCTCTAGCATAATAAAAAAGTACATTTAGTCCAACTTCAGTCCCTGTAGTCTATAGCAGTATCAACAATGTTAAGAGTCCAAAGTTCAAAGTCTCTTCTGAGATCCATCCAATCACTCAACTGTGATCCCTGAATCGAGACAGGAAACCAGCTGGACAAGCTCCAACTCTGCATCTTCTTGTCTGATGTCAAAGCAGTCTTCAGATCTCCAACTCCTTTTTCATCTTTGTTGATTGCAACAAACTTCTTTTCCTGAGCTGATTCCACTCCCCGTTAGGAACTTTCCTATAGTTCTGGGATCTCTATGGCACCTATGGCTTGGGGCCTCCAAGGCAGCTTCAACGTCACAGCTTCTTGTTTCAATGCCTGGGATCCACACATGATCTTCTGGACTCTTCCAAAGGGCTTGGGTCACATCTCCAGCTCTGCCTCTGTAGCACTCTAGGCTCTCGTTGACTCCACTCCACTGTCGCTGCTGTTCTTGCTGATCATTCCATGGTACCAGCATCTCCAATACACTGGAGTCTTCAACTGCAATTAGGCTTCACCAATAGCCTCTCACAGGCTCTCTTCATGGTGCCAACCTCAACTCCTCTGCATGACCCCTTCAGTCTGGTCCATCAACTGCAACTGAGGCTGCACCTTCACTAATGGCCTTCTATGCCCTCTCACAGTGCCAATCCTCAGCTGCTCTTCATGACCCCTTCATGCCTTCAAAACCAGTACCACCTGGGTGACTCTTACACATTACTAAGTCCAGGTGTAGCATGGAGTACAACCTTGGCTATCTCTGGAACACAGCTTCTTTGTACTCTCAGAAAACACATCGAAGTAGATTTCACCTCAGTGGTGCTGGTCTCTTCTTAATCACCACTAATTTCTTAGCTCCAGCTAACCAGCATCAATTGTCCCAGTTGTCCCTTCTATTTTTCACTTTAATGCCAGAGCCACACAGCCTAAGCTGCGGTGTCCCGCTGCTTGCTGGGACTGGAACATAGCCCCCCCTTATTCTATTACCAGCTGTTTTCCGATTCCCTCACTGCCTAGGTTTGGCTGTCCTTGAACTTGTTCTGTAGACTGACCTTCTGTCTCCTGTAATGCTGGGATTAAAGGCGTGTACCACCTACCATGCCTGAATTTAAGTTTTTCTTCACCTAGAACCTGCTTTGTCTCAGGCTGGCCTTGAACTCAGAAATCTCTTTGGCTTTGTCTCCTGGGATTAAAAGTATGTACCACCATGCCTGTATCTAAACTTAGCTGGATAGGACCTTGCACACAAATCCCTTAATGTGTTATCTCCTAGAACATAGGATTCAGCTCCATTTCACTTCCTGGTGCCCCTTTAATATTCAAACCATATATTTTTATTTTTTCTTTCTCAGCTTGCTACACTTGTTTAAA
The DNA here is from genome assembly GCF_004785775.1 of Grammomys surdaster. Classification (NCBI taxonomy): domain Eukaryota; kingdom Metazoa; phylum Chordata; class Mammalia; order Rodentia; family Muridae; genus Grammomys; species Grammomys surdaster. The sequence continues at coordinate 4,116,398 of NW_021604753.1, read as the reverse complement.
ATGGTCTTAACCAGAGAATGAGACTTAACCAGAGAACAAAGTCTCTGCTGGGTGTTTCTGAGACTTCCTTTGTCAATGCAATTAATCTTAGTCTCTTCACCTTAGCCTCAGGTAGACTCATTAGACAAGGACAAAAAGTACCTACATTCTTCACCAAAATACCACAAAAACAGTCTCTTGACCACATACTGAAATTCTCCACTGAAACCTCTTGGGCCAGGTCCGCACAATTCAAATCACTGTCAATAACAAAGTGTTCCGTATTCCTACTAGGATGGCCCATTAGGCCCCATTTAAAGCATTCCACTGCTTTCCAAATCTAAGTCCTAAAGTCCACATTCTTCCAAACAAATATGGTCAGGTCCTTCACAGCAATACCCCAGTCCCTGGTACCAACTTCTGTCTTAGTTAGGATTTTACCACTGGGGACAGATACCATGACCAAGTCAAGTCTTATGAAAGACAACATTTAATTGGGGCTGGCTTACAGGTTCAGAGGAGCATGGCAGCATCCAGGTAGACATGGTGGTGCAGGAGATGAGAGTTCTACATCTTCATCTGAAGGCTGCTAGTGGAAGACTGACTTCCAGGCAGCTAAATTGAGGGTCTTAGAGCTCACCACAGTGACACACCTATTCCAACAAGGCCACACCTCCAAATAGTGCCATTCCCTGGGCCAAGTGTATTCAAACCATGATATAGGTAGATAAATACTATACCCCATGCTGCATGCACCTCCCTGGTTTTGCAGCTAAACAGAATTGTGTCTGTAGTGCATTCTTTAACACAAGTATTTTCTAATCTGCAGTAAATCTGGAATACTTCTCTCTGGTCCTTTTTCAATGTTCTAGAGCATAAAGACTGGATAATTAGTTTAACCAAGTTGAATCCTGGAGGACCCACCCACTTCCTGGGCTTTGAACATCACGTACATATGGCTGAGTTCTTCATTCATGGCTCTCCTTCATTCCTCTCTGGTTCAGGCTGGGGCATCCCATAGCTGCTTGGCCTTTCCTCAGTGTTAGGTCACAGGCCTTGTAGGCTCTGAAAGCCCCAAGCTCATCCCCAGATTGTCCAGTTTCTTGTATATTCCTTTGGACCAGCTTTTTGGATCTTCCCGCTTTCCTCATTAATAAGTCAAATGGAATTCTGGCACAATTATGGTGCCTTTGTATAAGAAGTATGCTTCATAACATTTTGAGAATTACATTTGAACAATCATTATAAAAAAAATATGGTAATCCCCACCCTCTCCTGTATATTACATTTTGTTCTTTCCAGATGGCTTATGGGAAGAAAAGTTATAAAAGCCATGACTCACTGCTTCTCAACCAAAGTAAACCTGGAAGTGAATGTTTCCAGCAGACCCCGAAAGCCAGCAGCGAGACACCAGGGATTCTGCATCTAAAATGCGTTCAGCAGAGTAGACCTGGCCTACCTACAGTGTTTGGGAAATGGGAAAGTCATCTTGGAGACATTTGTTTTAGTCTATGTGATTAGAGGGTAAAAGTGGGAAGATTCAAGCCCAAACTGACTGCTCCCAGGAGGCGATGACTCAGAGCCATCATTGGGAATTCGTTGATCAATCCAAAACTAACTCTGAGCAATTAGGCAGCTCCATCTGACAGAGCCAGCTCTTCTATAACAGGATGCAAGTTTGTGCCTTACATATGCTTTTCAATTCTGTCTGTAGGTTCAGTTCAGTGTTAGATTAGATTTGTGATTCACAAGTTGAACTTGATGAGCAACTCTTCATGCCAACAAAGTTTTTGAAGGAAATAACACACACACACACACACACACACACACACACACACACACGCACACACGCCCCATGAAGCTTACTTGAAATTTTTTGAAAGTAATAGAGAACTTTTTTTTTTTTAAGTTACATTTTTTAGGGGCAGGGAGACATTTGTGATACAGCTCCTATGTAGAGGTCAGAAGACATATTGCCTGAATCATCTGAATCATATCTCTCTTCCACTGTGTGTATCCTGGGAATTGAACCCAGCTTATCAAGTTTGGCAACAAACTTCCTTACTTATTAAGCCATCTTGCTGACCCAAGAACTTTTTTTTTCTTTTTAAAGACAGAATTTGACAGGCAGTGGTGCCGCATACCTTTAATCCTAGCATTTGGGAGGCAGAGGCAGCTGAATTTCTGAGTTCGAGGCCAGACTGGTCTACAGAGTGAGTTCCAGGACAGCCAGGGCTACACAGAGAAACCCTGTCTCGAAAGAAAGAAAGAAAGAAAGAAAGAAAGAAAGAAAGAAAGAAAGAAAGAATTTTATGAAGCCCAGACTGCTCTTGAATTTGTTAATTAGCTGAAGATGACCTTGAACTTCTTGTTGTCTTAATGAAGCTAGCTAGAGAGACAAGAAAAACCGGGGGGCATGGGAAGAGAAAGAAGTCCCTCATCCTGGCGTCTGGTTGAGGCTCTTTTCTCAAAAGAGGGGGGAAGGACTGTAGGAACCAGGGGGCTAGAGGAGCCCAGCACAGCCCACATAATCAGCTACATGGGGTTCACAGGTCACAGAGACTGAAGCAGCAATCAAGGAGCACTAGGTCCTCTGCATACACGCTGTGGTTGTTTAGCTTGGGGTTTTTGTGGGACTCCTAACAGTAGAGGTGAGGGGTCTCTGTCTCTTTTGTCTGTTAATGTTTTCCCCTGACTGAGTCGCCCTGTCCAGCCTTGATAATGAGGGTTTATGCCTCATCTCACTGCATACTGCTGTGCATGTTCTGTTGACATCCCTGGGAGGCCTGTTCTTCTATGAAGGGGAATGGAGGAGCAGTGGCTCTGGGGGAGGGGCGCTAGCAGGAGGGTAGGGAGGGGAGGCTACAGTTGGGATGTATTGTATGAGAGAAGACTAAAGAAAAAAAAGAGGTGGTGGAGGACTGGAGAGATGGCTCACTGGTGCAGAGCACTGGTGGTTCTTCCAGAGAACCTGGGTTCAATTTCTAGCACTTACAACTCTGTAACTTCAGTTCCAGGGGATCCAACACCCTCTTCTGGCCTACTCAAGCACCAGGTACACGCGTGGTACACAGATGTATATGCAAAAAAAGCACCCATACACGTAAAATAAAAATAGCATAAAAAAGAGGTCCTGGGATCTCTTAATAAAAAAAGAGGTGGGGCCTATGGAAGAAAGAGGTCATGGGGACATGCTCTTGAAAAACTACTGATACAACTTTTCTTTGCTTTCTAGCTATAATGAAACAAATAACCCCGCCCCCAACCACAGACTCCCACCTTGACGTGCTATGATGTCACAGTGCCGACCACTTGTGAACCACAGTTGTTAGCTTCTTGTGGGAAGTTCTTCCCTTGGGTATTTCTTACAGTAACATTAAGCTGATATGGGGTACTGCTCTCTCTCTCTCTCTCTCTCTCTCTCTCTCTCTCTCTCTCTCTCTC
>NW_021604753.1:4064396-4112965 GCF_004785775.1 Grammomys surdaster | reverse complement strand
TCTCTCTCTCTCTCTCTCTCTCTCTCTCTCTCTCTCTCTCTCTCTCTTTCTCTCTCTCTCTCTCTTATCTATCTATCTATCTATCTATCTATCTATCTATCTATCTTTCTTTCTCCTCAGAAACTATGCAGACAACTTCTGGAGAACACTGAATAACCATACAGGCTTTAGAACCTCTTGGGAAGGAGATAGCTACCTCCAAGAGAGACTTTATTGCTGGTGTCACTGTAGGGTCACCAATGCAAGGTTTGTCTATTGTTCTTCGGCAATGTGAAACGCTGCTAGGTCAACCTCACTGGCCATGATTCTGCCTCCTACACCATCCCTGAAGCCCTCTCCAGTGGTCTCCAGGGACCACTTATTATTAATGCTCTCTTTCCAGGCTGCTTGGCCATCAGCTCTCAGCAATTATTCAGTGTGATTTGTGCAAATCATACAAATGTGTAGCGGAGGTCAGGTGTTGTGTGTATGTATCTATGTATGTATGTGTATATGTACATCTATTTATGGACATATGTGTGTATTTATGTCTATGTGTAAATGTATGTATGTGTGTGTGTAGAGTGAAAAATTATGAAGATCATTTTATAAAATGATCTATAGATTCTTAGGTTTTTCTTTAAAAGGGCATGGAAAATTCTCTCTGAAGCAAGCTATGAATGTGGACAGGCTAGTTACAGGAACTGGCTAGAATGCAAGTGAGCTAGGTGGAACCAGGAAGCTGATAACCAAGCTGGTAACCGCAGTGACAGGGCAAGGCTGCAGTGACAGGGCAGGACCACATTCTTAAGAAAGATAAGCGTACAGAGAGTTTTCACATGACCCTGACTCACATAGGTTGAGTTCCTTTGGAATGTTCCGCTATTTTTATGTTATGCCACCTTAGCAACCCCTCATCCCCCTCCCCATTCCTTGGTTTGTGGTTTTTCCCTTTAAAAACCCCTCTCAAACTGGCTGTCGGGGTCAATTCAGCTCCTGCGTGGGCATACGAATTGACCGTTAGCCCGGCTAACCTTCCCCAATAAAAGCCTCTGCTGATTGCATTCAGATTTGGTGCCTTGCGAGTTTGTGGGTGGTCGTATCATCTCGAGACTTGAGTGAAGGTCTCCCCTGAGTGGGGGTCTTCATGTGCATCTATTATGAGTGTGTATGTGTGTGTATGACTATGTGTATATGAATGTGTGCATGTGTATGTGCATCTATGTGTATATGTGTGTATTTACCCATTATACCCCACGAGTTACCAGCTTCTCAATAAATCCACTAAAAGCCCTGCCCAGGGCCCAAATACTTCAAATAACGTGTTACAAACTTCAAACCCCAGCACCCACATGGCAGTTCACAACTGTCTATAACTCCAGAATCTGATACCCTAACACAGACATATATGCAGGCAAAACAGCAGTGCACATTAAAATAGATATGCAGGGTCTCACAGTAAGGTGCTGTTTCAAAAACAACCACCACCAACAACAAGAAACACCCAACAATTTGACAGTATGTGTACATAACAACAAGCCACCCTGGCTTTTATGTTTCCTAGAAAGGAGCACATGACAATAAAGATGCCTTTATTGGTCAGGGTTCTCTAGAGGAAGAGAATGAATGTGTATTAAAAGGGGAGTTATCAAACTGGCTTACACAATAGTGTCTGGATAGCCCAACAGTGGCTGTCTTGGTTGGAGTAGCTGACAACCTGGTGACTGCTGAGTCCCTCAGGCCAGATTCCTCAGCAGTGCCAGACTCCTGCTGCAGGCCTCAAGGACTCCTGTAGCCACCGGTCCTCAGTCCATGTTGGAAGCTGTTTCTGGTGGTATCACAGGATGACAGTGGCAGCATTGGGAGCAGCAGCAGCAGAGTAGATGAACTTGCATGCGCAACATGAAGACAAATGACAAAAAGCAAAAGCTTTTCTTTCCTGGTCCTTCTTTTATTCAGGCTGTTACTGAAGGTGCTACTCATGTTTAGAGAAGGTTTTTCCACCTAAGTTAGATTTATCAAGAAACTGGCAGGCCAGGCGGTGGTGGCGCACACCTTTAATCCCAGCACTTGGGAGGCAGAGGCAGGCGGATTTCTGAGTTCGAGGCCAGCCTGGTCTACAGAGTGAGTTCCAGGACAGCCAGGGCTACACAGAGAAACCCTGTCTTGAAAAACCAAAAAAAAAAAAAAAAAAAAAGAATAAGAAAGAAAAGAAACTGGCAGGCTCAACATTCAATAAGAAGCTTACCTCAAGGGGAGGGTGATAGGGCAGGACATTCAGCATCTTCAGGCATGCATGCCTGCACACACATGTATGTACATACTGGAAAAATAAGATGTTTAAGGCTGGGTCAAACTTGCCTGGTGTGCAGGAAGTCAGTTCCCTCCTAGTGTAGAAGAAAGAATCAGCTGCAAAAGTAACAACAGTCCAGTACAGTGTACAAGATGCCAAAGGTTTAATTCCTGAAACCACACCAGGAGAATGCACCGTACTGCAAAGAGAAAGGAGACCTTGAAGCATGGACTTCCCTCTTCTGTTCGGTATCAGATAGATGTGTTTCCCTTATAACAGCGAGTGAACTCAGACGATACGGAGGATACGGTTTTGAGTCAGAAAGGGGAAAAATAGAATGGAAAGGAGTTAAAGGAAGTTCCTTATAACCCAAGCTGAGATCACAAATGGAAGGGAAGGAAAGAGAAGCCGATTCGTTTGCCTGCTGCCATCCCATTTTGTGTTCTAATTCACACTCGGGATATAAATGCACACATGTAGGTGTCATCTAAATAATGTATTACACAAAGAGGGAGAACCAAACTGGAGGAGTCTCTGTGACACTGTAAACTCAAGCTGTCTCTGGTGGCCCAAGATATCACTTCCTGTTTTGTTTTGATACTGATGTCATGATCTTAACTAACCCTGAACAAAGAGAGGCGATTTATCTAAAAATGGAAAGAATCTAAGCACTTTTAAATTCCTCTGTTTTATCGCTAGCATCCAGGTTCTGGTTAACTGATTTCAACAGAGAGAATTTATTCATGGGCTAGTGAGATGAGGAGAAGTCTTACCTGGAGCCTGCGAGTTGTAGGTGACACCCACCTGCTAGGCACACCCTCGGTGCACAGTGCCATGGCTTTTATAGGGCCGACTGCTTCCTGACTAGATTTGAGGCCTTCTCTATGGGAAGGGATTCCCTCTTGCCACTATAAACCTTGACTGCAAAGAACATAGGTCCTACAGGGGCATCCATGGCTGCTGTTTTACTAAGTGCTCATTCTGTCAAACTGCCTCCTAAATCTATACGTTGAGACCTATAGGTTAATGCTGTTCTCAGCCTTCATCTGAGAAGATTTTGGGGGAAGCCTAGGGATGGGCAGTGGTTAATTTAGAGGTCCATATGTGTTGGGAATAAGGCTGAGAGCACTCAACCTTAAATGGGCATCACCCAGGGTGGGTGAGGGTGAGTCTTTGCAGAAATCCTCCTCTTCTTAGCTCCTCTCTGACTTTTGGCTGTGGAACTGAGGGAGTCCTGCTGTGCTGCTGATTATCAAGTCAATGATTAGAGCTTCCTTCTCTTTTGCAGTTAGCCTCGATGGAATATTCTGTTTAGTGTACATTTTATTCAATAATACTGAACTGGCTTTGATAATGGGGGGCACACAAAAGAGTTCATTATAAACTATATCATAATATTTACATAACTGCCAAGCCATCTCAGCTTTAGTCCTTCGAGGGTGAATGTCAAAGGATAGTTCTGAGTTTCTTTCTAATTTTCTTTACTTCAGTAGTGTGTCTTACTGTGTAGCCTAGGATAGCCTTGAGCATGAGACAATACATTTTCCTTTAAACTCCTCAGTGTAAGGAGAACTCTGAAAGCAGGTGGAGTTTCAAGGCCAGCAAGTTCCAGGACACCCAGGGCTACACAGAGAAACTCTGTCTCAAACAAACAAACAAACAAACAAACAAACATAATTTCATAGTCAGAGATGGTGGTTCTGTAGGACGTTCAGGTCTCGGTTTGAACTTAAAATTGAAAGAATCCCGCAGTCCCAGGACACATCCCAGGAGAAGCATATTCCTTAGTCAGAGGACACTTGCTGGATTAACTTTCAGAGGAGGAAGGGAGAGGCTGATTAACATTCCTCAGACCACAGGGGAGGGAACCCACCTTCGGGTAAGAAGAGCCCAGAGTGTAGATATATTCCAGGAATCAGGAAGCTGAGCCTTTAACGTAATAAACCTGGGCAAAAGGAAGACACTCCTTGTCATAATCTGAATCACCTAGGGACCCAACACGGAAAGGGCAGACTTTGTGGTTTGCCCTTGTGAACTGTACTGTACCCATAAGTACTGTACCCAGCTCTTGTTCAGGGCTCTCTCTTGCCTGCATTAAAGAGAATCCTCGAGCACTAGTTTCATTAAACCAAACCTCATGTGATTGCAGCGAGTCCTGTCCTTGTGCGTTTCTGTGGGAGCGTGTCTCCTGGTTTTGGATCTTACAGTCCAACATCCCCACCCTATTTTTGGGGGGGGTCAAGTGAACCCGCCCAAGAGCTGTTCCTCAATACACCTGCTTGTATACTTTCAACCCAGCTTGAATTGGCTTATTTTGTCAACAAAGAAAACCTATTATTTTGGTGTTGAAGTCCTGGGAGAAGTTGAGCCCCTAGCCCAGTAATGAGGCCAAACCAACCATGTGGCACTCTGCCCCACACCACCCCATCTTTCTCTCTGCCTGATGTGATCGACTTTCTACTGGATAAACATCCCTCCCATTCTTTCCTAGCCATTGCCTAGAAATACCAGATAATTTCTGGGTCTAAGACACGCCCCCTCCAGGATCCCCTTCCAATCGCCAGCCTTGCCAGAACAAGCCAGCTCCAGAACAAAGACAATCTTTGTTAATTTTTCACTTAGAACCCCATAGTCTTTGGGTCTCTAGCACATACTGGAAAAATGGCACCACCGAGTGTAAACCCCAATCCTCAGATACCCCTGGGGTACTTGCTGCAAAATTTATCCAAATTGTGGCTGTCCCAGACCTTGTGCCCAAAATGCCTGCGTTTGTTTGTTTGTTTGGTTGGTTGGTTGGTTTTTCTTTTTTCTTTTTTCTTTTTTTTTTTTTTGTTCTGCAGCCTGGCCTCCGTAGGTAGTCTACATAGCCACCAGAGGGCACTCTAGACTTCAGTATCCTTCGTGATTCCTTTGTTCAGTAGCCAATATTCTATAGCTCAAGTACTGTTAGCAGGGATGATCGTGCCAGCAGATTCCCTTGTCTCCAAAGACTTGGATCCCAAACTTTCTATCTGCTTGAACTCAACACACATGCCTGTGCCCACTACTAATGGATGCTCAGACCAAACTGCTAATCTAACCACTCCTGAGATATGTATGAATCGTTTGTCTGTGAATTTGATTCCAAGTTCTAGAGACTAGTTCTGTACCCTGCTGCATCTTACAAGTGGCGCTGTCTCTCACAGCCTCCCCATGTGGACGTTGTGATTGACTTTCTGCAACCAGACTCCTCTAAACTAAGCATGCTGTATCTCTCTTCCCTCGTGGACTGAGATTTTATTACAACAGCTTGGTGCCATTTGGATGGTGCCTTTGAAGGCCAGAAATTGGCACACCTGATTTCCAAATTCCCATTGCTATGGACAAATGATTCCGAAGTATTTTGTAAACTCAATCTGTTCTGCCCTGAAGGTTTTGCTTCCCCACTCTCAAATCTTTTATCTCTGATTTCTTCTCAATCTGCTCTCTGAAAGAAAAATAAACACAGCTTACAGACTGTGCTGTAAACTCTTAGGTAAGGATTTGTAAGTTGCTCATTGGATATAGTTTAAGATTTATATAATCTGTAACAAAATTTGACTTTCAACTTATGACAAAAGGATTATCATTAAAAATCTATCAGTGGATATTTGTATATATGATTCAACTCTTATTTAGGGTATATGTGCATGTAACATAGATGCTACTCACTAAAAATAGACAGATAGATAGATAGATAGATAGATGATAGATAGAAAGATAGATAGATGATAGATAGATGATAGACAGATAGATAGATGATAGATAGATAGATGATAGATAGAAAGATAGATAGATGATAGATAGATGATAGACAGATAGATAGATGATAGATAGATAGATAGATAGATAGATAGATAGATAGATAGATAGATAGATAGATAGATAGATAGAACGATCTACTAGGAAAGCAAATGTTTTCAAATAGCAACCATTGTTTGCCCCGGCCCGCAGGGATTCGACAAGACCTTAGGGAAGGGGACGAAAGAATGAAGGGACAAGAGACACAAGGAATGAGAGCAAGTCTGGGATTCTGATCAAGCTCTGAAACTTTAATTTTGGGTGCAGGTTATAAAGATACAGCAAACCAGGAAGTTTGGGTGAGGGCAATTGCTTAGGGCTATCCCACTGTCATATCCTTATTGCCCTAGACCATCCCACTGTCGTAACCAGCTCCCAGGAAATACCAGACGTTCTTTAAGCTCCTGGGGCCTGAGACCCCTGAACATCCTTTCTTAACCTTGCACTGACTAGGCTTTCTAGAACAGCAGGTAACTTCCTGGGTTCTCTTAGAACAGCAGGTAGTTTCCTGGGTTTGGCTCCAAACAATTGTTGGGGTTCAGGAATAGCCACACAAGCCATACAAACACTGATCCCAGTTAATCAAGAATACTTTATTGAATGCATACCCCAAGACTGATCAGTCAGGATCACAGAGGATGCAGGAGCCAAACTGTGACAGCAGTCTGTACTTAGGGCAGGTTTTTTATAGAAAAAAACAAGTTCAAAAGTTTAGAAGGGCCGGGCGGTGGTGGCGCACACCTTTAATCCCAGCACTTGGGAGGCAGAGGCAGGCGGATTCTGAGTTCGAGGCCAGCCTGGTCTACAGAGTGAGTTCCAGGACAGCCCGGGCTATACAGAGAAACCCTGTCTCAAAAAACAAAAAAACAACAACAACAACAAAAAAAAAAGAATTCTTAAAATTATATCAATGATTATTAAGCTCTTTTTATAGTGGGAATGCTATTAGGTCCCTTTCTGATAGTCAAAACTACAATGAGAACCCTTCCAGTCTCTCAAGTGTCATCAGTTAATTGCTCTTAGACAGTAACCAGACTTTCTCCTACTCAGAACACATTCCAAGAGGTTATAAAACAATTCACCAAGGGTCACTAAAAGGGAACTAATGATTTATTATAGGTGCTAGGACAGAAGATAAAATATTGCCTGGGTTTATCTATATAAAACTTCACTAATTTCTTAGTTTGAAACCTTCAGTGAACCTGTGGAGCTAGACAGGTGATGGATGTTTAGTCAGATAATTACTCCTAATGGATATGCATGTAAACATTCTCTGTTGTAAACTTCTATTTCAATTTATGACTTGATTTTTGGTGTGAACTTGTAATGAACTTTGTAACATGTGATCATGTATTCTGAAAGATGTATAAGTACTGAAGACAAAGACGAAGAGAGAATCTTTCGTCCCTTCCCTTCCTTTTCCCCTGCCTAGAATTTTTTCCCTTATTAGATTTTTCCCTTCTCCTCACTTAGGACCATTCCACTTTTCCCCTTAGATAGCTTTCATAAGAAACTTTTTACACTAAGTAATAAACTCTATAATAATTTCTCTAAGTATTTTTTCCTCCTGTGACCTCAGACTAGTAGGCATAAATTAGGCCCCAGCAGCTCCTGCTGAGAGAATAGAAAGGCTTTTTGCCTAATCTTTTGCTGTTTTTGGGCTGAGGTGCTAGTGCCAGTTTCTGGCTTCAGAGGATACCAGATGGCAGGTCAGCTACAGAGGCATAGTAAGTAAACTTTAGTAACATAGATAAGTAAAATTTTATTAAACAGCAACCCTAAATATCTTGTAAAACCAAGTTCTTACCCCAATCTCGTAAGATCCAAATCTTACCCTGAGTCTCTTAAGAGTCTAGGTCTTACCACCAACCCCCACACTCTTCCCATCCCCCTCAGCTGCCCCTCCCACCACACAGGGGCAGGCCGGATATAAAATTAACTCAAATAAATCAGTAGCCTTCCTTTGTGCAAATGATAGACTGAAAAAGAAATGAGATAAACAACACCCTTCATAATAGCCACAAATAATATAAAATATCTTGATGTAACTCTAACCGAACAAGTAAAAGATCTGTATGACAAAAACTTTAAGTCCCTGAAGAAAGAAAGCAAGGAAGATATCAGAAGATGGAAAAATCTCCCAAGCTCATTGATAGGTAAGATTAATATAGTGAAAGTGGCCATCTTATCAAAAGCAATCTACAGATTCGATAAAATTACCATCAAAATTCCAACACGATTTTTCATAGACCTTGAAAGAGTAATTGTCAACTTCATATGAAAAACAAAAAGCAAAAAACCCAGGATAGCCAAAACAATCCTTAACAATGAAAGAACTTCTGGAGGAATCACTATTCCTAACCTCAAGTTATACTACAGCTCAATAGTAATAAAAATTGCATGGTATTGGTACAGACAGGTTAATCAATGGAATCAGATCAAAGACCCAGAAATAAACCCACACACCTATGAACACTTTATTTTTTTATTGCTAGGATCAGCATATCATGACAGGGACTGCCACAGCAGGCCGGGATGGAGACATCTCAGAAGCCCATAGCAGCTCCTTGTTAAGAAGAATGGCATCTGGGACCCTGAAAAGCAGGAGACACATCTCTCCAGGGGACTCGCCATCAGAAATAAGGGACTGCTTGTAGTAGGCCAGAATGGAGACATCTCAGTAGCCCCCTCCCCATCCCCCAACATCTACCTCTCTCCCCTCCCACCCCCCACAGCTCTTTGTTAAAAACAGTTGTTCCCATTTCTCCTAACCTTAGCCCTGGACAATTTGTGTGTGACTGCTTTTCAATTGACCTTGGTGTACATAATTATTCTATCATATCTGACTTTCTTACTTCTTTCTCCTTCTGCTCTGGTGAATTCTGTGAAATTAGATGTTTCTTGATGTAATTATTCTTAAAGAATTAAAAATTGAGGCATGGGGGCACAGCACAGCCCAGTCCTAATGGCCCAGGTGCATGCTGTGTGTTCTCATCTTAGAAACAATGTATTAAACTGCACAATGGTAGTTTTGGATTAATGTTTGACTTACAGAGAAAGTTTGAAGAAATTATTAGAGAATCAAAAGAGCCAACATTGGGACCCCGAGAAAGGAAAAAAATAATGAAGTTTTGAAATAAGTTTTGCACAACATTTGAGAGTAGTTCCTGGATAAGCAAGTATAGAATGCATAAAATTACATACTAGTAAAACTAAGTCAAAACACTGGGACCTCTGGGAGAGTCATTCGGTCCAATGTGCAGAAGCAGAAAGCTAGCAGAACTACTGAGTTAAGGGTTAACTTGACTCTTTCTGGCCATTGCTTGGCAGCTTTGTCCATGTCATTTATCATTAGAGCTTCACAGGAAAATGTAAGTAGCTGACCTCGGAGTTCTGAACTTTGCAGTATAGTAAGTCAAAGGTTAAGGTTTAAATAATGTTAAGTTTTCAATTATTATTTTGGCCACAGGCCTGGGAATAAGGAAAGCTTGAAACTTTGGGGGAACAATTGTAATTCTTGATTCTTTGAGGTATGTAGTTACTCTTTTGAATTTAATTTGGCAATGATTATACAATGTCTTTTTTTTTCTACCTACTTTTGGAGTATCAAATAAAAGACAGGGACAAGGAAAAGGTGGGAGAGTGAGTAGAAAGGGAGTGAGGCGTACTTGAGGTGTGTGTGAGGTGATTGGAGAGCAAGTGAATGTGAGAGTGAGGAGAATGTGTGTGTGTGTGTGTGTGTGAGAGAGAGAGAGAGAGAGAGAGAGAGAGAGAGAGAGAGAGAGAAAGAGAGAGAGAAGAGAAAGAGCAACTTTAAGCCTTGAAAAATTGCCTGTCAGTTTATACCTGAAAAGTAGTCTGTGTGTGTCTGTTTTTTAATGCGCCTTCCAGATATCCCTGCTTCCAGCTGAGAACTCCAATCCTATGTTGAGGCTGGACTCCAACATTTTATAAAGACCCCAAAACCACACAATGGGAAAAAAAAAAAGCATCTTCAACAAATGGTGCTGGTCTAATTGGCAGAGTGCATGTAGAACAATGAAAATAGATCCATATTTATCACCTTGCAGAAAGCTCAAGTCCAAGTGGATCAAGGACCTCCACATAAAACAGATACCCTGAAACTAATAGAAGAGAAAGTAGGAAATATCCTTGAACGCATTGGTACAGGTGACAATTTCCTGAACAGAACACCAATGGCTCAGGCTCTAAGATCAATAATTGATAAAAAGGATGTCATGAAACTAAAAAGCTTCTGCAAAGCAAAGGATACTGTCATTAGTACAAAACAGCAACCTACAGATTGGGACAGGCTCTTCACCAACCCTATACCTGACAGAGGGCTAATATACAAAACTTATAAAGAACTCAAGAACAACCCACATAGGCCAATTTAAAAACGGGGTACAGAGCTAAACAGAGAATTCTCAACATAGGAATCCTGATGGCTGAGAAGAACTAAAAGTAATGTTCAAAGTCCTTAGTCACCAGGGAAATGCAATTCAAAAGAACTCTGAAGTTCCATCTTAAACCCATCCCAATGACTGAGATCAAAAACTCAAGGGACAGCACTGTTGGACTCTAAGATCCAAAACCAGGGGACATGCTCCCCCAGAAACACTCACGGACGGGATTCGCTGCAATAACATGAGGTTTATTGATGATAAGATGTTAACCAGTATACTGGGGTTCCCCTGTATGCAGACATAGAGGAACCCCAAGCCAAAGTTGGGAACAGTTTTTATACAGAGTTCATGAGGGAAACCACAAAGTCTGACCTTCCCTGGTCATGACAAGGAGTGTCCTGGAATGTGTCTGTGTGCTCTGAACCTCTCTCACCAGAAGATGGGTTCCCTCCCCTGTGGTCTGAGGAATGTTAATCAGCCTCTCCCTTTTTCCTCTGAATGTTAATCTAGCAAGTGTCCTCTGACTAAGGAATGTGCCCCTCCTGGGATGTGTCCTGGGACAGTGGGATTCTTTCAATTTTAAATTCAAACCAAGACCGAAAAGTCCTACAGCAAAGCTGGTGAGAATGGAGCAAGGGGATCACCCCTCCATTGCTGTGGGAGTGAAAACTTGTACAACCATTCTGGAAATCAACTTGGTGGTTTCTCAGAAAACTGGGTATACTGACCTCAAGACTCAGCTATACCACTCCTGGGCATATACCTAAAAGATGCTCTGCCTTCCCACAGAGATGTGTGCTCCACTGTGTTCATAGCAGCTTTGTTCATAACACTGAGAAACTGAAAACAACCTTGATGACCCTCGACTGAAGAATGGATAAAGAAAATGTGGTTCATTTACACAGTGAAATACTATTCAGCTAAAGGCATCATGAATTTTGCAGGCAAAAGGATGGGACTTGAGAATATCATCCTAGCCAGGCAGTGGTGGCGCACGCCTTTAATCCCAGCACTTGGGAGGCAGAGGCAGGCGGATTTCTAAGTTCAAGGCCAGCCTGGTCTACAGAGTGAGTTCCAGAACAGCCAGGGCTACACAGAGAAACCCTGTCTGGAAAAACCAAAAAAAAAAAAAAAAAAAGAATATCATCCTGAGTGAGGTAACCCAGTCCCAAACAGACATGCTTGGTATATACTCACTTACAAGTAGATATTATCCATAAAATACAGGATAGCCATGTTACACTCCCCAAAGAAGCTAAACAAGAAGGAAAGTACGAACAAGGATGCTTGAATGTTACTTAGAGGGAGGAACAAAATAGTCATAAGAGGCAGAGGAAGAAAGGGAACTGGCTGGGAGAGGGGATCAGGATCAGGTATGGGAGGGACAGGAAAGACAGCCAAATGGCCATGAGAATGAATAGAAATCTGCAACTGACAGGGATGAGGAGGTGGAAGGCATCTCCAGGATAAGCCAGAGATTCGGGATAAGGGAGGTACACAAGAATCATTGGAGATGTGGAACCTCAAGAGGCCACCTTCTATAGCCAGGCAGGAACTCCAGTGGAGTGATAGGGACACCAACCCACCTATTTGCCCTTCCTCCAGCCTTGAGCAGGCCCGAGACCTTGTTTACCACAAGAGACCAGATAATAGGACCTAGGTGGAACTAACCACCTTGGCTGCATATCAATAGACACCTAGGTGGAGTCACCCACCTTGGTTGCACGTAGATCCTGCTATAGGAACTTGAAAGAAGAACTGCCCCTGGGCTTGCCTTGAGACATCTCTGGCCGTGACCCATGACCAAGAACAGATTATCCCACCCATCTCGCCTGGCTGAAACTAGGAAGGGTTCGGGCATTGTCTTCCCCTTTAAATTGAAAGCTTAACATTAAACCATTGAGCCTTGATCAGACAACTTTGTGTTGGCTTCATCTTTTCTCACTCTCCGTCCCCCTTTCGTTCCCAGCCCTCTTTCCAGGTGAACCCGTTCGACTCGTGGCCGCAGGCGGTTACACACCTACAAAACTTTCAACTCAAAATTTATCCTGTCTATAGATAGATAGATAGATAGATAGATAGATAGATAGATGGATGGATGGATAGATGATGAATGAATGCAAGAACAGAGCAGAGACTGAGGGAATGGTTAACCAATTTAACCTGCCCAACTTGAGACCCATCCCAGGGACAAGCTATTAATGATACACTGTTATGCTTGCAGACAGGAGTCTAGCATGGCTGTCCTCTGGGAGGTTCCATCCAAGCATCTGACTCAGACAGGTGCAGACACTCACAGCCAAACAGTGGATGGAGCTTGGGGACTCTTATGGAAGAATAGGAGGAAGGATTGCAGGCCCCTAAGGGGATCAAGAACTCCACAGGAAGACCAACAGAGTCAACAAACCTGGACCCCTGGGAGCTCTCAGAGACTGAACCACCAACCAAAGAACATACATGGGCTGGACCTAGGTCTCCCCACACACATGTAGCAGATGTGCAGCTTGGTCTTCATGTGGGTCCTGAACAACTGGAGTGGGGGCTGTCCCAAAAGCTGTTGCCTGCCTATGGGATATATTCTTCTCGTTGGGTTGCCTTGTCTGGCCTCAGTGGGAGGGGAGTGTTTTGATAAAAAGGAGCAACCTTCGAAGGGAAAAATATAATATGTATGGTTCAAGTAATAAAGGGGGACCAGGAAGTGAAGTGGAGCTGAATTATATATTCAAGAAGATAAACAGATTCAGTGAGTGGTGACCTTGGGGCAAGATCCCACCCAACTAAATTTAGGTCCAAACAAGGTAGCACACACCTTTAATTCCAGGAGATAGAGGCAAACAGATATCTAAGTTCATGGCCAGCCTGGGACAGAGCAAGTTAAAAGTAGAGAAAAGCTTAAGTTCAGGCAAGGTGGACCACATCTTTAATCCTAGTACTGAAGACGTAGTCATGCAGATCTCTGAGTTCAAGGTCAGTCTACAGAACAATTTCCAGGACAGCCAAGTTAAGCAGTGAAGGAGTTAGAAAATAGAAAGCTGGTAACAATGTAATAGAACAAGGGGCCATGTTCCAGCCCCAGCAAGCAGCAAAACATGGCAGCTTCGGCCATGTATCTCTGGCTTCAAAGTGAAAAATAGAAGGGACAACTGGGACAATTGATGCTGGTTAGCTGGAGCTAAGAAATTAGTGATGCTTAGGAAGAGACCATCGGCCGGGCGGTGGTGGTGCACACCTTTAATTCCAGCACTTGGGAGGCAGAGACAGGCGGATTTCTGAGTTCGAGGCCAGCCTGGTCTACAGAGTGAATTCCAAGATAGCCAGGGCTACACAGAGAAACCCTGTCTTGAAACCCCCCCCCCCAAAAAGAGGAAGAGACCATTGTCACTTAGGTGAAATCTGGGACTCTGAGAGCACAAAGAAGCTGTGTTCCAGAGATAGCCAAGGTTATAACTCAAGTTGCAGCTGGACTTTATAATATGTAAATGAGGAACCCTTGGGGCTTTTCCAGTCTCACACTCTCCTTACAGCTTCCCCCTCCTTGCCTGGGGCCAAGGCTAGGCCAAGTTCCATTCTCCACCCACAGGAACATTCTTGAATAAAAAATTCTTTAAATGTACTGACAGTCACCTGACTTTGGAAAGTCCCAGGTAAAGTTCAAATGAGTGTCATGCTTGCTAGCTAATAGATTTAAAGGTTAATGTGCTTAGCCAATAAATTTGAACTGTAACCTTGCTGATGTAACCTGTGCCCCTAAAAAGTATAAAAACTGCTTATAATTGCCATTTGGGGCCACCTTCTCATCACTCACTTTGAGGGACTGATTGAGGGTTGACCCTGGTGTGCCAGAAAGAAAACCTCTTGCTTTTGTGTCAATCTGCATCTCTGTGTCTCATTTGGGGTGTCTGGAAGTAAGTACCACTGACCAAAGGACAGGGTCTTACATAAGAATCACCTAGGTGGGGCCAGGCAGTGGTGGTGCACACTCTTAATCCCAGCACTTGGGAGGCAGAGACAGGAGGATTTCTGAGTTCGAGGCCAGCCTGGTCTACAAAGTGAGTTCCAGGACAGCCAGGGCTACACAGAGAAACCCTGTCTCAAAAAAACAAAACAACAACAAAAAAAATCACCTATCACCTAGGTGGTGTGTACTGGTTTTGAAGGCATGAAAGGGTCATGAAAAACAGCTAAGACTTGGCACTGTGAGAGGCCAGGGAAGGCCACTGGTGAAAGCACAGCCTTAGTTGCAGTTGATGGCCCAGGACTGAAGGTGTCAAGCAAGGAAATTGAGGCTTGGCACCATGAAGAGAGCTTATGAGAGGCTATTGGTGAAGCCTAGTTGCAGCAGAAGGCCCCAATGTGTTTGAGATGCCGGTACCATGGAACGATCACTAAGAACAGCAGCAGCAGTGGAGTGGAGTCAACCAGAGCTTAGAGTGCTACAGAGGGCAGAGCTGGAGAAATGACACCAGCCCTTCGAAGGAGCCCAGAAGATCATGTGTGGATTCCAGACATTGAAACAAGAATCTCTAAAGTTGAAGCTGCTTTGTATACCCCAAGGTGTTTGAGATGCCAGAGTCATTGGGATACCTGCTGTGGAAAGCTGCTAGCAGAAAATGAAACCAGGCCAGGAGAAAGAAGGTTGTTGCAGTTAACAAAGTTGAAAAAGGAGTTGGAGATCTGAAGACTGCTTTGAGATCAAACATGAAGATGCAGAGTTTGAAGTTTGCCTTGCTTTGATTGGCTGAATCTCAGAAGAAACTTTGAAAGTTGGACTTTTAATATTGTTGACAACTGCTATAGACTACGGGGAATTTCAAAGTTGAACTAAATGCATTTTCCATTATGTTATATTTAGGTATCGCCCCCATAGACTCATGAGTTTGAACAAGTTTGGTGGGGGGTGCAGGGAGTGAAATGTGGTGGTTTGAATATGCTTGGCCCAGAGAGTGGCACTATTTGAAAGTATGGCTTGTTGGAGTAGGTGTGACCTTGTTGAAGAAAGTGTGTCACTGTGGGCATGGGCTTTAAGACCTTTGTCCTAGGTGTCTGGAAGCCAGTGTCCAGGAAAGCATGGTGCAGAAGGCCCTGAGAGTTCTATATCTTGTTCTGAAGGAAAACAGAAGACTGGCTTCCAGGCAGCTAGGAAGAGGGTCCTTTTTGTTTTGTTTTGTTTTTGTTTTTTTTTGGTTTTTCGAGACAGGGTTTCTCCGTATAGCCCTGCCTGTCCTGGAACTCACTCTGTAGACCAGGCTGGCCTCGAACTCAGAAATCCGCCTGTCTCTGCCTCCCAAGTGCTGGGATTAAAGGCGTGCGCCACCACCGCCCGGCCAGGAAGAGGGTCTTAAAGTTCACGTCCACAGTGACACACTTCCTCCAACACAGCTACCCCTCCTCCAACAAGGCCATGCCTCCTAATTGTGCCACTCCCTAGGCCATGCATATTTAAACCACCACAGGCTGCTTACAACTGTCCATAAAAGGAGGTGGTGTCCTTGGTGGCCTCTGTGAATACAAAGCATACATAAGATACACTTACATACATGCAGGAAAATATTCATACACATAAGTAAAAACAAATAAATATTATTATTATTATTATTGAGTTGGACTACATAGAGTCCTGGGAAGAACTTGGCTACAGAATGAGAACCTGTCTAAGAACAGAAGGCAGATGTAATGTGATTGACTGACCCGTGATTCCAGCACTTGGGATAAGGAGCTTCAGGCCAGCTTGGCTCCGTGACACCTCATCTCAAACAACCAAGAAAGAAAAAGGAGAGATCACATAAGGGTTAATATTGATTGTTGACTTGATAAAATTTAGAGATACCATAAAAATGAATCTCAAAGTACCTTTGAGGAAGTTTCTAGACAAGATTGAGGTGGGAAGACCTACTTTAAATGTGGCAGTACCTCTCTCTCTCTCTCTCTCTCTCTCTCTCTCTCTCTCTCTCTGTGTGTGTGTGTGTGTGTGTGTGTGTGTGTGTGTGTGTGTATGAGTGTTTGAAACAGAATCTCCTTGTGTAGCTTCAGCTGTCCTAGAACTCACTATGTAGCCCAGGCCAGCCTAGACTAAGAGATTCACCTGCCTCTGTCTCAAGTGCTAGGATTGAAGGTGTGTGCCACCCTGCCTCTCTGGCAGTACCACTTCATGGACTGGGGTTCCAGCTAATTAAAAGGAGGAAAGTGCTTAATGCCAGCATTCATACTGTCTCAATTAGGGTCACTAGTGCTGTGATGAAACACCATGACTGAAGAAATTTGGGTAGGGAATTTGGCTCACACTTCCACATGATAGTCCATCACTGAAGAGAGACAGGAACTCAAATAGTGCAGGAACCTGGAGGCAGAAGCTGATACAGAGGCCAAGAAGACTGCTGCTTACGGTTTGCTCATCCTGGCTTGCTCAGCCTACTTTCTTATAGAACCCAGGACCACCAGCCAGGGATGGCACCACCCACAGTGAGCTGGTGTAACAGATGCTACATTGTATTCTATTCGCAGTGGAGCTCAGTGATTAGGCAGTAGAAGAGGAGGTGGAGCTGGGAGAGACAAAGAGGAAGGGGAGGGGAAAGGAAGTGGAGCTGGGAGAGAAGTAGAGAAAGGGGAAAAGAGAAGGAGGCTATCAGCCATGGAACCATGGATGGGTCAAAAGCTGTCCTGGGTAGCAACTTCTATCTAAAGGTTAAATATTGAGTAACAACTCTGATTGTGTGGGCATCTTGTTGATTCAGCATTTCTAAATATATAAATCCTTTAGATAATCATTAAGCTTTAAGAGTCTTCTTTCTACCAGGTACTGCGAGGATGGCAGACACTGCCTGGGGTTCAGCCAACCTCTGTGGATGCAGTCTGATGGATTGGCAGAGCCATCCCCCATGCTGGCTTCTCGTGGGTGCCAGGGCCTGCTCATTGGTGGAGCCCAGTCAGAGCATGGTGGCTGCCAGGGAACAAGCTGGACTGGGCACCATTTTCCAAATATCCCCCTATAGGTTGGGCCCTGCCCCATCAATCACTAGTTAAGAAAATGCCCTACAACTGGATCTTACAGAGGCATTTTCTCAGTTGAGATTCCCTCCTTTCAGATGACTCCAGCTGGTGTCAAGTTGACACAAAAACCATCCAGGTCAATTACTCTCTGCTTTCTGCCTGTGGATGCCATGGGGCCAGATACTGTAGCTGCCTGCAGCCAGGAATCAACTGGGTTCACCTGAAAGGGGGCTGGGAACAAAAGGGGAACAGAATGTGAGAAGGGATGAAGCCAAGACAAAGTTCTCTGATCAGGGCTCAAAGTTTAACGTTCAGCTCTCAATTTAAAGGGAAAGACCCCACCCAAACCCTTCCTTGTTTCAGCAGAAGAGATGGGTGGGATAATCTGGGTCAGGCTGGAGACGTCTCAAGGCAAGCCCAGGGGCAGTTCCTCGTTCAAGTTCCGTGCAGCCAAAGTGGGTAACTCCACCTAGATCCTTATCACTTGGTCTGTTGTGCTAAACAAGGTCTCTCAGGCCTGCTCAAGGCCAGGGGAAGGGCACAAGATACCTCCTGTCCTGCTGCCATGCCTTTCTGGCCTCAGTGGTAAGTGCCCATCTCCCTTAACTGGGAGCTAAAATAGACACTTCCTTTCTTGAGTTGCTTTTGTCAGGCGTTTTGTGACAGTGGGATGGGTAATGAATACAGATGCTCCCTGTTGCTTTGACGGAATACCTGGTGGAGTGAGGCCAAGAGATGGCTGGTCACAGAAGCAAAGTGATGGGCCAAGAGATGGCTGGTAAACTGGGCGGTGGTGGCGCATGCCTTTAATCCCAGCACTGCGGAGGCAGAGGCAGGCGAATATCTGAGTTCGAGAGTTCGAGGCTAGCCTGGTCTATAGAGTGAGTTCCAGGACAGCCCGGGCTATAAAGAGAAACCCTGTCTCGAAAAAAACAAAAAAACAAAAAAAAAAAAAAGAGAGAGATGGCTGGTTATATCCTGCCAGCCAAGAAGCAGAGAAATGGGCCCAGAGTGAAGCTGCTCTAGAGCCCCTAACACTGGCCTTTAGTGTCTTTCATCCTCTAGGCTCACTCACCCCTTAAAAGTTCCACAACTCCCCTGAACACCACCAACAACTGCATACCAGACAGGAGGGGCATTTCATATTCAAATCAGAGTAGATGGCCTGGGGATGTAGCCCAATGGGAGAGCACTTGCTGAACATCTGGGAGACATGTAAATTTGACCCAGCACCACAAAGAATTAAATAATACAGAAATAAACAAAGTAATAGCTAAGTGGATAGCAGACAATGATGCTTCAGGTCATGCTCATTTCTGTGTTTTAATGGTCCAAATGCACTAGGTCACCTAAATGAACAAGTCGAAGTGACCTGGTGACCTGGGCTGGCTGAAGTTTCTCCAAAGAGTTTTAGCTGAAACAAAAAACATCTTTGCAGGTGCACTAATATTCTCCTAAAGGGCGGGAGCTGCTGTCAGACAGAGGAAAGGGACTCCCCTCTGTCCCGAGCAAACTGTGGCAGGCCTTTGTCACAAACATTCCTTTCGATGTTTATTTTTCCTTTACATACACTAAGATCTTGGTGATAAGTTATTCACTGCTGGCAAAATGAGCCAAGTCAAGCTGAATTAAAGGATATAAAGGCAGGTTTATTGGGAAGTTATTCTTGGGGTTCACTGGTCCCAAGGAATTAGGCTAGGGGAGTTGACATAGGGAGGGAGAAAAAGCGTGCATATGCAAGGAGAGAGAAAATGCAGAGATAGGGAGAGAGGAGAGACCAAAATGTCTGATTTATATAGAGCTGCTTGGGGAGGGGAAGCCCAGCCCCTAGGCTGGAAAGTTCAGGCCAGAGGGCAAGGTGCACCAGCCATCCACTGTAACAGGTGGGGACTGAGGCATGCTGGGAGAACGTGGAGGCCAGGTCCACTTTGTTATGTCAAATATGCACCTCAGCCCCTTGTCTCTGGTCTGAAACCCAATATCTGGGAGCTGGGGTGATGACCCGGTGTTAGACACCTCCCAGGTACTCTGGCTGCCTTTAGTGAAGGATATCAGTCAAGCAGTATGCCTGACTGTCATTGTTCTGACACCATCTGCTTTGAATACCCACCCTGGATAGCCTGAGGAAGCTTCAGGACATCCATAGCTGACTGTTAAAACACAACTCTGATGTACTGCAATGGTACAGAGTTAGTAGTCCTAACCTAGAGGTAAAGACAGAAGAACTTGAAGTTCAAGGCTATCACTGGTACACAGCAAGTTCATAGCCACCTGCAGAAGACCCTTTCTCAAAAAAAAAAAAAAAAAAAAAGCAACCAAAAAACCAAAAAACAGAAAACATAAAAGTGGATGTGGTGGCTCATGCTGCCATCCCGGTGCTTAGGAGACTAAGGTAGAGAAGGACTGTCTTTAGTTCAAGGACAGCCTAGACTGTGAGGTGAGCTCCAGGTCAATCTGGACTAGAGTGGGTCTCTGCCAAAAAAAAAAAAAAAAAAAAGGAAAAGAGGAAAAAGGAAAGGAAAAAAAGGGGAGAGGAAAGAGGAAGGAAAAGGAGGGAGGAGAGGAAGGGAAGGGAGGGGACAGGAGGACAGGACAGGAGAGAGTGAGCACTCTGGCTACAGAAGACAGAGCTCTAGCCACGGCAATTTCAAACCTTTTGCCTTATTTTATCTCTCATCCCAAGACTTCAGTCAGCTCCACCTGGGTCTGAAGGGCCTAGCTCATTATTTGCATGGGGACTCATATGGCTGATGTAAGCAGGGTCCTTCACTTGCATAAAGAACTGCTGTCATTGGTTAACAGGGCTCCACACCTAGCACAACTTACTCCATGACACTACCACTGCCAAACAAAACTAAGGCCTAATCCATCAAAGTCCATACAGTTCTGGGAAAGTCTCAAAATACTAACCTTGCTTTTCAGCTTCTATAGTTCTGTTTCTGGCTAACTGGTCTTGTTTACTGAAGTATGTCAACCCTGAATATGTTTTTTTGTGCTTAAAAGCTCATCCCGAGAAAGGCTCAGTGCTGCACTGGGATCTTGAGTCCCAGTGTTGTCACCAGCCGGCTAATAAAGACTTTCTATTGGCTTAAATCTATCCATGCCCAAGCAGTCTTCACTGGTGAATACCTACATTTCTGGAGGTCCCACCGGGATCCCAGAGACCAGACCTCGAGGCACTGAGAGCCTCAGAGTCCCTTGGAGCCAGGAAGAGTGCAGTGGTCATTCCTCCTAGGGGACTCCTAGGAGGTGTGCAACCTGAGATGTTCCAAGTCCCCAGGGTTCCCTCTGATCAATTGCTGCCTATCTTCTCTGAGGGGTCTGACACCTTGACCTAAAAAGGAAACAAATTAGAAAGTCACCTAGTCTGTCACCTGCAGAAGGAAATCTGGTTAAGATGTCTTCTGTTTGGACACATAGGAGAGGCTGGCCATGGCTGCTGATCTGCTGTCTGTGGTCCATGTGAAACAGAAAGGTCCCCTCTGTTCAGCTACATAAATGTGGTGTATCAGTGTGGTGGCTACCCCTAGCTGACTTTACTATCTGTGTATATGTGTCTCTGTGTGTCTTTCTATGTCTTTCTGTCAGATCTGTTTTCCTGTACTGACCGGTGGCTTTCTCTGATGTGAAAACCCCTTGGCTTAAGACCTGTACCCCAACCCATCGGAGACCTAAATTCTTTTGGCTCTGCCAGGTCACCGAGAGAAAAAGGGAAAACAAACAAACAAACAACCTTCAATTCTCCTGCTCCAGGAACAGGAGCACTTGCTTGTTTTGTTGCTTAACTCAAGGTTGATCACAGTGTGGAGGTGAGGAGGAGCCAGGCCTCTCTCCCAGGGCCCTCTGCCATCTAAATGGAGTACACACAGAGAGGGAAAACAGTTCACCAAGGAGAGCATTCCTCTGCTCTATGCCTGCTAACAGCAGCCCCAGGAAAGGGGGAAAGTTCCCCAGAGCTGAACCTGAAGGAAAAAAGAAAGTTATCCTCCTTTCTCTTTTATGACTTATGTCTCAGTTTAAACCAATGATCCATACAATTCATTCTCTAAAGGAAAAAAGAAAAAAGGCCCTGGGCTAGCAGGAGGATCACAAAGCAGCATGGACAAGACAGATTCTCCCTTCTGTCCAACACTGACCAAAGAGACTAAGCAATTTCACTAGATACATTTTAGAAAGATTAAAGACAGCTGCTAAAAAGATTTCCTTTGTCACCCACTCAGCCCCAGATATTTTCTCTTTAAGTTATAAAAGCTAAAAAAAAATGTTTAAAGGTGTAAGTAGGTCCCAATTGCTGGAGGTAGCTTAAAAGGTGTTTAACACCAGAGAACTGATTGGTACAATTACATAAACTGAAAGTCTGATATGACACAGGGTTAAACTTATGGATACCCTGTACAGTCCTCTGTCTCATCCTCTGTCAGAAGAAACTAACCCAACCCCCAACCACTACACCTGCCCAGGACTGGCCCAACACCAACCACCTATAATTGTTCAACTTCAGATTCTCAAGCATCTAATTCTTCCAGAAAAACAGGTGTGGTGTCTTGGACATGAAAGATGTGTTCTTCAGCCTCACATTGACAAAAGTGAATAAACTCATCTTTGCTTTTAAATGGAGAGCCACTGTGGGAGGTTACAGCAGGTAACTACCTGGACTAGGTTGCCCCAGCATTTAAATCACTAAATTCAGACTTCCTGCCCTTCCATTAGAGGTTTCCTGGGGGAAAATAGATTATAAAAAGGCCACTGAGGGACTGCTGCAAGAGTTATAGACCTTGTGCTACAGAGTGCCCACTAAGAAAGCCCAACTTAGTGCATCAGAGGCACTATCTTGGCTACCAGCTGAGGGGAGGCAAATGAAGCCTGTCTCAGAGTAGGATTGCTGCCATCCTTCAGATCCCAACTCCAAAGACTAAGCGACACACTCAAGAGTTCCTAGGTGCAGTTATATTGCTCCTTCTGGATGCCAGAGTTTGTGGAAATAGCAAGGCATCTGCAGGTCATAACAAAGAGCACACTAAGCCTCTAATGTGGGCTGAGATTAACAAAAGGGTTTGAGTCTCTGACTTCCACTCCAGCCCTAGAATTTCCAACAAAGGGGATTTTAACCCAAACTTTGAGGCCGTGAAAATGCCCTGTGACAATTGGACCCTGTAGCCACAGAAGGGCCCACCTGGCTAAGACCTATGATGGCTGCTGCCAGTTTAGTAAGAACACAAAAAAACAAGTTAAGTCTGGGTCAAGATCCTATACTCACAGCACCCATGACACAGTTGAGGGGCTCCTCTGAGGGGAACTAGAATCCTGGCTGTCTAATGATTGTGTGATCCATGTCAGGTCACACTCCTGGCTCATCCTCAAGTCTGGTTTGAGAATCCACAGCCATCAATCTTGCTTCCCGCTTGTCTGATGATACAGGCGCTCTCCATGACTGTAGAGATGAAAGATAAAACCAGGTACATGGGAACGGCAGTAGTTACTTTAAATGAAAGGATTTGGGTCCGAGCCAGGTGCCTGAGCCTAGAGAATAAAACTGACTGATCTGACTCAGGCCCTCAGATGGGGGTGGGGGTGGGGGAGTCACTACCATATATACATGGGCCATCAGTCAGTATGCTTTTACTACTGGGCATGTCCATGGTACAATCTATAGAGAACGAAGGCTTCTCACCACTGGGAAAAAGGATATTAAAAATATTTGACCCTCCTACATGCTATTTGACTTCCAATACAAATTGCTATCCTCCACTACCGGGCTTCTTACCTGGTTGCCCAGGAAATGACCTTAAGACCAGAAGGGCCTGTTGATTTTCTGATGACGTACCATGACCGAGCACTGCCTGAGACTCAATGGTAAAAAGGAAATTGAACAGCCTAACATGGGATGTCTCAGCCAGAGGCCAGGTTTGTGCTCAAGTAAATCCAAAGCAGAGAGCCCTAACTCAGGGAGGGGTTGGAAGAAGAGACCAATACCCCAGTGAACTCTGGGAAAACTGACTTCACTGAGATCCTGCCTGCTGGAAGAAGTACTTGCTAGTCTTTATAGATACCTTTTCTGGATGGTAAGAAGTGTTCTCCACCTAAACTGAAACTGCTTAAATAGTAACAAAAAAAGCAAAAACTCTTCTAGGAAATGGTCCCCTCATTTAGGCTAGCAATGGGGTCTGACAATGGCCTGGCTTTCATAGCTAAAACCCCTCAGTTAATAGAAAAGGCTTTACATAGAGATTGAAGACTTTATTGTGTATATAGACCTCAGAGTTCTGACCAGGTAAAAAGAATAAACAGTGTATTAAAAGAAACTTTAAGAAAACTCTCATTAGAGTCTACCAAAGGGTAGATAGGCCTCCTTCCTTTGCTTCTTCCCACTGTACTCCATATTGGGAGGGATTTACCGCCTGGGAGACTGTGTTAGGAAGACCTCCCTCACTGCTTCCCAGGCTCAGAGATTAGCAGTTGACAGAACTCTGTAACCATTCCTTTCCCAAATCACCACAGGCCCTCCAGTTCTCCACACAAGCTATCCATTGGACTATCTGAGAAACCCAGCTTATTTGACTCCATCTGAGTCAAGTGGGTAGCCAAAGGGTGCTGGGTCTAGCCTGGAAAGGAGCCGACATGTTGATTCTCTCCACTCCTACTCTGTGGCTCCAACACTCCATGGCTTACACCGTGGATCCTCCACACCCATGTTAAGAAAGTGAAAGCCACAGATGCTGCTGCCAAATGGACTATCTCTGTACTATGGACCCACGGAAATAAAGGTTTTATTGGACTCTGGGCCCTTCCACTTCCTGCTCCTCTGCCACCTCCTGAGCCTTGTGTTTTATATGAATACAGGGTTATGGTCCAACCCACATTGACCTCAGACCTGGACCTGGAGACTAAGAAAGACAAAGAGATACAGGGAAGGTATTACCTAATGTGACTACAGACCAGCAACCCATATTCATCTTGACCCTTGCCCACTGATGCCCACTTTAAGTGTCTGGTTGTATCAGAGAAAGAAAAGATGTGAGGCGTTATCTTTGAAATAGGAATGCAGAGCTTGCAATTCTATGTGTGCCCTGTGGTTGGGGCCCCTAGATGCCAGAAACAGGGGAGTTTCCATTGCAAAAATTGGTTGTGTAAAACTGAGGAGGCTTCCTGGAAAAAAAATTTCTTTAAAAGACTTTGGAAAACAGGGAAAACCTAGGGAATCATACTCTAACGCCACAGGAAGGGTCCCTGGGGATCAAGTTGATCACAACCAGCCAGAAATTGGTCAGGATTGCTGGTTGTGCTTAGACTTCCAGCTCCTTCACTACATAGGGATAGGAACTAATCAGACTATCAGTCCATTGATTGGCAAAACTCATCATGACTGAGGGCAGCACAAATTAATGTTAGAAGACTTACTTACGAGGAGCTAAAACTTGTCTAATACTCAAAACCTTTAGCCTAGGCACGTCCCCTTATCCTGACGCCAATTACTCTGCTTTACGTGGTTATTCATCTGGATGACAGCAGTATTATTGGGCCCCTGAGACTACTTGGTGGGCATGCACCAATGGTTTGACTAAATGTGCCTCTTCTGATGCTTTACAAACTAAGTATACAGGTTGACCAGATATTTGTTGAAGCTTAATCTTTTGATATGCACTGTTATGATAAGTACTGGCACCTGAGGCCTGGTTGCTCCCAGGGATGAGAGAGTCTTAAGGTACCCAAGTGACACTCACTATGTAACCTTGCCCCCCAAGTTATCCCTGATTGGCCTACAGCCAATAGCTGAGAAGAAGAGAGATAGGTGGGTCTTGGGATCCTGGGCTTGGGGGCTGGAGGGATCATTAGGAAGGAGAAGAAGGTAGAGAGAGGAGAAAAGCCATGGGTTAGGAGTCAAGAAAGCATGGCCAAGGGGGCTGGCCAACTGGAGTTAAGAGCAGCCCGAATGAAACATGGTAAGTAATAACCTGGGGTTATCAATAGGAAATAGATTTTAATAGCAGAGAGGGTAGGTATCTGACCAGCTCTGGTGCTGAGTAAGGCTTGTTATAAATAAAAAGGTTGTGTGTGACTTTTACTCAGGAACCAAATGATGAAAGGCAGGGTAGAAACCCCAGACTGAGATTAAATACTTTCTACAAGTATCAAAGCAATAGAGGTATTAAAACAATAATTAAGTTCCCTTGCAGAAATTATTCTACAAAATTGGAGAAGCTTAGACTTACTTCTCATGTGATTAAAGCAAAGAGCAACAAAAACCTAAGTATGGTTTGGGAGCAACCTGTTGTGTCTATGCTAATTGATGAGTAATTTAAAAGAAAATTGCAATGATTAGGGAAATAATTGATACCACTCTTTTCTTTTGGTCTCCCTGGCTAACTACTCTGCTATCAATACTGGCTGGGCCTTTAATTCTCATTCTGATTGAATTAACAGCAGGGCCCCTGCATTTTAAACTAAAGACAGGGTGAGTCCATGATTTGACTCATTCAATAAGATCAGTGTAGAATGTAACAGGGCCCAGAACTTAGCACAACATCATGACTCCATGATGGAAGTGCCATTCAGGCTGTAAAACTCATCATGGAGACAGTACCACCTGACAAAATGAAAACAAACACCTAATCCATCAAAGTCCATAGTTCTGGGAAAGTCTCAAAATGTACTAACCTTACTTACTTTTTGGCTTCTGTAGTTCCGCTTCTGGCTAATTGTTCTTGTTAACTGAAGTATGTCAACCCAGAACATGGTTTGTGTGCTTATATAAGCTCATCCTGAGAAAGGGATTCTGGGACCCAGTATAGTCGCTAGCCAGCTAAGAAAGACTTTTTATTGACTTAAACCTATGTCTGAGCAGTCTTCTATGGTGACTACCCCACAATTGGTGCACACATCTTTGCTACACTTCTGTTGCTGGCTATATGGGCAGACTGTTCATGCATTTTGGGAGCCTGTTACACCCCTGACTCAGGCTGCCCACCTGACATTGCAACACTGAGCCCAATAAAGGCTTCTGAGGAATGGTCTTTCTTGCCTACTTTTGACCTCTTAGCTTTAACACAGCAGGTAACAGGAAGAAAGCCTGCAGGAGAAGAGATTCCAGAGGCTGTCAGAGTAGCAGGAACACTGAGAAAGCAGATGAGGAATTCCAGAGAATGGTCAGGTGCCCCAACCCTGTGGAGATTCGACAAGACCCTAGGGAAGGGGACAAAAGAACGAAGGGACAAGAGACACAAAAAATGCAAGCAAGTCTGGGTTCTGATCAAGCTCTGAAACTTTAATTTTGGGGCCAGGTTATAAAGACACACCAAACCGGGAAGTTTGGGTGAGGGTCATTGCTTAGGGCTATCCCACTGTCGAATGCTTATTGTCCTAGACCATCCCACTGTCATATGCTTATTGCCCTAGACCATCCCACTGTCATATGCTTATTGCCCTAGACCATCCCACTGTCATATGCTTATTGCCCTAGGTAATCCCACTGTCTGTCTTAACTGGCTCCCAGGGAATGCCAGATGTTTTTTAAGTTCCTGGGACCTGAGACCTGCAAACATCCTTTCTCAACCTTGTACTGACTAGGCTTTTTAGAATAGCAGGTAACTTCCTGGGTTTGGCTCCCGGCATCTGCTCCCTTTTAACAATTTTAAAGGAGGCTGGCAGGCAGATGGGGACATTAAGAAATCTCATTGGCAGATAAATGGGCATTGACCAGAAGGGGAAACATTGACCAGATCCTCCCAGTATCATTTTTAATGGTGTCTTTTTAGGGAGGGGAGGGTTATTTGTCTCGTGGGCCACGTAGGATATCGAGGGTCATAGCCAGCTGCTTTGAGACACAAGAAATCAACACCAATCTCTATGCAATCAGGTTTCCTTTTGGGGGGACTTAGAAGCAGACAATTTGAGTCCTCCCCCTGCGGTACCTCGTCACACACCCCTTGCAGGTACCCACGTTGTGTTCACGCCATGCCGAACCAACATGCATAGATCTGAGTTCTCTGCAGCTCCTAAAGGAGTTATGTCATCCCAAGGCTCAGCCAAGCCTCTATCAGCCAGACCAAGTCTATGATAATGTACTTGAAGAGGTTTAGATGCCATGGAGTCAATTTGTTGTTTTATAAAGCCAGTGAGTTTGTTAAAGGCCCACAGGCCAAAAGCCAAAAGGAGAAGTGGACTGACCACAGGGCCCAGGATGGAAGGGAGAAGGAGTGGCAAGCCAAGGAGAGGCAGAGAACCAGTTTTTCTTATTCTCCATGGTTTTTGTTTGTTTGTTTGGTTGGTTGTTTGGTTTTGGTTTTGGTTTTTTTGCCATTCTAATCTCTCTCTGATCTTGGTCACACTATCTCTAACTACCCCAGTGTGGTCCGTATAAAAACAGCATTCCTCCTTGGGGGTGGCACAGAGCCCCCTTTGCTGAAGGAAAAGCAGATGAGGGGATTTTTCCAGATTAGTGATGCCAATCTCTAGCTGTTCGATGTCCTTGTCAATGGCCTGTTAAAGTTTTGAGTACTACAAGTCCAGAGGTCAGCATCAGGATTTGAACCTCCAACAGCATACACCATGGGTGGCTCATTTTTATCTGGAAAGGAAAAAAGAAGGGAATTCTCAGGGAGATCCCTCTTCCCTGGATCTCAATTGTTATCCATTTTATCTACAGTTGGGT
Organism: Grammomys surdaster; assembly: GCF_004785775.1. Classification (NCBI taxonomy): domain Eukaryota; kingdom Metazoa; phylum Chordata; class Mammalia; order Rodentia; family Muridae; genus Grammomys; species Grammomys surdaster. The sequence continues at coordinate 4,084,833 of NW_021604753.1, read as the reverse complement.
CTGGCTTTGTGGAGATATCTGTTTCACCAATCTTTCTGGCAGCCATCTAGCCCCACCTTCTTTGGTATCAAACAGACATATCGATCTTCAGCCCCATATAAGAACTGAATCTAGGCCGTTCCATTTAAAAGTAAGAATGTCCTTCCATATAACTGTGGCATAATTTTTATTGGCCTCAGGGTACCAGAGGCGATTGGTAGTAGATTTGCCATGAGTGTCCAGATTTAGAAAATTGAGAACAATAAGGTATAATGTAGGTCGGGCAGTGGTGGCACACACCTTTAATCCCAGCACTTGGGAGGCAGAGGCAGACAGATCTCTGAGTTCGAGAGTTCGAGGCTAGCCTGGTCTACAGAGTGAGTTCCAGGACAGCCAGGGCTACACACAGAGAAACCCTGTCTCGAAAAAAAAAAACCAAAACCAAAAACAAAAAAAACCCAACCAAACAAACAAAAAAAAACCCCCAAAAAAGGCATAATGGAGAATATTTCTAGGGAACCCCTTCTGAGGGTATAACTCCCACTCTTTTGTTTTTTAAAAGCCAATTTTTTAGAGTTCCTTCAAAACCAGGGCAAAACACCAGTAGCTGCTCTTCCCACACTCAGAGTGTTATGAAGATATTATTTTAAAGTTCCACGATACCTGTTTCACAATACCTTGTCGCTGCAGATTATAAGGAATCCCAGAAATATTAAATTGTCAACAAAACATCTCAAATGTCTGATTGCAATAACCAGTTCCATATTCTCTCTTAATCTGATATGGAACACTAAGTATAGAAAGAAAATGTAGGCAATAACTAATAACATTTTTAGTTCCTTCTCCTGTTAAAGCAGTTGCAACTAGAAAACCTGAAAAGATGTCAAATCATATGTATATGTTTTAATTTTCTAAAATCAGAAATGAGTAACACTTGCCATAATTGATTAGATATAAATCCTCAAGAATTAAAACCTTTATGAAAAAATTGAGGACACAGAGAACAAGTTTTTGCAATTTGACTTGCACACTTTCTAGAAATACCAAATTATTGTCTCAGGCTATTATTACTTTGATGATATAAAGAATAAGATTGTATGGCCAGTTGTTTCTGTAAGTCTATAATCTGTCTGGTATAAAAATCTGCTGTGGCATTGCCCTGGGGCCCAGGCAATTCAGCATGAGCTCTTAAATGTCTTTTTTTTTTTTTTTTTTTTGGTTTTTCGAGACAGGGTTTCTCTGTATAGCCCGGGCTGTCCTGGAACTCACTCTGTAGACCAGGCTGGCCTCGAACTCAGAAATCCGCCTGCCTCTGCCTCCCGAGTGCTGGGATTAAAGGCGTGCGCCACCACCGCCCGGCTTAAATGTCTTATAAAGTTAAGGAAAAGTACTTAAATTAAGCTGTGTTTGTAAAATTTGAGAATTAGCAATATCTAATAAAGGAACAATTTCAAGCAATTATAAACCATGAGCTATATACTGGCTATGAGCATACAAATTGAAAACTTGATTTTTCAGTATTCCGAACAGTGGCTACAGCACGTAATTCAATTATTTGTGCTGAAGCAAGGGGAAATGTAAGAAAAATGAACACGTGATACAATTATATATACTGTCTTCCCGTTAGGTGAGCTGTCTGTAAATATTTTCTGCCTTTGAATATTTCCTGGAGCAACAAGCATTCACCAAAAATTTAAAGCTCGTTGTATGAGCACGAAGGCTTGCATAAAAACTCCTTCAGACAGATCAACTAATAAAATGCCATACAATGAATAATATCCACTGAAAGAGTCAAACTCTTAACTTCTTGTATTAAAGCAACAGCAAATTTTTTATATAATGTAAGGCTATTCCTTGAGGCAAAAACTTTCTAGTGATATTGCCTTATGGGCTCTCAAAAATTACAAGCAAATACGCTAAATGCAAACTTCTTACAATCATCAAGATGTAAAGGAATAATATAAAAACAGTCTTCCAAATCTATAATAATTTTATATGCATTTCCTGGGACGGCAGCTGGAGTAGGCAAGTCAGGCTGTAATGCCCCACAAGTTTTATAAATTTTAAGTTTGAACTTGGCTTTGGATTAATGGAATAACCAATCCCTTGTATTAGCAGGCACAGCTATGCCATGGAAGGAAGCAGGCATAATTTTAATTTCTCTATCATGATCATTATATAACTCCTGGCCATAAGCTCTCTGTTGTGAATGTCTTTGGGTCTGAGGCTGACCTTTCATCCCCAAGGAAGAAGCAAGGCAATAAAGCAAATTCTGGAAAACACCTTTCTAGGGGCTGGTCAGGGTGACCATGACAAAAGAAATGTCACACCAGCTTCTGCTAAGCCCACTCTGAGCTTCATCTTAACTCAAACGTGAGCGTTCTTAATCTGGGCCTATTTCCTGAGGCCTGGCCCAATGATTATCCTTCTTGCACTGAGGACAGATTCCAGGGAAATGATTCTGCTGTCTGTCTTTGCCTCTATTTTTTGGGCCGTCTTTCCTAAAATGACCTATGCCCCCACACCTAGAACATTCCTTATCACCTCAGCACTGTGAAAACATGGCTTGGACTGTAGTTAGCATTCTCATGAGCCAGTTGTGTAACAAAGGAAACTGCTGCCTGAGGGTCTCTTAAAAATCCTACCTGCCCTTGTAGCAGCCTATCTATAAATTCCTGAAATAGTTCATCAGGGCCTTGTTTGATCCCAGATAAAACTTACACTGAGATCTCCTTTGCTATCTTGGGGGGGCTAAATTGGGTAGATACAGCTCTACCACTGTATCTAATAAAACTGTAAAATTGGCAGCAGGGCTGTACTGTGCTATAGCTGTTTTTAACTCTTTTATTACTCTTGCAGTCATCTCCACCTGCTCTATCCTCTTCTCAACCATAAACATGGGTAAGTCAAAAAATTCTCAAGCTCACAATTGAACTGCCAACTGCAGCCAATGGAACATTGGCAGTTTAACTATACTTTCATGTTACAAGGTTTGGCTGTCAGTTCTTATATATGAATGCATGATAGTGTAGCTTTTAATATCTCATTAAAGAGACATTGTTTTAAATCCTACCTTTATACATCTGGTTTCTGAATGACTCCAATCCTGAGTAATCAGTTTTAAGCCAGCTTTCTGTTACCAAAGTTGCAAACTTTTAATCATACCCAATAACTTATAGGCCAATAACCTATAACCAAGACATGTAGAACTTTTTTTATTTTTTTTTTTGGTTTGGTTTGGTTTTGTTTTTTTTGTTTTTTTTTTTTTTTTTTTTAAAAAGGGTTTTCTCTGTATAGCCCTGGCTGTCCTGGAACTCACTCTGTAGACCAGGCTAGCCTCGAACTCTCGAACTCAGAAATCCACCTGCCTCTGCCTCCCAAGTGCTGGGATTAAAGGTGTGCGCCACCACCACCTGGCATAGAACATTTTTATACTTTTAAAAGCAGTCAGAAACAAAAATGAAGTGGCTGTGTAGAGGGAAAAGTTATGGATACTGGGTATATAGAATCCTTTTTAGATATAAAATATTCTTTAGGCTTTCTTTAGGAATGTGGAAAGACCAGTCACCATTACTGGAACTGGCCGACCTGCAAAGAGAAAGGAAAGAATGCAATTTAGTCAGGTGGAACCAAGCTGAGAACCATAGTGACAGGGCAAGGCCGAAGTGACAGGGCAAGGCCGAAGTGACAGGGCAGGACTACATTCTTGAGAAAGATAAGCGTACAGAGAGTTTTCATCTGATCCTGACTCATGTAGGTTGGGTTCCTTTGGAATGTTCCACTATTTTTATGTTATACCACCCTAGCAACCCCCTCACCCCCTCCTCATTTCCTTGGTTTGTGGTTTTTCCCTTTAAAAACACCCCTCAAACTGGCAGTCGGGATCAATTCAGCTCCTGCGTGGGCATGCGAATTGACCGGCAGCTAGCTGTCACGCCCTAATAAACAGCCTCGCAATTGCTCTGGTACATGGTGTCTCGAGCAGATTACTGGGTGGTCGCGACTTTCTGAGACTTGAGAGAGGGTCTCCCCTCTGCGGAGGTCTTCAGCTGCACACATTTACTTATTTAAACTGGACAAAATTTGTGCTTTTTCTAGCTGTAATTTAAAGAGAAGCACCTTGCTACCTGCTGAACCCAATAATCATAGTCACAGATTTTTCTAGGAGAAACAAACCATCAGCTCCTTATCATAGAAGCCAAAAAAAAAAAAAAAATCCAAAACAAACATGCTGGCCCCTTTAAAAGCAGCTTTTACATCAATGAGACCATGGCAGGGCTTCTCCAGCTATGCTAGACTCCTAACCACAGGGTGCTGGGCTCCAAAGGCCAATTGAAACTGCTTTTTATTTTTACTTTTTCTTATATCTCTCTCTTTTTTTTTTAAACTTGTTAAAAACTGAATCAAGGCCTGAACAACCAGCAGATAAAGTTTTAACCATTTTTCTTTTAAACATGAAACATGGAACAGCATTCAAGCAACGAAACAAAAGCACAGACATAAACTGATGGACATGGACAGATTAGTGCATGAAGGACCGACAATAGACAGAGAGAACAGAACTAAGTATCTCTCCCGTAGAAGCCAGAGAAAAAGCAGGACAGTCTTCTGATTTTCTCCTGCTCCCAGAAGGGCTCTAAAATAGCCTTTTTCTTTCCTTTTGTTAGCACAGAGAACAGATAACTGTTTTAGCTCTTTCTCTCCCTCATCTTCAAGGTTTAACTTTTCATATCCTCCTTAGGAGGTATAGCGTTTTTTCATCAAGAGTCTCCTCTTGGGAAAACATCACCAATGAAATCTTTTAAAGATCCTTTTTTATTAACGCTTAATCCTTGTGTCTTGAGGGACTCCTTGAGACCCTTTAAGAACAAATCATGTTTGCTTAATGCTTGTCCCATAATTGTGTTACTCTATCTTACCTTAACCAGATCAAACTCACAGGCGGGCGACTCTGTGGTGATCACAATGCAGGATCTTCACTCACCTTCACGGTGAAGCCTTTACAGTGTAGCATGGATCCTATGCCTGACAAACATTCGTGTGAGAGCAACATTCGATCAGACCTCGACCCAAAGGCCACACATTGGGCTCCAACTGCCCCGGCCCATGGAGATTTGACAAGATCCTAGGGAAGGGGGCAAAAGAATGAAGGGACAAGAGACACAAAAAATGCAAGCAAGTCTGGGTTCTGATCAAGCTCTAAAACTTTAATTTTGGGGGCAGGTTATAAAGACACACCAAACTGGGAAGTTTGGGTGAGGGTCATTGCTTGGGGCTATCCCACTGTTGAATTCTTATTGCCCTAGACCATCCCACTGTCATATGCTTATTGCCCTAGACCATCCCACCGTCTGTCGTAACTGGCTCCCAGGGAATGCCAGATGTTTTTTAAGTTCCTGGGACCTGAGACCTGCAAACATCCTTTCTCAACCTTGTATGACTAGGCTTTTTAGAACAGCAGGTAACTTCCTGGGTTTGGCTCCCGGCAGTCGGGGCAGAGATGTAAAGCAGAGATGATAAGGTAGGTAAGTTATAAAGAGCAGAAGATATGAAAGTGTGGCCCTAATCACTGGAAGTTTATCAGGGAGAAATCAAAGAACCAAGGACCTGAGACACGCTAGGCCCAAGACCCAAACATGGCTGCTGTGGGATTAAAGGTCCCAGGACCTGAGGTGTTGATATTTAGTCTGTTGCTATGTAGTGTAATGCTAAATTCTGTATCCCAAGGTCTAGTTGCCTCAAGGGAGCGAATTCTCAAGCATGCCAGCTTTTGTTTTGCAAACCTTGCTCCTTAATTTAAAACTACAGTGTTGAATACAGATGCCTACAGCCTATAGCTAGGCAGGGCTTCAGTTCCTGGACTTGGGGTCTGAGGCAGGAACCATGAGAGAAAAAAGTCATCATGGAGGTAGGTAGATCTTGAGCTCATGGCCTGTTGGAGTAGGAGTGGTCAGGCAGAACATTGTAAGTAATATCTCAGGATTATTGACAGGGAAGTAGCCAAAATAGCTCTAATGCTTTGAGGCTTATTATAAATATAAAGCTTTTGTGTTTTTTATTTGGGGACTAAATGATCTAAGGTGGGACAGAAACCCACAAGTAACATATACCGAAACACCAAGGCCTGTGATGAGAGCTGTAATGCTGATTGACAGCAGCCACTGCTGCTCCTTGCTGCTGTCTGAGTGTAACAGCTGCTGAGTGACAGGACCAGTGCTGATCACATCCAAGAACTGAGTGACTCAAGCTGTACATTTCTTCTGCACCTGGAGCAATAGGCCTGGTGCTCTCAGAGCCTAAGCTCTGTCAGGCCAGGTTCTGGGTTTGTACCACTCCAGTGTTCAGGGCTGTCTATACAAGAAGGCTTCTTACCTATTCATACTCTCTATGTAGGCAGAGCTGAAGGGTCCCATCCATCTGACTGGTAACTGCTACACCAGGTCATACACAGGAAATATGGCTCACCCCAGTGTAGCTGTCAGTCATGCTGAAGTACCTCCGCAGTAGCCATATGCTGGAAGTCAATGGCTTCAATTACATCTCAAAGTGGGGCTGGAGACATAGTTTAGCGGTTAAGAACACTGACTGCTCTTCCAGAGGTCCTGAGTTCAATTCCCAGCAATCACATGGTGTCTCATAACCATCTGTAATGAAATCCAGTGCCCTCTTCTGGTGTGTCTGAAGACAGCGACAGTGTACTCACATATATAAAAAAATAAATAAATAATAAATAATTGTTGGGCAGTGGTGGCACACGTCTTTAATCCCAGCACTTAGGAGGCAGAGGCCGGCAGATTTCTGAGTTTGAGGCCAGCCTGGTCTACAGAGTGAGTTCCTGGACAGCCAGGGCTACACAGAGAAACCCTGTCTCTGAAAAGAAAGAAAGAAAGAAAGAAAGAAAGAAAGAAAGAAAGAAAGGAAGGAAGGAAGGAAGGAAGGAAGGAAGAAAGAAAGAAAGAAAGAAAGAAAGAAAGAAAGAAAGAAAGAGAGAGAGAGACCATATATCTAAAAGTGATGCAAAGAAACTTCCCTGCCCCTGCTTAGGATAAGTACTAGTAGTATTGGGTGGTAGGAAGGTGCTGGAGGTGCCTTGGGTGGGATTACCATCTGATAAGATGAAGCAGTTAAGATGGGGCTTTGAGTGTAAATGAGGTTCCAGTGAACTACTTGGAAAATGAAGGTTTACTGGTTGGGAAAGAAGATAGGTCAGATATGCCTAGGCCTTAAGCATGACTGTTGGTCCTGCAATGCAAAAACACAGCACTAACTTCAAGAGGAATAAGAGCTAGTTTACTCTGGAGCCAGTCCACGGCCTGGGAACATGCATTCAGATAACCTAGTTTCATAAGGTGTTTCTGAAATCACAAACCAAGACTCTTTCACCCCATCTGGCTTAACATATTCCAAAGGAGACTAACGGCTGGACATTCTGTTTTACCTAATGGCCACAAGCTGTTGATTCACACACAGAGGAGAGACAGATGTGTCTACTGAAGGGTGAAAGATGGCCCAAGGTCATTTGGCTCTGAACTTGAAAACTCCAAACTCTCCATTGTTGCCGCCTGCCGCCACGAGTCGAACGGGTTCACCTGGAAAGAGGGCTGGGAACGAAAGGGGGACAGAGAGCAAGAAAAGATGAAGCCAACACAAAGTTCTCTGATCAAGGCTCAATGCTTTAATGTTAAGCTATCAATTTAAAGGGGAAGACCCTGCCCGAACCCTTCCTAGTTTCAGCCAGGAGATGGGTGGGATAATCCGTTCTTGGTCACGGGTCAGGGCTGGAGATGTCTCAAGGCAAGCCCAGGGGCAGTTCTTCTTTCAAGTTCCTGTAGTAGGATCTACGTGCAGCCAAGGTGGGTGACTCCACCTAGGTGTCTACTGATATGCAGCCAAGGTGGTTAGTTCCACCTAGGTCCTATTATCTGGTCTCTTATGGTAAACAAGGTCTCCGGGCTGCTCAAGGCTTGAGGAAGGGCACACTCCATGATCACTGAAGTTCTAATAAGGTCCTCAGCTTTGAAGAAGCCTTAGTTTGAGCTTTCTTTGGAGAATTTTCTTCAATATTCTTTTAACATTCTTACTTGAAAATACCACTGAATAAAATAAACATTATTTCTATGTACTGCTTGATTGTTTATTCAGTGACTGACCAGTCACTTGTATGTCTTAATTTACAATAAGTTAGGAATTCTCATAAGAGTAGTATTTTATAATTTTATCTGTTAATATTTTAAGCCCTAAAAGTTACAGTTTTGAGTTAAAGCTCTTTTAGTATCAAAATGAACTTTAAACTATAGATAGAGATTGGGAACCTCATTTTCTCAATCTTTTGATAGTGTGCTTTTACAAACTATTATAGTTTTTATATGACTCAGTTTCTCCAAATAGTTAAAACTTAACAAAGTTAGCAAAGACATGAGTGATTAGACATATGTCTTTGAATGAAAATAAATAAATAAATAAATAAATAAATAAATAAATAAATAAATAGGACAGGAAGGGACTTGACTGCTCCTAGGTATGGGGAGGAAAAGTTTACCATAGACATGTGGGAGAGCATAGCTAGAGGCAGACACATCTGTTAGAGTCCAGAGTGGTCATTATTAGAATACAGGCAATTCCATTGAGCTCCTCACAGGGACCCAGCATCTGCTTATGTCATCAGCTGCCGCTGCCAGGTGTGCCAGGTGAGGCTGCTTATAAAAGACTGCTTGCCACCACAGCTCTCTGTTTCCAGTGTTCTTTCCCTTCTCTGTCCTGCCCAATCTGTCTGTCTGTCTGCATGTCAGCACATCTGCCTCTACTCCTTCTCCAGGCCCTCACTCCTTTCCTTTCCCCAATAAAGCCCCTTTATACCATGTCTGTGGCATGGTGTAATTACTCAGGGGCAGACCTTGGCATGGGCCCACCAGGTACCATTACCACATTATATTTTATACCAGTCATGACCTTGAACCATGTGGGGAGACAGGAAGGGGAAGGGAGAGAGGAGAACCAAGTACAGAAGCACAGAGGCCAAAAGAAAAGTCAGAGAGAGTAGGTAACCAAAATGACTGGATTATACAAGGAAGGGTAGCGCAGCCCCTGGGCTAGAAAGTTCAGGGTAGAGGGTGGAGTATGTCAGCCATGCCCTGTAATAGTTGGGGACTGAGGGATGCTGGGAGAGCCTGGGAGAGCCTCAGAGAGGCTGGAGGTCCAGGCTGCTTTGATGTGTTAAATAGGTACCATTTGTCCTGGGTTTGAAATTTAACATCCCAGCCTTTTGTTGAAAATAAATGAATAAGAGGCAATGTGATTGTTAATGATTACTTCCTACAGACATTTGGGCATCTTTATTGGGGCCCCAAAAAGTTAAACTTTGTAAGCAGAACTTAGGAATTTATACATTGCATGTTATACTAAATTAATAGTACCTGAATTTTACAGCCTTTGCAAACCAACCCCCAAATGGTCTTACAAATCCTGAGAGGAAAAATGTTTACATTTCAGCAAGAGCTTTAAAGATATCGTTCATTACCTTGAAGGAGGGAACATTTTAATAAACAAGAACCAAGAAGCAGAGTGGTTTAGAGAGTAAAAATCTGTAATTACATTGTGTGTGTGTGTGCCTTGATTTTTCAAAAAAATTTCTTTTAAAAAAATACCATGAGATATAACAGTAACAAACTGATCACTTGTAAGAAAGGGAAGGTGTCAGGCAGTATTTGGGGTCTTTGTTAAGTCTTTCTAATAGCAGCCTTTTCATTGATGCACAGGTAAACCTCCTCCCCATTTTTAGTTTTCTGTTTGCACTCATGAAGAGGTCAGCTCAGAAACTTTGGAAAGGCCATGGGACACTTGCCAGAAGGGAGCCACTAATTAACATTCCTCAGACCACAGGGGAGGGAACACACCTGCAGGGGGGCAGCCCCAGAATGAGGGGAATGATCTTCTTGTCAGTTCTTCTTGAGACAGCAGACAGAGAAGAGAGTCAGCAAGGTAAGACCAATTCTTATGAGATATTTAGGGTTGCTGTATAATAAAAGTTTACTAATCTAAGTCTAAGTTACTATGCTATTGTAGCTGACCTGCCTTCTGTGATCCTCTGAGGCCAGAAACTGCAGTTTCTGGCACTTACCGCCTCATCCTAAAAACAGCAAAGCGCTAACTAAATAGCCTTTGTACTATCTCAGCAGGAACTGCTGGGCTCTAACCTGCTAGTCTGAAGTCACAAGAAAGTCAGAAGAAAAGACTCTTAGAGAATTGATATAGAATTTATTACTAAGTGTAAAAAGTTTGCTATGAAAGCTATCTAAGGGGAAAAGCAGAAAGATCCTAAGTGGGAAAAAGGAAAAAATTCTAATAAGGGAAAAATTCTTCTAAGGAAAAAAGGAAAGGAAGGAGCAACCCTCTCTTTGTCTTCATCTTCAGTACTTATACAAAATTTTACTAAGTACTTATACAATTCTAATAAAAGTACTTATACAAAATTCTAATTCTAATAAGCACTTATACAAAATTCTAATAAGGGAAAAAGTCTTCTAAGGGAAAAGGAAAGGAAGGAATGACCTTGTCTTTGTCTTCATCTTCAGTACTTATGCAACTTTCAGAGTACATGATCACATGTTACAAAGTTCATCACAAGTTCACACCAAAATTCAAATCATAGATTGAAATAGAAGTTTACAACAGAGAATGTTTACATACATATCCATTAGGAGTAATTATCTGGCTAAACATCTATTACCTGTCTAGCTCCACAGGTTCACTGAAGGTTTAAAACTATAAGTTATTAGTGAAGTTTTGTATAGATAAACCAGGCAATATTTTATCTTCTGTCCTAGCACCTGTAATAAATCATTAGTTCCCTTTTAATGACCTTTACTTAATTGTTTTACAACCTCTTGGAATGTGCTCTGAGTAGGAGAAAGTCTGGTTACTATCTAAGAGCAATTAACTGGTGACAATTAGGAGACTGGCAGAGTTCTCATTGCAGTTTTGACTATCAGAAAGGACCTAATAGCAGTCCCGTTATAAAAAAAGCTTAATAATCACTGTTATAATTTTAGTAATTCTTATAGGATCATCATTAAGACTTAAGAAGTCATCTATTTGTCTATATAGCATCACTACAAGACAGTACATCTTTGTGGATCTACAGAGATCTGCTCCAAAGGCGTGTGCTATTGCTTAGTGATTGTAACATATGTTTGATAATAATAATAGGAAAAGCATATTGCCGGGCAGTGGTGGTGCACGCCTTTAATCCCAGCACTTGGGAGGCAGAGACAGGTGGATTTCTGAGTTCGAGGCCAGCCTGGTCTACAGAGTGAGCTCCAGGACAGCCAGAGCTATACAGAGAAACCCTGTCTCGAAAAGCCAAAAAAAAAAAAAAAAAAAAAAATCATATTAATAGCAGGAATCTTTCTTAAAATGAGTCCCTTACAGCCTTGCTCACTTGTGGCAGATTATATAATAATCCAAGGCAGCAAGGCAGGCCTTTTTAGGATGATCACCTGCTAGTTATTAGCTTGTCCCATTATGGCTCCTGACAGGTGGTGGAGAAGGTCCAAAGCACATAGACACATTCCAAAGCATGGACCAACCCTTTCCACCTACAGACAAGGGAAGTCCTTGCCACCTCATTCCCTGAAGACCAATCAATTTAAAAAGACACACTGTTCTGCCAACTACATTGTGCCTAATGACTGCTGCCCTAAAAAACTGTATAAAAACTGACCAAATGGGCTGCCCAGGGTCACTACCTCTCCTTTGGGTGCAGGACGGCCCCAACGAGTTGGAACAATAAATTCCTCTTGTGTTTTGCATCAATTCTTGGCTCTGCGTGGTTCACTCAGGGGGTCCCTGGTAAGCTAAGGCTCACCAGAGTCTTACATTCCCAGAAAACCACAAGATCATATATAACTGGTGTTAGCATTTAGTCTAAGCTCCACCCCACAGTTACCTGGCAACAGCCAGGTGTGCCTGACTCACTATAAAAGGGGTTGCTTTCCCCCTCCTCAATCTCTTGCTTTCTTGAGCACTGTCCTCTTGCTTCTGCTCCCCCTCTCTCCCCATTACACTCCCCCCTCTCTCTCCAGGTGCTTATGACCAGCCTCTATCCCTCTCTCTATATCTCTATCTCTACTTTTCTCTCAACTCCCCTCCCCATGCCCTGAATAAACTTGATTCTATACTATACTGTCCTCAGAGAGGAAAGGGATGCCTCAGCATGGGCCCACAGAGGTATCCCCTTCCCCCACACCATAAGGTGCCTCCACCAAACATATCCCTGGCTTCTCTTTCTTTTTATAAAACACAACTGGAGTCTAATTACACACAACCAGCTGGAAGACATGACTAAATATTTAGGTGAAAAGAACACTGACCTCTCTCCCCCTTTCTTGAAGGAATATTCACATTTAACATGCCCAGCTATGATTATCTTAAACAGGCAAAGCTAGAGTTATGAAGATGGCCATCATGCAAAATCACCTTAATAAAGAAGGTTGAATCCAAATTACACCGCTAGAGTGATTCAACAAATTAATATTACCTGTGCACATGTAAGTTTCCAGATAAACTTTTACAGACAACCTTTATAAATCAAGTGGCATGTAGAGTGTATATATATATATATATATATATATATATATATATATATATATATATAACAATATATCTGAGAGACTCCTGTTAAAACTATGATATTGGAGTTATGAGAGAGTTTAGGCAGAGGATTCCGTTTAGCTTTAGTATAGACATCTTTATACTATTAGATAAAACAATAGTAGTCCCTATTGAAAATAGTTTACCTCTGAGCTGTTCTCAAATGTATAATGTCTTTTCCCTGGAATGTTGGTTGTTCTTCTCCCTGTCACAGAGTCAGGGGCCAGACCTGCCCAGGACAGAGGCTGTGGAGAAAACTTGAGATAAACATGCTTCTTTCTGAAGCAAGCAAGTCAAATCCCATCTCCAGAGCCATCTCCCATGAAGTAAAGCAGTAATTTTTCAATATTATCCATACCCAAAAGACATTTGAATTTCTGTAAGACTGAACCCAGTGATCTATACATCCATAATACATATTGTACATCTGCAGATAGGGTTGACAACCTGAACATCCTAACAAGTAACTGCAAAGTCGAAATGAAAGCAAGAGTATCCAGGCTTGGTGGAACAAAAACAAAGGCATGAGAAGGCCTAAGAACCAAAGACCATTCTGTCTCAGGGGAAGCAGACTTGGAGACCCACTAAATGTAGTATAAATATTTAATTAATGAATTCCATCACAGGGTTGCTATCCACCTCAATGATTTATGTTCTGAATGAAAGACACACACAGCCTTTATATTTTAATATGCCTTAAGCAGCACAATAGCTGGACAACTGCCTACCCTCCCTGCACTAGAATCTACCTGCCGCCAATAATTCCAAGTTACTACTTACTCATTTCTATGCTCCATGTTGGTTGCTCTTAACCCAGTTGGGCAGCTCTCTGGGCTGTGCTCTCCTGGCTGCTTCACTTGGTGATAATGCAGTTCTGTCCTGCACTCTTCTCAGGCGTAGCATCTCTCCTCTCCTCCAAACTCTCCCTGCACATCAGATCTCTCCTTCCTCCTCTTCCTCTTCCTCCTCCTCTTCTACCTCCTCCTCCCCCTCTTCCTCCTCCTAGTCTTAAGTCCAGGAATTCTGAAACCACGCCTCTGTCTGTACTCCCCAGCTATTAGCTGTTGGCATCTTTATTTACCAATCAGAACCAACTATGGGAAGGTTACCAGAAGCTATGTACCGACCTTCTTGTGCACACAGTATTTTGAGAAACAAAATTAGCATTCATAATACAAGTATCTACATGGAATTTTTGTGGCACTCCTAACAATGGTAGCAGGTGAATCTTTGACTCTTTTGCCTGTTCTTGAGACTCTTTTCCTCCTATTGGGTTGCTTTGTCCAGCCTCAATATGAAGGCTTTTGTCTTACTGTAACATTGTTTTGTTTTGTTTAGTCATTGTTTTTTGGAGCCCTGCTCTTTTCTTAAGGGAAACCAAGGGGTCTGGATCTGGGGTAAGGAGAGATAAGAGGAAGTTAGGAGGAGTAAGAGGGAAGGTGTCTTCGTTATGGTTTTACTGCTGTGAGCAAACACCATGACCAAGGCAACACTTATAAAGACAACATTTAATTGGGGCTGGCTTACACGTTCAGAGGTTCAGTCCATTGTCATCAATGCAGAAACATGGCAGCATCCAAGCAGGCGTGGAGAAGGAGGAGCTGAGAGTTCTACATCTTGATCTGAAGGTTGCTAGCAGAGTAGTGGCTTCTAGGCAACTAGGATGAGGTTCTTAAAGCTCATACCCACAGTGACACACCAACTCCAAAAGTTCCATGCCTATCCCAAAAAGGTCACACCTATTTGGACAGGGCCACACCTTCTAGTAGTGCCACTCCCTGGGCTGAGCATATATAAACCATCACAGCTAGGAGACTGGTAGGCATGTATTGTATGAGAGAAGAATCTATTTTCAATAAAAGAAAAACACATCAAACTCTAATAAAAAATAAAAAAGAAAGAATAATTTTCTCTTAAAGCTACACAATAGCTTCCTTGTTCTACAAGAGCAGGTCAACTGTCCTGTCATAATGCAGAGCTATTTCAGCTAATGAATATACCTGTTGATAAATCTGGGTCTATTTGATTTTAACAGGTTCCTTTCCTGGTATACCAATAGGCACTATAGGTAGCCAATTTGTCCCCTATGGAAGGGAGTTTCCTTTTAACCTAACATTGTAGTCTTTTGTAGATGATAAGAGATGATGTATTCTCTTCTGTAAATACTTCATGAAGAAATTAGAACATTGTTGTCGGGGCTCAGGATGGATGGTGGCACTGCCATATCCACTGGAGATGGTGAGTCATAAAGCCAGCATAGCTGTCTGACATAGTTCCAGCAAAGCTGAGCTTACTGCTGCAATTGCTGTCTTACTGTCTCTCACCTTTAGTTTTGGTGTCTGGGTGTTGTATTTTTGTGGGGCTTTCTGGATTCTTATTCATTTTATGTCTTTTCAAAAGGAAATTATGTCTGAGTCTCTTTCGGATAGTCCTAAACATACAATCTTTTCTGCTTTCAGAAAAATAATCTTATTCTGCCTATTTGGAAGTCTTTCTTTTGCCCTGGAAATTGTGATGAGCACAAATAGGCTAGACGTTTTTTTAAGAGGCTATGATTCCAGGATTTTCTTGGTGTGTTTGCCACTAAGAAAACTCAGAAATAAGATAATCAGAACAGAATAAACTTAGAAGTAGCTGACAAGCTCCAACTGGCCAGAAAAGTCGGCCACAGGTCAGAGGTCTCCTTCTATAACACACTCAGAACTTCCTGAAAGTGTAGCTTACAGATAGAGGACCAGACTGGGTTTATAATAAAGTTAGATTGGTTAAAATAACCATTTTCCTACATAATAGTTTGTGTAGATGATGAAAGGGGTTAGGCCTCAGAATTTGCCATTCATGAAAAGCCTGGCTCTGATATTTCCTTTATCTAGCTCTTTGAAACCATAAATGCTGCCAGCCTAAAACAGGCTGTCATATATTAAGTATTCTTGCTTTGTTAGAGATATTTTACTGATTCTTTGAAATGGAGTTATAGGGATCATAATAAAAATAAAATCTGTTCTGTTTGCAGTTGCTAGTTGTAGTTAAACCTGCAACCTCAGACATGCAATGAAAAATCAAACACATGTCTGGAGACAAAATAATATGATCTATACTTCTTGGAAAATCATGAGTCTGTCTTTGTTTTAGGAAATCTGTATAAATAAAGAAGTGACCTCATTGTTAGCCAGTCAAGGCTATAAGATTCCCCTAACCATCATACCTACTCATTCTTCCTTTGCCAACTCCTCACCTCCACTCTGGGACCTGTCAACTGCTGAGGCTGGTCCTTGGCAGGATGGAATGGTAGTCAAATGCTGGGAGGGGATTCAGGCAATGGGGCATTCATCAGAAGCATCTGGTTTGTGGACCCAGCTGAAGAGTCAGGGAGCAATCACATCAGCTGGATTGATTCACATAAGCTTTCAGCAAGTCTAGGGTTCACAGCCATTCGGAACAGTTTGTAGCCCACAAGATATTCCTAGATGATTTCTGTTAGCCAAGTAGAACTTTCCTGAGACAGTTAGACTAGGGACAGAAATTAAGGTTTAGGATCTTAATGGAAAAATCTTTCATTTGGAACTTTCAGGCCTGTTTTAGTTAGGTATTTTATTGCTCTGAAGAGATTCCATGGCTAAGGCAACTCTTATAAAGGACAACAGTTAGTGGGGCTGGCTTACAGTTTCAGAGATTCAGTCCATTATCATCATGGCAAAAAGCATGGCATTGTGCTGGAGGAGCTGAGAGTTTTACATCTTGTTCAGAAGGCAAACAGGAGAAGACTGGCTTCCAGGCAGCTAGGAGGAGTGTCTCAAAGCCCACACCCACAGTAACACACTTCATTCAACAAGGCCACACCTCCTCCAGTAAGGCTATACCTTCTAATATTGCCATTCCCTATGGCCAAGCACTCAAACACATGAATCTATGATGGCCTGTCATAGTTGGAGGGTGATAGAAGTCCCAAGATGGGGTGGGGGTGCAGGGAGGGAGAGGGAGAGATAGACAGGTAGAGAAACTTAGATTATATTTATCTGGAGTCCTATGTGACCTCTAAGAGGTAGAGCCAAGATTTCTGACTTCTTTGACTCCCTGAAACGTAAATGAATTTTTAGTTAACAAAAAGAAAATAAACATTCTGAATATACTAGCATTGCCATTGTTTTCAATATGTACTAAAATCCACATTTAAAAAAAAAAGCAGCTAACAGGTGTCTATAAAACACCTGGAGTAGAATCATGTTTATGGCTTTAGGTTAAAAAGCATGAACATGCCGGGCAGTGGTGGCACATGCCTTTAATCCCAGCACTTGGGAGGCAGAGGCAGGTGGATTTCTGAGTTTGAGGCCAGCCTGGTCTACAGAGTGAGTTCCAGGACAGCCAAGGCTATACAGAGAAACCCTGTCTCGAAAAACCAAAATAAATAAATAAATAAATAAATAAATAAATAAATAAAAATAAATAAACATAAATAAACATAAAAAAGCATGAACATTTGTTTCTCTGCCAGAGGGCTGGATATACATACAGATTGCACAAAGGTGTTTTAGCATGCTAAGAAGCACTTTTAAGTTATACTTAGAATATAACCAAAGGAAATTTAAAATCTTGAGTTCATATTTGAGGATAGCAGTCAGCACTTTACCAGCTTATCAGAACTTCATTGATTGACATTAAAACTCTAAACTTTTGAAATCTTAGTGTAACAATAATAGCATAGAGGGGGAAAGAAAACTAAAACATTTTTTCATTACCTTAAATCACTTTCTTATATATTTATAAGTTGCATTTACATACCTTGAAACAGAGACGTACCTGCAAGTTAGATGGTTACCCTAGGTTCCCACAGCTTCATAGAGAGAGTGGTCAATATTCATCTGTCATACACAGCAGCACTGGCCTTCACCTGTCAGCGCCAAGTCTGAGAGATTTTCCTGTAGAGGAGGAACTTGCAGGACTGGCCTTACTTTGACTAGGAACAGTAGAGCAGTCAACCCAACAGCGTGCACAGGTTGGACAGAGTCCTGGCAGCAGGCAAGGCATGGGGATGTTTTTCCCAGTGGTTAGTGTTACCACAATCCAGGTGGAGAACTTGGTGGCCCATTGTCATCTTTGGAGATCTTCCAGTTCCTGCTGGGATGTGGTATTTTTCTCTATTATGGGAAGCTTTTCTATTAAACGTTTTTAAATGCTGTATTTGACAAATTTCTGAACAGTCTGAGGACCATAATCTATTAAGTATACAAGATTTAAACAAACTTTGTTTTTAGCTATGAGCTTTAGGCTTAACTTTGGAAACACATACAGGAGACTAAATAAAGCTTGTCATTATAAATGAATCATGTTTGAACTTAGCATGGCTAGCACTGTAGCTCTAAGATCATACAGAATTTCATCATTTATACAGTGAATATTATCTTCCATGTCTTAATCATCTTTAACAGTTTCCAATCAAGTAGCTTTTTAAAATAGCAATTTTTTAATTGAAGCTCTTTTAGTATCAAAATGAAATTTTAAATTATAAGTACATTCCATAGGGAGAGTAGTGACTTTACTGTCCTGGTCCTTAAATAATGCACCATTACAGAATATGACACTTTCTTGTGTGGCTAAATTTATCAAAATTGCTAAAGCTTGACAAATTAACAAAGACAAAGAGATTAAACACACATTCTTAAATCAGCCTCTGTTAGCCTGAATAGAACTTAGGTAGGGATAGATGTCCTATAGTCTTTAACAAGGACAAAGAGGTTAGACTTACATTCCTAAGTCAGTCTCTGTTAGCCTGAATAGACCTTAGGTAAGGACAGATATTTTATAGGCTCTGTGATAGACAGCTTAGGTCATTGTCTTGCTACATCATAAAACAGGAATATGCCAGTTTCTGATGCTTAGTGTTTGGTGCTCATAGCTGTAGCCCTAATTCGTTAGCCTTTTACAAATTTATTTATGTTGTATATTAATAAAGACATAATAATATAAAACATTTTATAAATTCAAAATGTCCAATTGTCTTATAAATTTAAATATTTAAGGAAAATATCCAGATTTTATTTGAATTTTCTTTAAGTTCAAATTTTCTTTTTAAAAATTTAAAATCTCTCAGCCAGGTAGTAGAAATGCATGCCTTTATCCCAGCACTTAGAAACTAGAGGCAGGTAAATCTCTGAGTTCAAGGCCAGCCTGGTTCCAGGATAGCCAGGACTACACAGAGAAACCCTGTCTCAAAAGAAGCAATAAAATAAAATCTCTCGACTGTGTGTTCCTGTAATATTAAAAATTAAAGTACTCTTTTCACTTCAAGAGGGAAGAAACAGGCACAACCACAACAAGGCAACACCAAACTCCAACCGTGCAAACAACTCAATGCTCAGTATCTGGGATTCATTCATACTCCTCTGGGCTTCTCGAAGGGATGCAGGTCTCCTCTCTGGCCCCACCTTCAGCCACATACACAGCCTGTCTTCTAGGACCCAGCTAGCTTCATTTCATGATGGCTGGTGTTTCTGGTGACTATCTCACAGCACCAGCATCTCCAACATTTCTGGAGTACTCATTGCATCTTGTTTCTCTTTAGGAACTCCATCCCCGCCACACAGTGGCAAGCCTCAGTTGCTCTCCACAACCCCTTCAAGCCTTTAAAACCAATACCTGGGGGATTCTTAAGTTACAAAGTTCAGCTGCCAGTATGAGGTACATTCTTGTATATGAATGCATAGAGATGTAGCTTTAATATCTTATTAATCAGGCATTGTTTTTAAACCCTACCTTCCACAAACCTTCTTTTTATGGCTTTGTCTCCAGGACAGGAATTTTCATACATGAATCTATCTTAACCCAAAGAGTCTTGGAGACCTGTTGTGCCTCCATGGTTGGCCCACACCACGTGGTCACCTTTAATCAAGATGGTAGTAAAGTCACATGACATCTTTCCTCTCCAATCCTAGCAAAAATGGCTGCCAGCCACGTGGCTGCCTCCATCCTGAAGAACAGCAGCTAAGATGGCAGTAAGCCGCATGTTGATTATATCCCAAGATGGAGTCATGACACGTGATTCCTTAAGACCACCTATGTATAGATTTTAAACTATCATATACCCGTGTTGTAAGTTTAAAGTAACTTTTTTCTTACAGATTTTATAGATTTTAGCCATATACAATAAACTAGTAAATCATAGGGGGCAGAAAGTTCACATAATACAAATCTTACAAATATTGAGATCAGGTTTACATCTTAGCAAATGTTTTAGGCAATGAAATTAAACCAATAATTCTTTTTTAGCTGTTTAGTTTTGCTCTCTTGTTTTCTGTCATGGAGTGAGGAGGAGTGCCTGACACAGGACATAGAGGAAATGTTTAAAGATACATGCTTGGGTCTAGAGAAGGCAGAGCCATAACCCAACTCCAGAGCTAGCTTTTCAGTAAAAGTAGAACAGCAAACAACAATCTTAATATTACCCACACCCAAAAAGGCATTTGAATCCCTGCTAAAGTGAATCCAGAAAGCTCAGATATAAATGCTGAGCCCTGCCATCAAAGCAGCAATGGTAGTAATGGTGGCTGGGACACAGAGACAAACCATGTAGTGACCACTGTTGTTAGATTTTTGCGAGTAGCTTACACAGATAACACCAGACCAAACGGTTCCACAAAGTGGGGTTTATTTAGGGCGAAGGGCAAAGGTGGAGAGAGAAACGGGAGGAATGGCGGAGAGAAGAGAGAAGTGGAGGCTGGCAATGACCACGTAGAGAGAGGGGGAAGGAAAGGGGGGAGGGGGGCGGGGACAGAGAACCTGCAGGCAGAGGGATCAAGGGAGAGAGAGGGGAGAG
>NW_021604753.1:4045073-4063996 GCF_004785775.1 Grammomys surdaster | reverse complement strand
GAGGGAGGGGGGGAGGGAGAGGGAGAGGGAGAGGGAGAGGGAGAGGGAGAGGGAGAGGGAGAGGGAGAGGGAGAGAGAGAGGGAGAGAGAGAGAGAGACGAGGGGAAAGGCAGCCCCCTTTATAGTGGGCAGGTCTACCCAGCTGTGCCAGGTAACTGTGGGGAGGAGCATACCTGGCTGCTGCCAAGTAACTGTGGAGGTGGAGTTTAGACAGAATACTAACAACCATCATTCATACACACAGCTGAGTCTCAGTCATTCCCATCTCAGCCCCCATGTTTGCAACAAGACTTACAGACACACCAGAAAACACAAACACACTCACACACAGAGACAGCCAGAACTTTCCAAACAACCAGAATTGGGTGGGAGACATCTCTGTTTTTGACCTGAATGAGAGAGTGTCTGGGTCCTGTCAAACGTCTCCACATCCCACAAAACAGAACCAAAATGACTTATCAGGAGAAGCCTCCATGGATGCTTGCTGCTTTTCTCAGCACGGTAGTTCACTCCTACAGCCCACAAAACCAAAAGCATGCCCCAGAGCCTTAGAACATCTCAAGGAATGCACCTCCTGAGGTAGCCTTTCAGCTCTAGAGTTCTGGAGTAAAAGCCTGGCTTTAAAACTTGGGTGGGTAGTCTGACCTCACTGGGGCCCTCAGAAAATGTTAACCCCACCAAGTAAGAATAAGACCATTACTATAATTTTTGAGTCAAATTTAAGCAAGCTTTATTTTATTTATTTATTTATTTATTTATTTATTTATTTATTTATTTTTGCTTTTTCGAGACAGGGTTTCTCTGTGTAGCCCTAGCTGTCCTGGAACTCACTCTGTAGACCAGGCTGGCCTCGAACTCAGAAATCCACCTGCCTCTGCCTCCCAAGTGCTGGGATTAAAGGTGTGAACCACCACTGTCCAGCTTAAGCAAGCTTTATTAAATACTGGCCAAGATAATGGACACTGGCCAGGTTCAACCCTGGGATTCCCAGAGAATGGCCAGATATTGTTAGTCCAGTGATTATGAAGACAAACTCCCACAGAGCTAGAGGGCATCCTGCCTTCCTTCACTGGGGGCAAGTATACATCCTGACATACTTACTGCCTGCTTCCCATACCTCCCACTTACAAGGGACCAAGCACATTCTGTCCAGTTGGGTTTTGTAAACCTTGTTTACAGAAGTGATAACAAATGGTTTCTTATCATACATGAGCAATAGCCTCCAACAATCCAGGAAGTTGTTTGTCCTTGGGCAACAAGTTAAAGGCAGTTTTGTTTTGTAGATCTTTGAAGCATGGTGTTTAACCTGTAGCCCTCACAGGAGCAGAGTCTAGGATCAGAACATACAGGTAAGCACTCACCAGGAAAGCCTCTAATGCTGCACTCAGTGAGCACTCACTGGGGAAGTCTCTAATGCTGAACTGGTTGAGAACTTGCAAGGAAAACACACTAATGCTGCACTAAGTGAGCACTCACTAGGATAGCCTCTAATGGTGCATTAGTGAGCATTTACCAGGAAAGTCTCTAATACTGCATTAGTTGAGCACTCACTAGGAAAGCACACTATTGCTCTACTAGGTGAGCACTCACCAGGAAAGCTTCTAATGCTGCACACCCTTGTTTTACTTTTTCTATGTAAACAGGGGTTAAGTTGCCCAGGCTTGCCCTGAGTTTGTGAATCTCCTCCCTCAGCCTCCCAAGTATCTATACTTACAGGCCAGCTTCTCCATTTGTCTCCCATCTCCCTCTGTTTATAGCTGTTCCAAGCTCTCTGACTCACAGGCCACAGTACCTGTCTCTCATGGTGTAAGCAAGAGTGCAAACTATCACATTTTCACTAAATTATAGTGAGTATTATGGCTATAAATTATAAATGCAAATTAACACTGAGAACAGCTAAATATCATACAGGGTTATATTTGCTTCTAGGCAAAAATCTAATTTTCTCTACAAATGTGCATCCTTGCTAAATTTATCCCAGAAAATTGCACTTAGCCAAGTGCTCTCAAGATGAGATCAACAATGGATCATAATCAAATGTGTAATATTCAGGAAATAATAGGTTGTAACATTTACAAAATTTAGTGTGTTACAGAGAGTCCACCAGAGAAGATTACTCAGACATTGTAGACCAAATCTAAAGACTTTTCTCCAGCTGGCAGGTGCTTCATTCAGGTGTTCTGGACCCTAGTGTAACTCCAAGTGTTTAGAGTCAGGGTTTGTTTATTTGGTTGGTTGGTTGGTTGGTTTGTTGGTGTTTGGAGACAGGTGTTTGTTTGTTTGTTTGTTTTTTAGGCCAGGTCGCATAGCACAGGATGACCTTGGGGACCATGTGTTCACTCATTGGTTGGATCTTAGTGGAGTTTTTGGTGTGTAACCACCATATCCTGGAACTCAATCTGTTGAAAAGCTTGGCTCACAGAAATTTGCTGGCTTCTGTTTCCTGAGTGCTGGGATAAAGGCATGTGCCACCTTTGTCCTGCAGGGGTAGGGGTTCACCATCAAGAAGATCAAATTCTAGTTAAACCTAAAATGGCTTCAGCAAGAATACAAGATGGAGGAACCTCTACACTAACTTGCCCTGTCATAAAAGCAACTGATTCTATATCACTAATTTCAGCAAAATAAAAATTATTTAAAAAAAAATTCAAAGAAAATGAGAATTGTTTAATCGATCCATGTTTAATCATGAAATTAAATTAACTTAATAGAGTTAATAGTATAGCCCAGGCTGTCCTGGAACTCACTCTGTAGACCAGGCTGGCCTCGAACTCAGAAATCCGCCTGCCTCTGCCTCCCGAGTGCTGGGATTAAAGGCGTGCGCCACCACCGCCCGGCTTTTGCTGTGTCTTTATAACCTGCACCCGAAATTAAAGTTTCAGAGCTTGATCAGAACCCCAGACTTGCTCTCATTCCTTGTGTCTCTTGTCCCTTCATTCTTTCGCCCCCTTCCCTAAGGTCTTGTCGAATCCCCGCAGGCTGGGGCAGTTGGCACCGACGTGTGCCCTTTGGGTTGGGGTCCGATCGAACGTTGCTTCCACAGGGACGTCCCGCACGCATAGAATCGACACTTCTCTGGAGAGAAAAGAGAAGATTCGCATTGTGATAGCTGCAGAGTCACCTGCCTGTGAGATTGATCCGGTGAAGGTAAGAAAAAGCAACACAATCATCAGGACAAGCGTTAAGCAAGCATGATTTGCTCTTAAAGGGTCTCAAGGAGTCCCTCAAGGCACGAGGAGTAAGGGTTAAGAAAAAAGGATTTAAAAAAAAATTTCATTAGTGATGTTTCCCCAAGAGGAGACTATCAATGAAAAAATGCTACACCTCCTAAGGAGGAAATAAAAAGATTAAACCTTGAAGATGAGGGAGAGAAAG
This sequence comes from Grammomys surdaster, assembly GCF_004785775.1. Taxonomy (NCBI): domain Eukaryota; kingdom Metazoa; phylum Chordata; class Mammalia; order Rodentia; family Muridae; genus Grammomys; species Grammomys surdaster. The sequence goes on along the minus strand of NW_021604753.1, from coordinate 4,060,621 downwards.
GGCTAAAGCCCAGCTATGTTAACAAAAGAAAAGGAAAAGACTATATTAGAGCCCTCCTGGGAGCAGGAAAAAATCAGGAGACGTCCTGAATTTTTTCTGGCTCATACGGGAGAGATCCTCAGTTCTGCTTTCTCTGTCTATTGTCTGTCCTTGGAGCTCCAATCTGTCCAATGTGTGTCAATTATCTGGTTTTTGTTTGTTTGTTTGTTTGTTTCATTGCCTGAATGTTGTTCCGTGTTTTATGTTTAAAAGAAAAATGGTTAAAACTTTATCTACTGGTTGTTCAGCCCTTGATTCAGTTTTTAACTAGTTGAGAGAGAGAGAGAGAGAGAGAGAGAGAGAGAGAGAGAGAGAGAGAGAGAGAGAGTAAAAAGTAAAAATAAAAAGCAGCTTCAATAGGCCTTTGGAGCCCTGCACCTGTGGTTAGGAGTGTAGCATAACTGGAGAAGCCCTGCCACAGTCTCATGTAAAGGCCACTCTTAAAGGAGCCAGCAGTTTGTTTTTTTTTTTTTTACTTCTATGGTAAGGAGCTGCTGGTTCGTTTCTCCTAGAAAAATCTGTGACTATGATCATTGGATTCAGCAGGTGACAAGGTGCTTCTCTTGAAATTACAACTAGAAAAAGTAAGAAAATTTTCTTTGGATAAAATATATGAGATGTGCATTCACTTCATTTTTGTTTATGACTGATTTTAAAAGTCTAAAAAAAATGTTCTGCATGTCTTGGTTATAGATTATTTCCCTATAAGTTATTGGTATGATTAAATTGCAACTTTGGTAACAGAAAGTTGGCTTAAAACTGGTAACTCAGGATTGGAGTCATTCAGAAACCAGATGTATAGAGATAGGACTTAAAACAATGTCTCTTTAAGAGTTATTAAAAGCTGCACTATCATGCATTCATGTATAAGAACTGACAGCCAAACTTTGTAACATGAAAGTAATGCATTTAGTGTTGATTTTAGAGAAAATGGATTGTTTGCATTGTTAAAAATTGGGTTTGTTTCTCAAAATTACGGTTACTCTCTAGTATTACAAAAAGAAACTTAAAAATATAGTTAAACAGTGGCTGCAGTTGGCAGTTCAATCGTGAACTCTAGAAATTTTGACTCACTCATGTTTATGGTTAAGAAGAGGATAGAGCAGGTGGAGATGATTGCAAGAGTAATAAAAGAGTGAAAACCAGATGTAGCACAGTACAGCCCTGCTGCCACTTTTTACAGCGTTATTAGATACAGTGGTAGAGGAAAATTTAGCCCCCCAAGATTGAAAAGGAGATTTCAGTGTAAGTTTTATCTGGGATCAAATAAAGCCTTGATGAACTACTTCAGGAATTTATAGATAGGCTGCTAAAAGGGCAGGTAGAATTTCTAGAGACCCTCAGGCAGGAGTCTCTTTTACACAATTGGCTTATGAGAATAATAACTACAGTCCACGCCATGCTTTCACGGCACTGAAGTGATAAGGAATGTTCTAGGTATGGGGACATAGGACATTTTAGGAAAGACTGTCCAAAAAATAGAGGCATAGACAGACAGAAGAATCACTCCCCTGGAATCTGTCCTCAGTGCAGGAAGGATAATCGTTGGGCCAGGCCTCAGGAAATAGGCCCAGATTAAGAACTTTCACATTTGAGTTAAGACAAAGCTCAGAGTGAGCTCAGCAGAAGCTTGCATTGAAACTCCTTCAGAGAGACCAACTAATAAAATACCATACAATAAATAATATCCACTGAAAGATTCAAACTCTTAACTTCTTGTATTAAAGCAACAACAAATTTTGTACATAATGTAAGGCCATTCCATGAGGAAAAACTTTTTGACATTCCTTTTGTCATGGGCACACTGACTAGCCTTTAGAAAGGTGTTTCAGGAATTTGTTTTATTGCCTTGCTTCTTCCTTGGGGAGGGAAGGTCAGCCTCAGACCCAAAGACATTCACAATAGAAGGCTTATGGGCCAGAAGTTATATAATGATTATGCTGGAGAAATTAGAATTGCAGCCTGACTTACCTACTCCAGCTGCCATTCCAGGAAATACACATAAAATTAGTATAGATTTAGAAAAGTGTTTTTATACCATTCCTTTACATCCTGGTGAAGGTGAGAGGTTTGTATTCATTGAGTATGCTTGTAATTTTTGAGAGCCCATAAAGCAATATCACTAGAAAGGTTTTGCCTCAAGGAATGGCCTTACATTATGTACAAAATTTGTTGTTGCTTTAATACAAGTAGTTAAGAGTTTGACTCTTTCAGTGGATATTATTCATTGTATGGTATTTTATTAGTTGATCTCTCTGAAGGAGTTTCAATGCAAGCCTTCGTGCTCATACACCGAGCTTTAAAATTTTAGGGAGTGCTTGTTGCTCCAGAAAATATTCAAAGGCAGAAAATATTTATAGACAGCTCACCTGATGGGAAGACAGTATATATAGTTGGGTCACATGTTCATTTTCTTAAGTTTTCCCCTGCTTCAGCACAAATAATTGAATTACGTGCTGTAGCCACTGTTTGAAATGCTGAAAAATCAAGCTTCCAATTTGTATACTCATAGCCAGTATATAGCCCATGGTTTATAATTGCTTAAAATTGTTCCTTTTTTAGATATTGCTAATTCTCAAATTTTACAAATATAGCTTAATTTAAGAAACATGCACTTAGCAAAAAAAAAAAAAATAAATAAAAAAAAAAACGGCGGTGGTGGCGCACGCCTTTAATCCCAGCATTTGGGAGGCAGAGGCAGGCGGATTTCTGAGTTCGAGGCCAGCCTGGTCTACAGAGTGAGTTCCAGGACAGCCAGGGCTACACAGAGAAACCTTGTCTCGAAAAACCAAAAAAAAAAAAACAAACAAACAAACAAAAAAAAAAAACGTAATTTTCCTTAACTTTATAAGACATTTAAGAGCTCATACTGGATTGCCTGGACCCCTTAGTGAGGGCAATGCCACAGCAGATTTGTATACCAGGCAGATTATAAGCCTTACAGAAACAATTGGCCATACAATCTTATTCTTTATATCATCAAAATAGTAATACTTTTCGACAATAACTTGGTATTTCTAGAGAGTGTGCAAGTCAAATTGCAAAACTTGTATCCTCAAATTTTTCATAATGGTGTTAATCCTTGAGGACTTATACCTAATCAGTTATGGCAAGTGGATGTTACTCATTTCTGACTTTGGAAAATTAAAACATGTACATGTGACTTGATAACTTTTCAGGCTTTCTAGTTACAACTGTTTTAGCAGGAGAAGCAACTGAAAGTGTAATTAGCTATTGCCTACATTATCTTTCTATGCTTGCTGTTCCATATCAGATTAAGAGAAAATATGGAACTGGCTATTGCCGTCAGACATTTGAGATGTTTTGTTTACAATTTAATATTACTCATATTACAAAGATTTCTTATAATCCTCAAGGACAAGGTAATGTGAAACAGGTATTGTGGAACTTAATATCTTCATAACTCTGAGTGTGGGAGGAGCAGCTACTGGTGCTTTTGCCCTAGTTTTGAAGGAACCCTAAAAAATTGGCTTTTAAAAAACTAAAGAGTGGGAGTTATACCCCCAGAAGGGGTCCCCTAGAAATATTCTCCATCATGCCTTGTTGTTCTCAATTTTCTAAATCTGGACGTTCATGGCAAATCTGCTGCTGATCACCTCTGGCACCCTGAGACCAATAAAAACTATGTCGCGGTTATGTGGAAGGACCATCCTACCTTTAAATTGACCAGCCCAAACTCAGTTCTCATATGGGGCCGAGGATCGATATGTCTGTTCGATACCAAAGAAGGTGCAGCTAGATGGCTGCCAGAAAGATTGGTGAAACAGATATCTCCACAAAGGCAGACCCAATTGTAGATAAAATGGATAACAATTGCGATCCAGGGAAGAGAGATATCCCCGAGAATTCCCTTCTTTTTTCCTTTCCAGATAAAAATGAGCCACCCATGGTGTATGCTGTTGGAGGTTCAAATCCTGTTGCTGACCTCGGGACTTGTAGTACTCAGAACTTCAACGGGCCATTGACAAGGACATTGAACAGCTAGAGATTGGCATCACTAATCTGGAAGAATCCCTTCATCTGCTTTTCCTTCAGCAAAAGGGGCTCTGTGCCGCCCTCAAGGAGTAATGCTGTTTTTATACGGACCACACTGGGGTAGTTAGAGATAGTGTGACCAGAATCAGAGAGAGATTAGAATGGTGAAAGAAACAGTGAGAACAAGAAAAACTGGTTCTCTGCCTCTCCTTGGCTTGCCACCCCTTCTCCCCTCCATCCTGGGCCTTGTGGTCAGTCCCCTTCTCCTTTTGGCTTTCGGTCCTTGAGCCTTTAACAGACTTGTAGTCTTTATAAAACAACAAATTGACTCCATGGCATCTAAACCTCTACAAGTACATTATCATAGACTTGGATTTGGCTGGTTATAGACGCTTGCCTGAGCCTTGGGATGACATATCTCCTTTAGGAGCTGCAGAGAACTCAGATCTATGCATGTTGGTTCGTGAACACAACGTGGGTAGCTGCAAGGGGTGTGTGACGAGGTACCGCAGGGGGGAGAACCCAAATTTTCAGCTTCTGAGTCCCCTGAAAAGCAAACCTGATTGCATAGAGGTTAGTGTTGATTTCTTGTGTCTCAAAGCATCCAGCTAGGACCCTCAATATCCTACGTGGCCCAGGAGACAAATAACCCTTTCCTCCCCAAAAAGACATCATTACAGGATCAGGTTAATACTTTCCCCCACTGGTCAATGCCAACTCATCTGCTGATGAGATTTCTTAATGTCTGCATTCGCCTGCCTGTCTCATTTAAAATTGTTAAAAGGGAGCAGATGCGGGGAGCCAAACCCAGGAAATTACCTGCTGTTCTGGCAAACCTAGTCTCAGGTCTCAGGAATTTAAAGAACGTCTGGCATTTCCTAGGAGCTGGTTACAATAATGGGATGGTCTAGGCCAATAAGGATATGACAGTGGGATGGTCTAGGGCAATAAGCATTCAATAGTGGGATAGCCCTAAGCAATGACTTTCACCCAAACTTCCTGGTTTGCTGTGTCTTTATAACCTGCACCGGAAATTAAAGTTTCAGAGCTTGATCAGAACTCCATCCAGACTTGCTCTCATTTCTTGTGTCTCTTGTCCCTTCATTCTTTCGCCCCCTTCCCTAAGGTCTTGTCGAATCCCCGCCAGCCAGGGCAACATATACCTAAAATAAACCACCCAGAGTAAGACTCTCAAACTTTGAACCAAGTTAAGCTACCGAGCTGAGCTATGTTGAACCAAACTGCTTTCTTACCTCTCATGGATCATTCCCTGCAGGTCAGTGAAGGGTGTAGAGAGCCCTGTATTCCATCTGCAAATAGAGTCAAAGCTGCTTGTAAAATGGAATCTCTTAGGGAAAGACATGGCTGAAAAGCCAGGGTTTAATACAATGTAGGGTTACTTACAGTAGGTAACAGACTAATTTCAACATTAGTTAGTTTGCAGCCAATCTGAGGCATGTGAAATCTTATCTCATAGAAGGAAGGAAGGGAGGGCAGGAGAAAGGAAGGAAAGAAGGAAGGAAGGGAATCCAAACTTTCTAGTACTGGAACTCTCCATTTCATCTTCAAAAATACCAAAAAGACCTTTTATGTTTAAAAAGAATTGACAAAAGAATTTAAAAAGATTGACAAAAGAATTGTCAATCTTGAGACTGGGAGATGGCTCAGTCAAGAAAGTGGCTGTTAAGTACACATGAGGACCTGAATTCCCCTGAACCCCATGGAAAAACTGAGTAGTGTTCATTTATCTTCCCAGGGCTAGGCAGGCAGACACAGACCCCTGGGGCTCACTGGCCTGCCAGCCTATGCAAATAAGAGACTCCAGATCATTGAGAGACCTGTCTCAAGAAAACAAGGTAGATGGGGACTAGAGAGATATCTCAGTGGTTAGGAGCACTGGTTGTTTTTCCAGAGGGCCACCATTAGATTCTCAGCACCCACATGAAGGCTCACAACATCTGTAATTCATTACAAAGGATCTAACACCCAAAACTCAGACTTTTTATTGGTAACCATATTTCTGGAGTTTCTGTCCTAGTTTTAGGAGTAATGTTACCTAACCTCCTAGAATCTTGGGTTAAATAAATCCTGCATTTTTTCCTTGATAGTCTTCCTTTGAATGTCCAGACAAAAATCACTCATTTTCAAAGGCATCTAATACCCTCTGACAGCACTGCATGTGTGTGGTGTACAGACATACAAGCAGGGAAAGCATACATACACATAAAAGAATTTAAACACATCTCCTAAAAAAGGCCAGATGGCTGAGGTGGTTTGAAGGAGACTGTCCCCCACAGGATCACGTATTTGAATGCTTGGTCCCGAGTTGGTGGAACTGCTTTGGGAAGGATTAGGAGGTGTAGTCTTGTTGAAGGAGGTGTGTCACTGGGGGTGGGCTTTGAGGTTTTAAAAGCTTATACCAAGTCTCTCCTATCTCCCCCACCCACCTCTAACTTGCAGATCAGGATATAAACTCTTAGCGTTTGCTCCAATGCCATGCCTATCTTCCTGTTCCCTGCTCCTAGCCATGATAGCCATGGACTCTTTAAACTGTAAGCAAACACCTAATTAAATGCTTTCATTTAGAAGTTGTATTGGTCATGGTGTCTCCTCACAGCAATAGGAAGTAACTAAGACAATGGTGCCTGAGAAACAACAACCAAGATTGACCTCTGGTCTGCATGTGTGCACACACATGCATACATACCCCCAAATCACCATCATCATCATCATCATCATCTCCAAGCCTGAGGACACATAATAACTCTGGCTTTTGTAGTCCACCCTCTGCCATTTTTCCCCCAAGATAAGGTTTTTCTGCCTAGCCCTGGCTGTCCTGGAATTCCCTCTATATACCAGGCTGGCCTTGAGCTCAGAGATCCACCTGCTTCTGCACATATGAGTCACCATATCTCTGTGAAGCATATCTTCTTGTCACCATCAAGGCATCTGCAAGAATGAGTGGTTAATGCCATAGGACAAGGTTCATGTGTCCTACATTCATTCCGCTGTTCTATGGGAGAACAAGGGTTGAAATCCAGAATGAGCTGGCTTCAACATGCATTTAACTAAGGCTGTGTTGCTCACACAGAAGAGACACTGTCTCACACGCATAAGGCCCAGGATCCTCAGCAAGGAGGAGAAGGGAGAAAAGGGAGAGAGATCTTTCTTACTTTCTTATTGATAGAATACTTCCATTGAAAGAAAAAAACCTCAAAGAACCAAAAAACAAAACAAAAGGAGTCCTACAAGATTACAGTGGGCCTTGCTCATCCGTTATTCTTCAGCTACAACCAAGAGAAGACTGTGCACTGAGACAGCCTGCTTCCCAAGATAGTCTGCCTTGCTAGACCAAGTAGTTCCAAGACTTCCACCATAGCACCTACTTCCTCATGTCCCAGCTCCTCACCTGCCCCATGTCCCTACCAGTTTTGCCCCTGCAGAACCATCAGATCCTGAGGGGAAAGTTCTGCCCTTTGCTGTGTGTCATAATAAACAGGTCATCTGGTGGTGTCAGTCACTGATCTCTTTCCTGCCCTTTGTCTCTATACAGCCAGAAATGTAACACTTGTGCCCTAGGATTTTGTTTATTTATTTTGGCTTTTGAGATGGGCTTCTGGTTTCAGCCTAGACTGGTCTGGAAGTCCCTACATATACAAGCCTGGCCTCAAATTCATGACTGTAAAATGTTAAATAATCATTTCTCCTATCAAACTGGATAAAGTGAACTTTGTGCCCACTCACCGCTTCCTCTCTGCTGAGCATTTACACTGCCCCAGGCCTGTTTAGTCAGATCCTTCTTTAAAGAAGCTGTAATCTTCTCTGTAGAATAAAGATGTGCCTTCTCCAGTCTTTCTTCCTTTTGCTTCAGTTTTCCTTTGTTAGAAACAGAATGTCTATTCAGCCAGATGTAAACATCCTAGAGTAATGAACTGCTGTGTAACCATCCTACAGTGATTAACTGCTAACTTTAACTTGCCCCCTGTGGTCCTTTATGCTTTCCTGACTCTTATTATTTTAAAGCAGCTGACTGGCTGCAGATTGTGAGGCTGAGCTCCAGCCAGGAGGAATTGCTAAGTCTCCCCTGGCCTCACCCCAACCTGGTCCAGAAATAAGAGGTGACTGCTGCCGTGACCAAACATGTTCACCCTCTTGAACATCTGTCTGATCAGGTCTTGCCAAGACCTTCAATCAGAGCAGCTGTGTATCTCTTTGTTATGTGATACTCTCCCTCACCTCTCTCTGAGACTACATAGGGAGTTCCAGGAGAACCAAAAAAGAAAAGAAAATCATTCCCAAACACTTCCACCATTGCCCAGCTATTTTTTAGTTTTTCAAAACAGAGTTTCTCTGTTTAGCCTTGGCTGTCCTGGGACTTACTCTGTAGACCAGGCTGGCCTAAAATTTATAGAGATCCACCTTTCTCTGCCTCCCAAGTGCTGAGATGAAAAGATTTTATTTTATTGGCAAGGTCTCATTGTATAACCCTGGCAGGCCTGGAACTCCCTGAATAGGATGGTCTTGAATTCAAGCTATTTCTGCCTCCCAAGTGTATGACTCTACCCAGCCCAAGATTTTGTTTGTATTTTATGTGTATGAGTATTTTGTCTGCATGTATGTACACCCCATGCATGTAGTGGCCTAGCAGGTCATTAAAGAACATAAGATTCCTCCTTGAACTGTAGTTATAGATAGTGGGTAGCAGCCATGTGGGTGCTGGGAATCAAATCTGGGTCCTCTGCAAGAGCAACAATTACTCTTCATGGCTGAGCCCTCTCTCCAGCCCCTAAATATTAGTTTTTATTTAAGCACACATATCTGTAAGAGGAATAACACATAAACATGTACTGTATCTTAGATCAACAATCTCCAACCCACTACACTTAACAGCTACACAGAAACCATAATGCACAAAGCAGGCAGTTCTATAGAGGAAGTACAAAAGTGAGGCAGGCTGGACTGGTTGAGTGGGGGTGAGGGGATGGGATGACTGCACAGAGACCTTGACTCTCTCTCTCTCTCTCTCTTACTGTTTCATCTCCTGTTTTTATCAACTCTCCACAGTCCACAGAGTTGACAGAGGCAGTCTTGCTTACCTAATATTTTAAAATGAAATGTGTGACTATCATAACCTTGTCAGGTGCAACCTATCTACCCCAACTTACAATTCCTTTTCACAGAATTCTGTTTCGGGGGTCCCGAGTGCATCCATCTATGCCCACATTGAAGCTTTGTGAGTGTCACCTGCTTCCAATCAAGGTCACACACAGACAGTTTCTGTGACACAGACTTCTCTCTCGTGACCAAATTTTCACCTCCATGTCAATTTCTTCATTGTTAGTAATGTAAATGTCAACACCAGCTGGGTGAAAGATGTGTTACAGTTCTGAAGGGAAAGGTATCCTGGAAGTTGGGAGCCAAGGAATACCGCAAAGTCACAGAGCACAACAGACCTCATACAAGAGACTTACTGGGAAACACACAGGAAAGACACAAGTTAGAGTCATCGAAGAGGAAGGAGCTTCAGCTGAAGAAATGCTTCCATGAGATCCAGCTGTAAGACAGATAAGGGATCTCAATTAGTGATCAGTATGGGAGACCACCCCAGGGTAGGTGTCTCCGGGTTTCACTGCTGTGAACAGACACCATGACCAAGGCAGCTCTTATAAGGACAACATTTAATTGGGGCTGACTTACAGGTTCAGAGGTTTAGTCCATTATCCTCAAGGCAGGAGTATGGCAGCATCCAGGCAAGAATGGTGCAGGAGGAGCTAAGAGTTCTACATCTTCATCCGAAGGCTGCTAGCAGAATACTGACTTCCAGGCAGCTAGGATGAGGGTCTTATAGCCCAGACCCACAGTGACACATCTACTCAAGCAGGGCCATACCTTCTAATAGTGCCACCCCTTGGGCCAAGCATATACAAACCATCACAGTGGGTGAAGTCATCCCTGGGCTAGTTATCTTGGGTATTATTAGAAAACAGGCTGAGCAAACCAAGGGAGGCAAGTCAGTAAGCAGTACCTCTCCATGGCTTCTGCATCAGCCCCTGCCTTCAGGTTCCAGCCCTGCTTCAGTTCCTGTCCTGACTTCCTCCAATGATGGACTATGATCTGAAAATATAAGCCAAATAAACTTTTTCCTCCCCAACTTACTTTTAGGTCACGTTGTTTTGTCACAGCAATAGAAACCCTAACTAAGATAGTTACCCTATGGTGGGGTATTGCTGTGATAGACCTAACCATATTTGGGGAGGATTATGGAAGGACTTTGGAACTCTAGGTTAGAAAGGCCATGGAATATTGAGACCTCAATGGGATGTCCTGTAGGAGCTTGAAAGATAAGAATGTTGAGAACAGCCAAACAGTGGTGGTGCACGCCTTTAATCCCAACACTTGGGAGGCAAGAGACAGCAGATTTCTAAGTTCGAGGCCAGCCTGGTCTACAGAGTGAGTTCCAGGACAGCCAGAACTACACAGAGAAACCCTGTCTAGAAAAACCAAAAAATAAAAAATAAAAAAAAAAATGTTGAGAACAGTGCAAAGGATGGCTTGTGAAACTTCAGAGGGAAGAGTAAAGACTCTATCAGGGACTTTGCTATTTTTATTTAAGATTCTGTAGTTTTGGTTACCTTGGGCTTAAGAATAAGCTGTGATTAACCAGATACCAGAACTACTAAAGTGAAACTTTTACATCATTGGGACGATTGATGTCGGTTAGCTATAGCTAAGAAATTAGCAATAATCAAGCAGAGACCAACTCAATGAGGTGAAATCTTTTGGGAAGTGTTTTCTGACAGCACCGAGAAACTGTGTTCCAGAAGTAGCCAAAGTTATACCTTGTGCTGCAGCCAGACTTGGTAATGTGTAAGAGTCACCCAGGTAGTACTGAATTTGAAGGCATAAAGGGGTCATGGATAGCAACTGATGCTTGGCACTATGAGAGGTCCTGAGAGGCCAGCAGAGGCCATTGGTGAAGGTGCAGCCTCAGTGGCAGTTGAAGGCCCAGGACTGAAGGACTCATGCAAGGAAGTTGAGGCTTGGTACTATGAAGAGAGCCTATGAGAAGCTAGTGATGGAAGTGCCTCCCAGTTGCAGAAGACCCCATCATTTTGGAGATGCCAGTACCGTGGAATGACCATCAAGAACAGCAGCAGCAGTGGAGGGGAGTCAGGCAAAATCTAGAGTGCTACAGGGGGCAGAGCTGGAAAAATGACCCAAGCCCTTTGGAGGAGGCCAGGAGATCATGAGTGAATCCTAAGCATTGGACATTGATGTGTTTATAAAAAGATAAAGGGGGGGGGGAGAATATGTTCTATGGAGGTGTGGGGGAAGGGGTGCCTTGGCAAGCCCATCCTGAGGCATCCCTTCCCCCTGATGGACCAGCCACAGTATAATATAGAATAGAGTTTATTTAGGACATGGGGAGAGGAGTCAAGAGGTTAGTAGAGGCAGAGAGAAGCAGAGCCAGAGCCAGAGACAGAAAGCAAGAGAGAGACAGAGACAGAGACAGAGAAAAAAGCAGAGAAGTAGAGGCCGGCCATGAGGACATGGCGAGAAAGAGGGGGAAGGGAAAGCAAAAGCAAGAGAAAGCAAGAGAGCAAGAGATCGAGGAGGGGCAAGCAGCCCCTTTTATAGTGAGTCAGGCATATGTGGTTGTTGCCAGGTAACTGTGGGGCAGAGCTTAGGCAGAATGCTAACAGGACATGGGTTATTTATACTGTTGGAGTTTTGTTTTGCTTTGCTCAGATTGTGACTGTGTCCAGGTTCTATCCTCTTGAAGAAGGTATTTAATATAATTTTGATTTTTATAGGTGACCACAGCTGACTTTTAAAAGAAATTTTATGTTTTTTAGAGAGATTTAGTTATTAAAGAGGTTGAAATTGTAATGTGTTTTAATTTGTAAAGACTGTGGGACTTTTAAAGTTATGTTTCTAATGTGAGATCTTGGGAATGTATAAGAAAGGAGGGTTGTGGCTTAATAGTGATGTGTTTGTGTGTCAAGTTGACAAAGTGTCAGTTGTACTGTAGAGTGAAAAATTATAGATGCTGGGTATATAGAATCCTTTTTAGACATATAAAATATTCTTTAGGCTTTCTTTATAAGGACATGGAAAATTTTCTCAGAAACTGAGCCATGAAGCAAGTTAGGAATGTAGAAAGACCAGTCACCATTACTAGAACTGGCCTATCGCAAAGAGAAAGGAAAGAATGCAAGTGAACTAGGTGGAACCAAGCTGGGAACCAAGCTGGGAACCACAGTGACAGGGCAAGGCCGAAGTAACAGGGCAGGACCACATTCTTGAGAAAGATAAGCGTACAGAGAGTTTTCACCTGACCCTGACTCATGTAGATTGGGTTCCTTTGGAATGTTCCGCTATTTTTATGTTATGCCACCTTAACAACCCCTCACCCCCTCCCCTTTCCTTGGTTTGTGGTTTTTCCCTTTAAAAACACCTCTCAAACTGGCTGTCGGTGTCAATTCAGCTCCTGCGTGGGCATACGAATTGACCAGCAGCTAGCTGTCACATGCCCTAATAAACCTCGCAATTGCTCTGGTACCTGGTGTCTCGAGCAGATTACTGGGTGGTCGCAACTTTCTGAGACTTGAGAGAGGGTCTCCCCTCTGCGGAGGTCTTCAGTACTGGCTGGTTTCTGTGTCAACCTGACACAAGTTAGAATAATCAGTGAAGATGGAGTCTCAGCTGAAGAAAGGCCTTCATGAAATCCAACTGTAAGGCATTTTCTGAGTTAGTGATGAATAAACGAGGGCTGAGCCCAGTGAGTGGGGTTGTTTTTGTGCTGGTGATCTTGGGTTCTATAGAAAGCAGGCTGAACAAGCAATGATAAGCAAGCGAGTAAGCAGCGCCCCACCATGGCCTCTGCATCAGCTTCTGCCTCCAGATTTCAGCCTTGCTTGAGTTCCTGTCCTAACTTCTGAATAAACCCTTTTCTCCCCAACTTGCTTTTTGGTCATGGTGTTGAGGAACCCTCAGGACTTTTCCAGTCCCACACCCTCCTTACACCATCCCCCTCCAACCTGGGGTCAAGGCTAGGCCAAGTTCCATTCTCCACTCACAGAACATTCTTGAGTAAAAAATTCTCAGAATGTACTGTCTGATAGTCACCTGATCCTCTGGAAAGTCCCAGGTAGAGATCAAATGTATGTCATGCTTGCTAGCCAATAGATTTAAAGGTCAATATTGAAAGGATTTCCACGGCACAGCTTGGGACAGATCACAGCAGGCCAAGATGGTTCCACGAGGGGAGGTTTATTAAGAGAGTGGGAGAGCAAGAGGAGAGAGAGAGAAGTAGAGAGGAGTAGAGGCCACGTGGAGAGAGGGGGAAGAGAAGGGGAGAGGGGAGAGGATAACCTGCAGGTGCTCAGGGTTGAGGAGCCAGAGAGAGAGGAGGGGCCAAGCAGCCCCTTTTATAGTGGGCAGGGTTACCTGCCTGTTGCCAGGTAACTGTGGGGCGGAGCATACCTGGCTGTTGCCAGGTGACTCTGGAGGTGGAGTTTAACAGATTGCTAACAAATATGCTTAGGCAATAAGTTTGAACTGTAACCTTGCTGATGTACTGTGTGCATCCAAAAAGTATAAAAACTGCTTGTAATAGCCATTTGGGGTAGTCTTCTCATCCCTCTCCTAGAGGGACTGATTGAGGGTTCACCCTGACATTCTGGAAAATAAACTCTTGCTTTTGCATTGATTGGCATTTCAGTGTCTCACCTGGGAGCATCTCAAAGTAAGTACCACTGACCAAGGGTTGGGGTATTACAGTGTTTTTGTGGAAGCAATAGAAACCCTAACTAAGACAGTCTGTCTCCACAGATAGCAAAAATGTCACCAGGTCACTAACAAAATCCACTCCCAGCCTTCTGGGCAAGAAAACAGGCATTTTATCTCCTCCATTGAGAAGAGACCCTCATGTATTTAACATTCCTGGTTTCCCTGGTGATCTGTGGGTGCAAGGACCTTTGTGCCTTCAACATCAAATGACTTTAGTTTGTGTCAAGTTGACATAAAACTATGTAGCACAGCTTGTAAGTGCCATTTCCTACTAGAGAGCCATTTGCTAATCCAGGTCACAGTTAATTTTTTTTTTAAAGATTTATTTTTGTGGTTTAATTAAGTGTTCTGGTGGTTTGAGTAAGAATGCCCCCATATGTTCATTTATTTGAATACTTAGCAGGGGGTAAATCTTTGATAGGAGAAGTATTAAGAGGCGTGGTCTTATTGGAAGAAGCATGTCTCTGGGTGGGTGACCAAGCCAGCTCAGTCTGTCAACAGGGTCTCAAGGGAGGGAGTGAGGATTTAAGAATGAAAAGACAATTAGACAACATTACAGCATGACTCCTGCCAGTGCTGTGGCTGAAGCATCATTATCCCCCACCCTTACCTGCCCCCATCTCTGTTTTTACACCATTCTAAGTTCATGTGAAGAATAAGGTCAATTCTTAGATCAAAGACAAAGTAAACAAGTCAATAAACAAAGCCCCAAGGTCACTGTGTCTAGGACTTATCAGGATGACCAAGATAAAAGGAATGCCATACATTCCCTGTCTTTGTATACCAGAAGCTTTGTATTTGTCCAAATGTAAATATTCTTATCTGAACCTATTTCCTTGAACTAGCCCAATGTCAATTTTTTTCCCGAATTCCTAGAAGCAGCACCAAGAACTCTCCACAACTGGGGGGTGGGTTTTCAGGTTTTAAAACCCCATAGTATGCCCATTCTTCCTCCTTACAGGTCAAGACATAGCTCTCAGCTACTGCTTCAGTGCCTGTCTGCACATAGCCTGTGATGATCACGGACTAACTCTCTGAAACTGTAAGCAAACCCTCAGTTAAACACTTTCTCTTAAAACAGTTTTGTTGGTATATCTCTTCAAACCAATAGAACAGTGACTAAGACATGCATGTATGGAGCAGGGGATACACCCATGTGCATGTGTGTGCACTGGCGGAATCCAGAAGAGAGTGTTGGATCCATAGAGCCAGAGTCACAGGTTATTGAGAGCCTTCTCACCTGTGTGCTGGGAATACAACCCTAGTTCTCTGCAAGAGCAAGAAATGTTCCTCACAGCTAAGTCTTCTTTCTAGTCTAGATTGCAGTTTTGTGAGAGCATCCTGTTCAGGTGATGGACAGGTCAGTTTGTTTTGATCGAGGCAAGTTTTTGAGAGTTAATCTTCAGGGCACTTTAGGATGTCATATCTCCACCCACAGTGAAGACCTCCGCAGAGGGGAGACCCTCTCTCAAGTCTCAGAAAGTCGCGACCACCCAGTAATCTACTCGAGACACCATATACCGGAGCAATTGCGAGGTTATTTATTAGGGCGTGACAACTAGCTGCCGGTCAATTCGCATGCCCACGCAGGAGCTGAATTGACCCCGACTGCCAGTTTGAGGGGTGTTTTTAAAGGGAAAAACCACAAACCAAGGAAATGAGGAGGGGGTGAGGGGGTTGCTAGGGTGGTATAACATAAAAATAGTGGAACATTCCAAAGG